>NC_136273.1:65194983-65463383 GCF_964187855.1 Myxine glutinosa | reverse complement strand
TTCTCTCTCTCTCTCTCTCTCCTCTCTCTCTCCTCTCTCTCTCCTCTCTCTCTCTCCCTCTCCTCTCTCTCTCTCTCTCTCTCTCTCTCTCCTCTCTCTCCTCTCTCTCTCTCTCCCTCTCCTCTCTCTCTCTCCTCTCTCTCTCTCTCCTCTCTCTCTCCTCTCTCTCTCCTCTCTCTCTCCTCTCTCTCTCCTCTCTCTCTCTCCTCTCTCTCTCCTCTCTCTCTCTCCCTCTCCTCTCTCTCTCTCCTCTCTCTCTCTCCTCTCCTCTCTCTCTCCCTCTCCTCTCTCTCTCTCTCCTCTCTCTCTCCCTCTCCTCTCTCCCTCTCCTCTCTCTCTCTCCTCTCTCTCCCCTCTCTCTCTCCTCTCTCTCTCTCTCTCTCTCTCCTCTCTCCTCTCTCTCTCCTCTCTCTCTCTCCTCTCTCTCTCTCCTCTCTCTCTCTCCTCTCCTCTCTCTCTCCCTCTCCTCTCTCTCTCTCTCTCCTCTCTCTCTCTCTCTCCTCTCTCTCTCTCTCTCCCACCGCCAGCACCTGATCATGCGCCACTTGTATCTTCCTGCTGCCAATGCTACTGAGCATTGTTACGTGCTCCTCCCCAACCCCCCGGTCATGGTGTACCTCCGAGCCCCGAGAGGAGTCATGGCAGAAAAATGTGTTATTCTGTATGTCAAAGATCAATGGTGAAGCCACACCAATTGTTACCAACAAACAAATATTGTATTAAGATTACACAAGAATAACAGTACAACAACAATAGTAATCAATTGTACAACCAATATATATTTCCTATGATGGTACCATCAGGTTCGTACAATATAACTCACTGTGCTCCAAGTGAGCGAAAAGAAGAACATTCCCCAATGTCTCTATTCCGGCATCAAGCCCAAGTCGATCCACTCCAGCAATCGTCAGAAACGATGTCCAATCGAGACCAGAATCCCGTTCGGATGACAGTCACAGTCATGCGGCCAAAGCTGCGCAAAGGTGCCCTCAAGGCGACGGGGAAATCCAAAGGCGCCCTCCAGGCGACTGGGAAATCACACCCTCGGGTATGGACGTTTCACGGCTCCAAACCGGCGAACCGCAGATTTACCTTCAAAATCCACGTGACACACACACACACACCAGATAAACGTCTGGATGCCCTGAAAATGGTTGAAGCAAAGCGAGAAACCTTGCGCGATGCGCAAAGCGCGTGAGTCAGAATGGCGGACGGCCGTTCTCGAGGCATAACGGCACGACGATGATTCTCCTCGGAATCAACCGCCAAAACCTGACACGCAGGTTGATCTGTCACAGCGATAACAACTCTTTTGCAATAATCCCTTTCCCCGGGAAACCCGAAGTTCGGTAGTGACCTCCGTTCGTCAACATTTGCTCCAGACCTCGAAGCAGAGGCTTCTTCCCCGACTCAATCGCTCCGCCTTCTCCTCTTCCTCTTCCTCTTCGTCCGGTTCCGGTTTCATTTAAAACATTGACTTTTTTACCTTTTGAAAATAATAACCTCTATCTCCCTTAAACGACAACAATTATTTGTACATGGAATCAAAAATGTTTACAGTGGATGAAAACCACATCAACGGAAGTGACGAATCCGTAACACTTCCCCCCATCAAGAAAGAAAGTTTGAACATAGTGAAAACTTTCTTTGCAGGCAAAACTCTTTTAACAAACAAAAGTAAAACTCACACCCAAATAATCAATTCACGTGAGCCACAATAATTAATATTCCCCAAAATAAAGCAACAAAACCTCCAAACAACATACAGAAATTTTCAAAGTTAGGTCACTCTGGATAAAGCATCAGCAACGACATTGTCCCTGCCCTTTACATGCTCAATTTCCAAGTTGAACTCCTGCAAAGCCAAACTCCATCTCATCAACCTCTGGTTTTTATTTTTTGAATGAAGGTTAAGGGGTTGTGATCAGTGAATCCAAAGCAAAGCATATCTATAGCACTTTTTGAAGGAGGCCGAGCTGAGAGCCAGGTTTCATGGTGGTTGGGTGGTGAGGCCTGGAAGTATTCACTGCATGGACGCATTTAGGAATGTGGAGTTCACGGGTTAATCCGTGTAGGAATCTTGGCTCGGCTGCTCCTGAGCACTCAGTGCTTCCACCTCTTCTCTTGATCATAAAAATCGTAATCACGGTTGTAGAGTCAGGTGCTGTAGTCACGTGAGTAGCGGTCCCCATCTCGGCTACCACTGTAATAGTCATCCCGTCGAGAGTTGCTAAAACTGCGCTGCTGCTGCTGGGAGCCTCCGTAGTAATCACGACTGCGGCCGCCACCAAAACTACGACTCCCACCCCGGGAGCCATAGCCACCCCTGAAACTACTTCCACGTTTTCCTCCTCTGTAGCCCCCTCGACGCCCATGGCCTGCCTTCTCTACTGTTATGGTCCGACCATCCAAATCCTTGCCATTCAAATCCTTTTCTGCATCCTTGGCGTCCTTTGTGTTTTCAAACGTGACAAAGCCAAACCCACTCGACTTTTGCGTCTCCCTGTCTTTTATCAGCAGCACTTCCAAGAGTGGTCCATATTTGCCAAAGATAGAGTCCAGAACATCTTTACTTGTATCAAAGTTCAGTCCACCTACAAAGAGCTTGCCAACATTGCCTCCATCCATGACTTGTGTGTGCTGACACTTAGTTTCAGGGTACTTGACAAAACGTGCCTGTGCAAAGCGTGACGTTAGTACCTTCTCCTTCTCTTCAGAGAGCTTCCTGCCCATAGCATGAGTCGCGGCACAGGATGGAAAGATACCCGGAATCTCCTGCTCTAACTGTGCGGTGTTATTTTCCATACTAGGCTTTTCAACAAACATTGGATTACCAGACACTCGACCACCGGCCAAATCATTCCCGATAACAAAAGATATTCCCTCTACAGGAAGAGTGGCCTATGCACCCACAGTGACCGGTCCTGACACCAAATCAGACTTTAAATGGATGACATGAAGTGGAGCTTTAACATAGCCACCAACCCCCTGTAAAAGAACACCAACACCAGTTGCCGTCTTCTCTGACAATGGCCAAATGCCTTCAAGCATCAAAGATTGATGTGCTCCTATGTCCCTCAATACCCTAACAGGTCTCTCTTTCGTTAAGTCTCCATCCAGTGGCACAAACCCCTCTGAAATAAAAGGTTTGTAATCCTCTTGAACAAGGTCGTTCTGTGATGCCGTAACTTTGGCATGGGAACCTTCACAAGGCACTGTCCTCCAAGGACGATTTCTTGCATTTGCCAATGCATTCGGAGTTGCACTAGTTTGACTCCGCTCCTGATTTTTCCTTTTCAGGGCGTAACATTGGGACATCAAATGCCCAGGTTTCTTGCAAAAAGCACAAGTAGGCCCGGAGGAAAAACTCATGGTCTGCCTCGGGCCCCCCAGAAGATAAGTCTGTCTTGGAACTGTAGTCTTCTGATCCCTAAAAGTCACGGTATCAGATTTGTCCCCATAGTCATCTCTAGGCCGCCTCCTTGAATATTTGTTCTCCGCACCTGATTTACCATAACTCCCCTGGCTAACTCTAGTCGGGAAGTTAGGTTTGTGGAACCCCATCCTGTGTGTCAAGGCATCGTCATCTGCCGCGGTTGCTGCCTCATACAACTCTGGTACTTTCTTTTCATCCAGATGTACTTTAATGTCCGCGTGGACACACTGTTTGAATTCCTCCACCAAGATCAATTGTCGCAACAGGTTGAAGTCTTTCCCAATCCCCTTCGAGTCACACCACCGATCAAACATGGTTTCCTTCATTCTGGAAAACTCCACATGGGTCTCACTCTCCCTCTTCCTGGCACTCCTGAATTTTTGCCGGTAAGCTTCAAGGACCAATTCATAGGCTTTGACAATGGTTTTCTTCACTATCTCATAATCTGCACATTGGTCAATCGGTAAAGCCGAATAGATATCTTGAGCTTTACCCACCAGAACACTTTGCACTAACATAGTCCAGGACCCCACAGGCCATTTTAGCATTTGAGCCACTTTCTCAAAGTGTAAAAAAAATATGGCTGCCTCCTTTTCATTGAAGGGTGGAACCAGCCTCACATGCCTACCAACATCCCAAGTGTTCTGACTAGTTGTCGAACTAGCCGGCATGGATACTACTTCTCTCCGTTCTCCCATTAATTCCAGCTCCTTGAGTTTAAGTTCCTTCTGATACTCCATGTCATGTTCCTTTAACTCCCTTTCGGCTCTCCTTTCCTCTACTCTTTCCTCTGCTCTTTCCTCTGCTCTTCTTTCTTCTTCAGCTCTCCTTTCCTCTGCTCTCCTTTCCTCTGCTCTTCTCTCCTCGAGTTCGAGTTCCTGTTCTGCTCTACTTTCCTCGAGTTCTCGTTCATGTTCTGCTCTTTTCTGCTTTCCTTTCCTCTGCTTTTAACCTTTCCTGGCTCTGCAGTTGCATCTCCATTTTCCGGAGCTCCACATTTTCTGTTTCCTCGGGTATCCAATCCAAGCCTACCTCTTTCCATGTTCCTTGTCCCAACAGAGATTCCACCACCAATGTCTGCATCTCTGCTTTCTTCATATGAACTCGGACCTCCAAGTTAAAATGTTTGGCCAATATCAAGAGTTCCGATCTTTTTAACGCTTGGAACTGTGCCTCATTAGTGGACGCCGCAAACGTTTCTGCGTCAAACACCATGGTGACTATTAGTTAGCACCTGTTAACCTTCACACAAAAATTTTCCATTTTTTTGGACAAATTTGGGAATGTTAGAAAAATTCCAAATTTGGGAATTTTGGGAATGTTAGGGAATTCGATCCCGGACGAATGTTGGGGAATTTAATCCCGGACGAGTGTTAGGGAATTTAATCCCGGACGAGATTTGGGAACTTTGTCAGCAAAGACGAGCCCCCAATTTCTCGGACGAGTCCCCAATTTCTGTTACGTGCTCCTCCCCAACCCCCGGTCACGGTGTACGTCCGAGCCCTGAGAGGAGTCACGGCAGAAAAATGTGTTATTCTGTATGTCAAAGATCAATGGTGAAGCCACACCAATTGTTACCAACAAACAAATATTGTATTAAGATCACACAATAGTAATCAATAGTAATCAACTGTTTATAACAGTACAACAACAATAGTAATCAATTGTACAACCAATATATATTTCCTATGATGGTACCATCAGGTTCGTACAATATAACTCACTGTGCTCCAAGTGAGCGAAAAGAAGAACATTCCCCAATGTCTCTATTCCGGCATCAAGCCCAAGTCGATCCGCTCCAGCGATCGTCAGAACGATATCCAATCGAGACCAGAATCCCGTTCGGATGACAGTCACAGTCACGCGGCCAAAGCTGCGCAAAGATGCCCTCAAGGCGACGGGGAAATCACACCCTCGGGTATGGACGTTTCACGGCTCCAAACCGGCGAACCGCAGATTTACCTTCAAAATTGACGTGACACACACACACACCAGATAAACGTCTGGATGCAGTGAAAATGGTTGAAGCGAAGCGAAAAACCTTGCGCGATGCGCAAAGCACGCGGGTCAAAATGGCCGACGGCCCGTTCTCGAGGCGTAACGGCACAACGATGATTCTCCTCGGAATCAACCGCCAAAACCTGACACGCAGGTTCATCTGTCACAGCGATAACAACTCTGTCGCAAGAATCCCTTTCCCGGGAAACCCGAAGTTCGCTAGTGACCTCCGTTCGTCAACATTTGCTCCAGACCTCGAAGCAGCTAGGCTTCTTCCCCGACTCACTCGCTCCGCCTTCTCCTCCTCCTCTTCCTCTTTGTCGTCGTCCGGTTCTGGTTTCATTTAAAACATTGACTTTTTTACCTTTTGAAAATAGTAACCTCTATTTCCCTTAAACGACAACAATAATAGTACATGGAATCAAAAATGTTTACAGTGGATGAAAACCACAACAACAGAAGTGACGAATCCGTAACCGCATGCACTCAGTGCATGCTGCACCGTTCCCAAACCTCCACACAAATAACATCTCTCCTCCTGCGTCCTGCAACAACCCCCATAGTCTCAAGTTTACTGGTGATGGAAGCACATCATCTGTTTTCCACAACAGGAAATTCAACTATATTGGCTCCATCCTCCAAATCTCTTGCCACTTCAATCTCCTCACCCGCACACCTTCCCACCACGTCCATGCACCTTGCTATGCTTGTCCGACTGCTTTCACATGTCTCCCCTCCACCTCCTTTCTTCTCACCTCCCTCTCAACCATCTTCGTCCTCTCTTTCACTCATGCCTTTTCCCATCGTTCATGCTTCATCTACCCCAAGCTATGCTTCCCATGCTGTACCATCCCCACGATCTCCTCCTGTTGCAACCGCTCCACCATCTCATCCACCTCTGCTCTTGCATTCCACTTCCGACTTCCCTTCTTCTCTGGGAGAGCACGCTTTACCACTGAATCATTCGAATCTCGCAACATCATGAACTCCTCGGTTAATGATGTCAAGGTAAACCGGAGTTTTCCACCTTGACCATAAAAGGCAATGTTCGTCAAACAGCGTGGCACTCCCAACCCACTTCCTCATAAACCCGTTCTATTCACCACAACCTCCATCCTCTCTACATGTCCAATTGCAATATCATACATCATCAATGTCCAAAATACTCGTGGCATCAATCCAAACTTCAAACACCACACCTTCAATTTATCTGGCATTCCACATCCATCAATTCTCTTAAAGCCTCTCAAAAGCTTTTTCCTCACCTCCTCCACCCTTCCCACATCATTCAACTCCACTGTTTACCGTCTTCCCAAACTCTTCACAGGGGCCTCTGTCAATGATGGAACCACCTCCCCTCCCAGCTCAAACCTCCCAGATCATCAAATTGGAAACCAGAATGAAATGCTGTGCGAAATTGCTGTAAGCAAAGCTATGGGGAATATAGAGAGAGGGGGGGAGGCCGGAGCTGAAGAAACGATGTGGAGAGGTATAGGTGCCTGGAGGTGGTCGTTGGTATGGAAAGAACTTTGGTGATTTTCCATCAGGCTGTAGGCCCAAAATATGCGGAAACCCGTTTCCCAGCTGAGCTTTCATAATATCACCTTCACTACTGAGCAGTACTTCGGAGGTACAACAAGCATGTATTGGAAATCTTAGCTGATAGAATGGAACGAGGTTATCCAGGTTACCAGCTGTACCCATTGCGACATTTGCTCACAGAATATTTACATTGAATTCCCATTATTGATCATTTCAGGTGAGACATTTATGCACCCCTCCCCCCTCCTCCCCCCATCCACCTATCCTGCAAATAAAAGCGAAATGTCCATATATGTTTGGTTGTGAACCGACTCCTCTGAGCTCCCAAGGTTAATAATCGTCACTAAACGTTGTAGGATAGCATCTTTTACCACCCTGCACAAAATAGGGGTTAAAAAAAAGTTATTTTCTCACAATTCATAACTTAAAACCATCCGAGCCGCCACCTGTCGCCATGATCACTAAGGGTCGATCTACATATGCAAATCTTTATAAAATGCCAATTTTTTTTAATCTGATTTCAACACGGATATCGATATAATTAGTTTGATGGTGAGCTCCAATAATCAAAATGTTATCATATGTGAGAAACAACTCTTAATAAAGATGTTACCATGATCGGTAAGTTTGGCAAAGAAGGAGTCATGTGACCTCTCAAATGCGCCAATTATTCAAAAACCGAAAATAGTACAAACACCGAAAATAGTTCAAGCATAAAATACATCGTTTGTAGAAACGTCACAAAAATAGATTGTACAAAAAAGGAGCCACGTGACGCGGACGCCAACTACAAACCGCCACTTGACAACGGATGAACCTCCAACGATTACCTAATCCTCACATCAAGGTGAGTTGTTTTGCTTTGTTTGGGATCATACTGCTTTGAGCTCCCAAGGTTAATCACAATGAAAATTTCCACCCTCAGATTTTTAACCACGATATACCTGAAAATGGGTTTTATACCGTGATGGTGATGAGGAGGTTATTTGGCCCGTTATTGTCGTGTTGCACTGCCGAGTTAATTTATTTACGAACCGGAGGTAATTTCTTTAGTGCACCTTCACCCCTTTACACACTTTATACCCTTTACACACTTTAGACCCTTTACACACTTTAGACCCTTTCCACACTTTGGACCCTTTAGACATTTTGACCCTTTCCACACTTTTACCCTTTACACACTTTAGACCCTTTACACACTTTAGACCCTTTACACACTTTAGACCCTTTACACACTTTAGACCCTTTACACACTTTAGACCCTTTCCACACTTTATACCCTTTACACACTTTAGACCCTTTCCACACTTTAGACCCTTTCCACACTTTAGACCCTTTCCACACTTTAGACCCTTTACACACTTTAGACCCTTTCCACACTTTAGACCCTTTCCACACTTTAGACCCTTTCCACCCCTTAAACCCTTTTAGACCCTTTCCACACTTTAGACCCATTCCACCCCTTAGACCCTTTTAGAGCCTTTCCAACCCATAGGAACCTCTCGACCCTTTACACCCCTTTTTCCCCTTTACATCCTTTAGACCCCTTTGACCCTTTACACCCCCTTAGATCCTTTTGACCCTTTACACTCCTTTAGACCCCCTTGACCATTTACACCCCTTAGACCTTTACACCAATTAGACCCTTTCATACCCATTTCAACCCTTTTGAGACATGTACACCTTTTGACACTTTTCAGACCTATTGACTTTTTAAGACACTGGCCAATTTAGGACCATTTGGACACATTTGTCCCCTTTTGCTCTTTCATTCTAAGACACATTTAGACCCCATTTGGCCCTTTTAAGATCGTTGATTCTTTAAATATTTTAGACCCCTTTATGACCCTAAAAAAAACTTTAGACCCCTTAGATAAATGAAAACATTTCCTCCCAAAATCAATTTTGCCGACCTTTTCCGTGCACTATTTGTGTCGCATCACAAGTTGCGATGATTAATCTAAACTGATATCTCAAAGTGAAACTGATGTTGAAACGTGAAACTGAAACAACTGATCTATGGATCATCGAATGGGAAACCAGAATTAAATGCTGTGGGAAATTGCTGTAAGCAAAGCTATGGGGAATATAGAGAGAGGGGGAAGGTCGGAGCTGAAGAAACGATGTTAAGAGGTATAGGTCAGTTGGTATGGAACAGGAGGTGGTCAGTTGGTATGGAAAGAACTTTGGTGATCTTCCATCAGGCTGCAGGCCCAAAACGTGCCTAAAGCCGGTTCCCAACTGAGCTTTCATAATATCACCCTCACTCCCGAGCAGTACTTCAGAGGTACAACAAGCATGGATTGGAAATCTTAGCTGATAGAATCGAGCGAGATTGTCGTGATTACCAGCTGCACCCATTGCGACGTATGCTCACTGAATATTTACATTGAATTCCCATTTCTATCAATACACACTCCAAAGGAAATTGCTCATTTCAGGTGAGACATTTATGCCCACCACCCCCCCCCCTCCACCCCCAGGCCTTCGATGGGTACCTTTGCTAGTATATATATACTGAACATCAAAATAAACTTATCACTTTCATTTTATTTAATGTGCAGCTTTACAATCACGTTTTTAAAATTGTAATGGCTGATTATGTAACGGGAACTTCACTTCAATCACCTGGTTGATCAACAATGGCATGATTGAGTGGTTCTGTATAAGGATCTTTCCCTTTAAATAATGACCCTCATAATGAAATCCTTCAGTTCTCGTGGTTAGACATTCATTTACTGCGGTCTATAGTCACTCTAGAGGCTTCTGACAGGGAAAACAGCAAGAAATACAGATGCCACGCCTGAAATCTGAACAACGTTGGAGGGAAATTGGGATGCTTGAGGCTGGTGTAAGCCAGCGAACAATTGCCCAACGTCTTGGTTGCTCAAAGCCTGCAATTTCCAACCTGGCCAGGCGTTACGGTGACACTGGAACTGTGAATGATGGTCCACGAAGAGGAAGACCACGGGTAACCACCCCAAACCAAGACCGCTGGATTGTGCTGCAGCATCTTCGTGATCGTTTCCGCCCTGCGACGCAAACAGCTGCAGTGACAAACGGTCGCCACAACAACCGCATCAGTGTCTCTACTGTGCTGAGGCGCTTGAGAAGTCGGGGCCTGGTGATAAGACGTCCTTGCAGAGGTCCAATGCTGAACGCAGTGCATCGGTGGAACAGACTAAGATGGTGTCTGCAGCATCGCCGCTGGACACAGCAACAGTGGAGTGCAGTCTTGTTCAGCGATGAGTCCAGATTTTGCCTCCATGCTGCTGATGGGCGTCAACGGGTATGGCGCAGAGGTGGGGAAAGGTATGCATCATGCTGTATTCGCCAGATCAATCGTTGGGGAGGATCCAGTGTGATGGTATGGGCCGGCATTTCCACCCGTTTCAGGATACCTCTGGTCATCAACGAAGGCAATCTCACGAGTCAGCATTATGTCAATGAAGTTTTGAGACCTCATCTGCTGCCATTTCTCCAGGCTCATCCTGACATCGCAGTTTTCCAGCAGGACAACGCTCGACCCCATGCTGCTCGCCTGACCACCAACTTCCTCCAGGAACAGGGTGTTGAAGTGATGCCTTCGATGCCTTATTCCCCTGACCTCAATCGCATTGAGCATTTATGGGATGAGCTTGGTCGACGTCTTGCATCGAGGAGATCAAAGGCTGTCAATCTGCAAATGCTCATTCAAGGCTTGCAGGAGGAGTGGGACAGACTTCCCCAGAACCGCAACAGATGCCTGGTACAGAGCATGCGTTGAAGGTGCACAGCCTGCATCACAGTTCAGGGAGGACACACAATATTGAGGACTACTGTCATTCTGTCCTTGACTGTTAGGAGTGTTGTGTCCATTCCTGTGTCATTTTGTTTTGACTGTATTCAGTTGCGTGCCTTTGTGTTGCAGTGCTGTGACTTTTGTTTAACCACCCCTTGTGATGTTCATGCGTTTTGCTTTTTTTACATTGAGGCAACCTCTTGTTTATTGACATGTGTTTAGTAAATATAGTTGAACTTTACCTGTGTTCAAATATTTTTCATTTGTGCTTGGAGGATTTCAATGAGTGTCCTTCCAAAGAATTGATGTTTATTTTGATGTTAAGTTTATATATATATATATATATATATATATATATACAGACTTGGCATTTAATATGGAATATTTTTTTTGTGGGGGTGAACTTACTTTTCAAGATGTCTTAGAACCAAAAGTTCATTGGAATTATGTTGAAATTATTCTAGATTTTGTTAATGTGACCTTTAAAAGAAACAAAAACCACATTTGACATTTCGAAACAAATAAGTTGATCCTTGAAAGTGATGTAAACTGATATCGAACTCAATTCATGGACAGTACTGTGTTAAACTTCTGTATGTTTTCCAGAAGTATTTCTTTATTTTTCAAATTAGCCAAATTTTTTTTAACAAAAACAAAAGTTTAATTACGACTGGGATTACGGACAGTAAAGTTACAGTTCAGTACTTCGTGTAACCCCCACGAGCATTCAGGAGAGCACGTACATGTTGAGGCATGCTGTTCACGAGATTTGCCATGGATTGGACAGGAATCGCTTGCCATGCAGTGACAATAGCCTGCTGCAATTCATGCACAGAGGTCGGCTGCTGGTCCAAGTGGTCGATTTGACGCGTTAATTCTGCCCACAAGTTCTCTATCGGATTCATATCCGGGGACATGGCAGGCCACTCCATATGCTCTACACCACGGTCAGCAAGAAAGTGTTGGATCATGCGAGCACAATGAGGCCGTGCATCGTCATCTTGGAAGACAAAGTTTCCTCGAAAGGCTGCACGAGCAAATGGAAGCAATGTTTCTTCCAGAATGGCCCTGTACTTGAACTGGTTCAGGTTTCCATTCAGAACAACCAGGTCAGTTTTGCCCCCTGCATGAAAAGCAGCCCAAACGGTCACCCCACCACCTCCAGCTTGGACTCTTGGCACTATACAATCTTTGTTGTAGGCTTCATGCACTTGTCTGCACACTCGGACGCGGCTATCTTGACGATAGACCAGAAATCTAGACTCGTCACTGAAGATCACGTGATTCCAGTGTCCTGGCTGCCATTGACGGTGCTCTCTGGCCCACTGCAATCGGCGCTGGCGGTGTTGTCTGGTCAGGCGTGGCTTTCTCAGGGGACGCCTGGCACGATAGCCTGCTTGAACCAGTCGTTGGTTGACTAGCCTTCTGGATACAGGCACATTTGTCAGTTGCTGCCACTCAGCCCTAAGCCGATTAGCTGACTTGGTACGGCCGTTGCGGACTAACCGGTGCAGCTGGCGATCATCCCTCCTTGTGGTTCTGCGGGGATGTCCTGGCCTTGGTATTGGAGTAGGGACACCCCTCTGAGCATTTCGTTTCAGGATCTTTGACACCTGACCTTGAGTGATGCCATACTGCCGAGCAATAGCACGCTGTTTCATGCCGTAATTTCGTAAAGCCACCACTCCATGACAAACAGCATTGTCGAGTTGACGGACCATCTCCAGAGGAAGCGGCAATAACTTTTGGAGATGTGCAGCAGTTGTTTTCCACTAATACAGAACGCAAAAACCCTTGTATACCCGACTGTGAAGCCAATCATCAAATGCACCTGTCCATACATTTTGCCACGCCACCTGTGATATAATCCTGTTGTTGACTTCTTGCTGCGACAGACAATCAGTGACATGGTTCTTTAAACAAATAAATCACCAAAGTGTAAAAGAAACTCACCAGATTGATATACTGAGTTAAGAAAGTAAACCTAAGTCAAGAAAAAAAAAAAATTCCATATTAAATGCCAAGTCTGTGTGTATGTATATATATATATATATATATATATATATATATATATATATATATATATATATATATATATATATATATATATATATATATATATATATACATACATACATACATACATATATATATATATATATATATATATATATATATATATACTGAAACGCAAAAGAAACTTACCACCTTTGAAACCTTTAAATATCAACAATAACACTGCGTGTAGTAAATGTGTGAACTTATTTGTGGACAATAGTGTCCTCACTGTCAGACAAAACGGTCACGGATGGTCACTTGAACCTTCAATGGTCACTTCATAGCACAGCTGTTGAACAGCCGTTTTGACTGTCAGTGATTAGCCAAGGGGTACGGGATGATTTTAATGAGCTGCACGTGATGTCTTGATATTGGCTTTAAAAAGGCCAGTGCAAAATGGGCATTTTGACCGAAAAATTTGGCCATTTTGACCAACTTCAAAAAGACCGAAAACGCAAAAGAAACTTACCACCTTTGAAACCTTTAAATATCAACAATAACACTGCGTGAAGTAAATGTGTGAACTTATTTGTGGACAATAGTGTCCTCACTGTCAGACAAAACGGTCACGGATGGTCACTTGAACCTTCAATGGTCACTTCATAGCACAGCTGTTGAACAGCCGTTTTGACTGTCAGTGATTAGCCAAGGGGTACGGGATGATTTTAATGAGCTGCACGTGATGTCTTGATATTGGCTTTAAAAAGGCCAGTGCAAAATGGGCATTTCAATCAACATGCCACGATTGTCAAGGGATAAACGGCAGCGTGCCCTGGGCATGCTGCAAGGCGGACTGAGCTACCGTGAGGTGGCACGTCGCCTTGGCTGTTCACACCAGACAATATCGGCCCTGGTGGACAGAGACACCCTCCACAACTCTGCAGATGACAGACCTCGATCAGGGAGGCCAAGAGTCACCACTGCAAGGCAGGACAGGCAGATGGTCCGAAGTCACCTGCGGGATTGATTCCGTCCAGCATCCCGCACTGCGGCAGAAACTCCGGGGCATGCAAACCACGGATCTCCAATGATACTGCACGAAGACGACTGCATGACTATGGTCTGACTGCCAGAAGGCCATACAGAGGCCCCGTGATGATGGCTGCCCATCGCCGCAACCGACAGAGATGGTGCCAGCAGCATCAGCGGTGGACCTTGGCGCAGTGGAACGAGGTCGCTTTCAGCGATGAGTCAAGGTTCTGTGTGGACAGTCCTGATGGGCGTGAGCGTGTCTGGAGAAGAACTGGCGAGCGATATGCCGATTGTTGCGTGCGTCAAGCCAACAGGTGGGGTGGCCCAAGTGTGATGGTGTGGGCCGCCATATCAGGCCGGTACAGGACGCCACTGGTGGTTGTGGATGGGAATCTTAACACCCAGCGATATGTGGATAACATCCTGCGACCTCATCTGCTGCCATTCCTGCTAGACCACCCAGAACTGAGAACCTTTCAGCATGGCAACGCTCGTCCCCATGCTGCTCGCTTTACCACTGCATTTCTCCAAGGCGAGAACATCAACACCATGCAGTGGCCTGCGTTCTCCCCTGACCTGAATCCCATAGAGCACCTGTGGGATGAGCTTGGGAGACGCGTAGTTGGCAGGGCCAGGACATGGGCAGAGCTGCTTCAGACATTGAGGACTGAGTGGGACAGAATCCAGCAGCAATCCATCCAAAGGAGATCTCGCGAGATCACGGCGAGGTCACGTCTTTTCGAAGCTGCTCCATGCGCTCACGCTTTCGAAGCTAAGTGATATTTCTCAATTGTGTTTTTGTCGAGACTGTATCTATCTTTCGGTGTATGTACCTATAGCGTATATTTTGGAAAATTTTCGGTGCTAATTTTTCGTACATGTATACACAATCGTCGGTTAATGGTATCGAGTATTCTGCGGCCTAGTACTCGTAGGCTTAGACTACCGTACCGTCTCCGACCTTGTGGTTTGTTTTTCTCTCAGCGATTCGTCGAATGCGCTGAAATTATTTTCGTTCTCTGTTTCGTACCAGTCGTGCACCCCGTACCTCCTTGTTTAATATCTGTACTCACAAAAAAAAAAAAAAAAACCCCAAAAAAAATATTTCCTTCCCAGGTCTTATTCGTTTATTTGTTGTTCTTTTTGTTCGTTCGTTCTTCGTTCGCGATCACGCGGTTAGAAATGTATAATCTCTCCCCTGAACAACTATTTTCTCTCATATATTATAACACCCTTTTCTTCTTTTCCTACAAAAGGATGCTTTCGTCTTGCTCACCAAATCTATTCATTCCAAAAAATATATATAATACCATCTCTTACAGTTCCTCCTTTCTACATTCCATAAACTATCCAGAACTCCATCCCTCCTCCAGTGTCCTCAAACGTATTTTTGACTCGAAGGTCTCAAACTCATTTTGCAAAAAATGTTCGTTTCCCATGAATCGTACACTTTTCAAAATCCAATCTCACCCCTCCCCTCCAAATCCTCCCCATCACCCATCCCTTTCAAATCTCCCCCCTTGCCCCTTCCCTCCCCTCCCTCCTAAACTCCTCCCACACCCCTCCCCTCCGAGACTCTCCCTCGCTCCTCCCCTCCTAGACTCCCCTCTCACCCCTCCTCCTCAAAGCATCCTCCCTGCTTCTTCCTCCTTCCAACTTTCACCTTCATCTCCCCAAACCTTCTGCCTTGCTCTTCCCCCTCCTCAAATAACACCTCACTGTGCCTCACCCAATCTCCATCAAACCTTTTGTCCGCCCCATTCTTCCCTTTCTCCAAGCTATTCTGAAATCTCTGACACACCTTCAACAGCTCTCCCTACCTCTTCCTCCTCTTCCACATCTTACCCTACCCCTCCCCCCCCCTGTTCTGGACCCGATGCTCCCCCTTCCTCTTCATTAACGGTATGGACCTCAAACATCCGAGGCCTTCGCTCAAACTTGACTGACCTCTCCATACAGGTTGCTTCTGACAAACCAGATGTGATCTGCTTAACAGAAACTTTCCTCCTTCATGATGTCTCTGATGCCTTGGTATCTCTCCCAGGTTACTCCCTCCTCCGGTATGATAGACCTGAGCCTCGTCCTGGAGGTGGGGTTGCTATCTTTATAAAAAACTCTCTTCCTCACTCGCCCTGCACTGCCCTCTCTCCACCTCACCCCCAGGAATACCTTTGGCTACGGCTTCCCCTTCGCTCCCACCTTTTGTTCATATGTGTGTTGTACTGTCCACCAATCAGCGATGACTCCATCTACATCTCACTGTCTGATAATATGGACCAACTTCTATCTACCCATCCCAACTCTCTCTTCCTCATATGTGGTGATTTCAATTGTCACCATGCCAGTTGGCTGGGTGTGGGTACCTCTCTCACCAGCCATGGCTCTTCAACAAAGGACTTCTGCGACTCACTGGGACTGACACAATCTGTCAATTTCTCGACCCGGATCTCAGTCAACGGAGCATCTTCTCTTCTGGATTTGGTTATGACAAACTTCCCTGAAAATGTCTGCTGCTCTTCTTCTGCTCCAATCGGCTCATCTGATCATGTGCTTGTCAAAGTGGACATCTCTCTGACCATTCTCAGAGAGACTCCTCAGCGTCGACGAGTCTGGCATTTCACTCAGGCCAACTGGCACGGTCTTCAAGCAGCCATCAATCATCTGGACTGGTCTCCCATCTCTACCGCCTCTGACATCAACTCATCCTGGGAATTCTTTCAAAGTAAATTGCTCTCTCTCATGCACAGATTTATACCATCTCGTCTTCAGTTGTCATACCCTTCCTCCCGTCCATGGTACACGGAATCTTGTGGTGAGGCTGTTGCCCTGAAACAACTTGCTTTCGTCTCCTGGAAAGCAAATCCAACGGAAGGAAATCTCATTTCCTTTCACAAAGCCCGAAACAAGTGTGTGTCCACCCTCAGGAGAGCCAGGAAACAATATCTCACCATTCTCAAGACCGAACTCTCTTATCTGTCTCCCTCTTCCAAATCCTGGTGGCGTCTGGTCAAATCTGTTTCTGGTGTTTGTTCCCCCTCCATCCCCTCCCTCACCTCAAACGGCTTAACGGCTGACTCCGCACGTGAAAAAGCTGAATGCCTCAACTCTGTGTTTGCCTCTAAATCTTGTGTCCCAAACCCATCCCTCTCTGTACCCACCGTACCCAGTCGTACCCAGCTGCTCCTGGACTCTGTGTCCTTTCCTCCTGACAAGGTGGAAAAGTTTCTGTCAACCCTCGACTCTGATTCTGCAACTGGTCCTGACGGCATCAGCCCACGGGTCCTAAAATCATGTTCTTCTGCTCTTTCACTCCCTCTTTCTGTTCTCTTCACCCTCTCTTTTGCTCAAGGTCATCTGCCATCTGCTTGGAAATCAGCCAACATCACCGCTTTGCACAAAAAAGGTGCAAAAACAGATCCCAGCAACTACAGACCAATCAGCCTTCTCCCAATTATCAGCAAAGTCATGGAATCCATCATTGCTTCAGATATTAAATCTTTCCTCTTCTCCAATCAATGGCGTGATCTCTGATCATCAATTTGGTTTCAGACCAGGTCATTCTACTCTGGACATGCTGCTTCTGCTTTCTCAACAATGGATGGAGGTCCTCAACGCCAAACAGGAAATTAGAGCTGTCTCCCTTGACATTTCACGTGCCTTCGATACGGTCTGGCACGCTGCTCTGCTCTCCAAACTCTCCTCCTTTGGTATCCATGGAAATCTCCACGCATGGCTGGCGGACTTCCTCTCTGGTCGTAGTCAACGTGTGGCCCTGAATGGGTTTCTCTCATCTCCTCTTCCTGTTCAGGCTGGAGTTCCCCAAGGTAGTGTTCTGGGCCCTGTGCTTTTTCTGGTCTTCATCAATGATCTCTCTGACTCTCTTGAAAATCCTCTCTTTCTCTTTGCTGACGACTCTACTCTCTGTCGCTCCATTCCTCATCCCTCAGATCGGCAGTCTGCAGCCTCCTCACTCTCTGCAGACCTGGACAAAATCACAGACTGGTCAAACAAGTGGAACATGTCTTTCAATCCTGACAAATCTCACACTCTTACAATGTCTCTCCGAAAGGACCGACTGGACAACCCTCCCATCTACTTTCTCAACAATCCTCTCCAAGAAGTTCTGTCGCTCAAGCTTTTGGGTCTCACTCTCTGCCATGATCTTTCTTGGGAAAACCACATTTCCAAGCTGGCCTCCAAAGCCAGTCGCCGACTGGGCATCCTCCATCGTGCGAAGTCCTTCCTTGGCACACCTGAGCTCCTCACCACATACAAGACTTTCATCCACAGCTCAATGGAATACTGTTCCCCCCTCTGGGCTGGTGCTCCTGCCTCACACCTTGCTCGGCTTCACGCTGTTGAGTGTTGAGGCCAAAGCTTTCAGAATCATTGGAATCTCCTGCGATGTAGTCAACGCCGAGGGCCTTTCACTCACTCACCACAGGCAGGTTGGTGGTCTTTCTGTCTTCTACCGACTCCTCTCCGGCCTTGCTCCCCCAGCTCTCTCTGTGCTCTGTCCCCCCAATATTCCTTCAGGTCGCACAAGATCTGCCTGCAACCCTCTTATGGTTAAACTGCCAAAGTCTAGGCTCTCTGCTCACCTTCACTCTTTCATTCCCCTTTTCTCCCGCCTCTGGAACAAACTCCCCCACTCCCTTCAATCCCACTCCTCCCTCCAGGTCTTTAAAACAGCTGTTCACCACCATCTCTTATCGTCCCCCATCGAAAACCTTGATCTTTTCTACCCCCGGTAATTCACCCCAGAGTCCTTGCAGTGTTCATATGTTTTAATCCTCTCCCACCTCCCCCCAAGTCCTCCCGATGTCCCTGCTCTCAAATGTTGTGTTTGTGTCCTTCCCCCTCTTCCCCCTCTCTTTTGTGTCCTTCCCCCTCTCTCCCCATCGTGTCTGCCGCTCCCCTTGTTTTTTGTGTTTTGTGTGTCGGTTTGTCTTTTTGTGTGATTAATGTTAGCTCTTTCACGAGCCTCGATCTTGTATACAAAAAAAAAAAAAAAAAAAAAAAAAAAGACTGATAGGCAGTATACGCCAACGATGCACTGCCTGTATCCAAAACAATGGTGGCCACACACGCTATTGAAAGGGGACTGACATTGCACCCTGTGCTGTTCTGTACTGTAGAACAAACTGATGAGATGGTGTATCTTGGTCAAAAACTTGACATGTCATCAATAAAATGCCAATGTTTCAATTAGCAATTGTTGGTTTGTTTTCTTTTGAACTGTTACAATTTTATTACATTTCAAACAAGTGATAAGTTTCTTTTGCGTTTTCGGTCTTTTTGAAGTTGGTCAAAATGGTCAAATTTTTTGGTCAAAATGCCCATTTTGCACTGGCCTTTTTAAAGCCAATATCAAGACATCACGTGCAGCTCATTAAAATCATCCCGTACCCCTTGGCTAATCACTGACAGTCAAAACGGCTGTTCAACAGCTGTGCTATGAAGTGACCATTGAAGGTTCAAGTGACCATCCATGACCGTTTTGTCTGACAGTGAGGACACTAATGTCCACAAATAAGTTCACACATTTACTACACGCAGTGTTATTGTTGATATTTAAAGGTTTCAAAGGTGGTAAGTTTCTTTTGCGTTTCAGTATATATATTGTTACAGACACGACTTTGATGTTAAGGTGGGCCGAGCGGAATGGCCGCCGTGTCCGCACAAATTACCCGATGGTACTCGAACGTCGACGAAGCCGCGCTACGCTGGCTCAATAGGAAAGAGAAGACACCCGGCTGGGTTATAATGACACAATACGACACCAGGGGTTCAGTTCTCAAGACCTCCGGAGGTTATATTCGTGCGGAAGGTCAGATTACAGGGACGAGAGGTACATCATAGGAAGACAGGCACTTAGACACAACCTTATATTATTCCCGACAGACCACAGAGAAACAGGACAAAAACTGACTCACACGGGGATTGATGGCTAGGAAAGCGGGTATTCGATGGCCAGCACAAGGTGCACCTTGTGCTCAGGGACAGGATGGCGCGGCCCAAAAGATGCAGGAGGTCTCTCAGCGCTCGAGGTGGCGTCTTGTCGTCTCAAGCTGGGGGCGCATCTCACGTCACATCCGGCGCGGGGCCGCGTATATCCGGCGGGGAGTGACACGCCCTCGGCTCGTTAGCTCCGCCTCGTGGAATCGGCACGTTGCTTCTCATTGGGTGCGTGCGGGGGGGGTTACTGGCTCCGCCCCCGACGAGGAGCTGACAGCCAGCCCCTTCGGGGTAACCCCGTGGAGCGCATGGTCTGGAGCTAATCGAGCCGGTGTGAGGACGCATCCTCCCCCGCTCCGCCGCCATCCCCTCTGTTGTTGTTGTAATTGTTGTTGTAGTTGTTGTTATTGTTGTTGTTTGGGGAAGAAGATGGGAGGAGGTATGGGAAAGGTCCTAAACTCACTACTGATGCCATATAATCACATTCTGGTGCAACGAAGAGTCATAATTAATGGAAACGAGGCCTTAACTGACATAGATTAAGAATAACTAGGAAGATGTCCGAAAGTTGGCTACGTGTGGTGCGGTGGACCTGGGCACGACATTTAATGGGGGAATAAGGGGAAGGTCGGCTCTACTGATTGTTATTTACATGCAATGGGACTAGGGAATGGGGGACTGGGGAAAGTTGGGGAGTATTGGAGAAAATAGGGGAATATTTACAAGCGGATATGGAGGCCAAATTCCATATTCGCAACATTGCACCCTTCTCTACCCTCGGGGCGTCCCGACCCGATAAATTTTTACCTACTTTAGTGTGGCACGCAATGTAGTTCCCTCTACTATTAACTCTACCCTGAGTGCGACAGTTTTACAGATATTCACAAATGAGTAAATATGTCCCCCTGCGACGTTGCACCCTTCTCCTCACAGAAACACACCCACAGGATAACCGAATCCGGAAAGAATTCTCAAACTAAACATACAGCCGGTAGGGAGCATTATTTACAAGACTACGCTGCTATTTACACTACGATCCAGGACCTGTTTTTGGAGGAACACATGCAGATGTTATGCATAGAGAGAGCGCGCTTGCCAACATCGATACACCAACCCACGAGTGCTCTGTGGCCGACGGCCTTTAATAACGTGCAGAGCACCCTTCCCGAGCATCAAAAGCACCACCCCACCACCAATCGGTGCAGTCACCATTGTTCATTGGAATAAAAATAAATTCGACAACCCCTAACCCTGCAGGTGTCTCTTGCTCTTCTTGTGGTGCACTTGGTGTTAATTAACAGTGGTTCACCTTTATGGCATAGGTGCCACGTTGACCCATAGGTCCTTCCACGGGTGGTGCTTGGCCGCAAAAGAGCTGCGGTCCATTGTGGGTGGCCACAAACATTGCGGTCCATATGGTGTATCGATCCAGGCAGCCAACAGCGAAAGTGGAGGCCCACAACTGCGTAGCCAGCACCTCTCTCTCCTCTCTCTCTACCCCAAAGCCAGATCCTCGGAGGTGGGAGACAAAAGAAGAAACAAGTGAGTAAGGTGGTAAGGGCGCATAAGTGCACGCAATATAAGGTAATGCACACTGGGGGCACATGGGAACCAGGTGAGACAGGTACGTTCCTATCGTACGCCCCCCCCCCCCCCACCAGGTAACCTACATGGCCCCTCCCTTACCCCTTACTGTATCCACAAAACACAACACTACCCATAAACATCTACTTTACAAATCAACAAACATCCCTACTGTCTTCCCCGTTCCTCCCATAAACCAAATTCGTCTTCTCTCCCTCCTAACCAATCAAATTTGCCATTTTCAACTCTCATCAAAATTTGCCATCTCCAACTCAACATCATAATTTGCCATTACCAATTCATCATCAGTCCCTCCTAGGGAGGGAGAGATGGAATCACCCCAATGTCTCATCCACGTCGTGATGCGTCTCACAAATCCACACAGCGATTCATCTCCTGCAACAAAACAAAGAAAACACAGGTGTGGAGTCATCATCATCACCACAGGTAAGTGGCTGCGTATGGTGCGACAGGTTCATCAATCCTAACTATCTCCTAAATGACTTTAACAACTTTACACTACCCGGGGTCTCTCTCCGGCCAAACCATTGGCCCTCTTACACTATGGGTTCTAAAAACCAATTCCCATTGGCCAAACTGTGGTGCTCTTCAATTTGGGGTCTCACTCCCCCGATTCATCTCCCGGTGCCCTCGTACAATTTCTGGGCTGTGGCGTGTACCTCTCCCAGTGGGTCTACCCACCTGCACCCCTCCACCACTGCAGTTGCCTCCGAGCTTACCTGCTCCTTACCCTAACCTATCTACCTGGGGAAGGCCCTCTGGCGCTCTCCCCACTCCGTGCCCTCTCTGGCACTGGGCTGCCCGATCCACACCCGGGATCCTCAGGCACCCACTCACAACTACCGGCTCCCAGAGCCCACCTGCGGCCTCACCTGGCCGACATCCTCACAGTGGTGGAGTGCCCAACCAACTACACACACTAACAGGCTACACGCCCAGCCATTTCCACAACACTAATGCACCCATCCACAACACCATTCTGCAACCGCACCACAGATGCCAATATCCAACCACAATTTACCTGTACCCTCTACCTAACACTTACACTACCCGCCCCGGGTACTCGTGAAAGGGGTCCACTCTTCCCCCATCCACACCTTCGCACCATGCACACCACTCCGTACCACTTACTCCAACTCTCTCCACACACCTGTACTTGCACACCTGTGCTCTCACACCTGGTGCCACCTGCACCCTTCTCTCCCCAAGCGCATTCGCGCTGATCCACACACTCACTACTCATACACTGCTCCACACACCTGTCCAAGTGCACACCTGTGCAATCACACCTGT
Organism: Myxine glutinosa; assembly: GCF_964187855.1. Lineage (NCBI taxonomy): Eukaryota > Metazoa > Chordata > Myxini > Myxiniformes > Myxinidae > Myxine > Myxine glutinosa. Next base: position 65,440,740 of record NC_136273.1, on the reverse strand, counting down.
TCCATCCTCACACACACGGCATCATCTCAGCTAACTACTCCCTTCTGAAACTTGCGCTTCCCAGTCGTCCCTTTAAACTATTGCGCTCCCACGTCATTATCATCCACACTAATCTACCTGCGTCCCCACTACAGGTATCAGTCACTAACTAAACTTAACGTTACCTAAGGTCATCTTCTCTAGATCCCTACACACAATATCCTAACCCACCCGGGCTAGTTTTCACTGCCATACACCCCATAAGCTATTGCGCATTTGCCCCACACCTGTGAAGGATGGTGGATTTGCCATCCCACCACATCGGGGGTCTCTCACTACCAATTTTGCACATCAAATTTCAACAAATCAAAAATTTGGCCAATCACTGCCCATCATCTGCCAATCACTACTGCCAATCCCTTGCCAATCATCAAATTTTGTTTTTCTCCAATTTTGGGTCCAAAACACTAACCTCATCACCCAGTCGACTCACTAATACCTCTCGGTGCGCCAATCCCTGTCCAAAGCCCGGCTTCGTAAAGCCAAGCAATGGATGCTGGTTGTTTTGTGCCAGCGGCTGGATGCGTCCGGCACTCGGTGCAGGGACGGGGGCTTACCCGTGCCGAGATCCCACACATCACCTCGGCGTGGAGCCATCCAATGTCCCGATCTCGACCTGCCGGCACGTCTCAACAAAACGTGGTCGCCATAACGACCCTTCCTATCGGGCTGCCAGCTCCGCCTAGTGGAGCCTGGACGCGGCCGTTCAAAGCGAGGCCCGGCACGCACCGAGGGCCTGCTTCGGCTAAAAGTCGCTCTAAACTCTACCCCGTCTAACGTCGATGCTTCACCTGCATGCTTACATCCCGCAGCCCGTTCCTTGCTCACACATCCAGCCGTGCCCATGCTCCTCGTACCTTTCCTTACACACCCAGGTACCCTCATTCCACTCACAGCCTTGGTCACACACCTGACCACCGAACACTTTGGCACACATTCGTTGCTCGCACACCTCACCAATACACCGCTTCGCGCCCCCTCCTCGGTCACCTCCTCTGTGACAATCACAGGTGTGCCCTCATTCGCACACCCAACCACGTGCCTCACCACCAACTCCAGCGTGCATTCCCACTCACGCTCTACCATTCCAGGTGTGCATCCTTCCATCCCAGGTGTACATCCTCGCTCACCTGTCACAACTAACTCACGCTCCTTGTCACTCTCACTACTTTCACCTCCATTCTTGACAGCGCACTCACCCTTACTCTTGACAGCGCAGTCTTTCCCCATGCACCTGTCCGTCACACACCTTTCTCGCGCACACTCTCCCGTTACACCCTCTGTAACACTCACCACAGGTGGACACTCTTCCTTACTTCTGACAGCGCACTCTTTCCTCATGCACCTGTCCGTCACACACCTTTCTCGCGCACACTCTTGCGCACACTCTCCCGTCACACCCTCTGCAACACTCACCACACCACGCTTCCATGTGCTCCCTCGCACACGCGCTACGACCGACTCATTCTCGCCAACACCCTCACTCCTGGGCACACACTTTTTCCTCACACACCCCAGAGTCGGACTTTCTCGCACACCTCCTCTTTCGCACACCAGACCTGTCACACACCTCACCAACGGCCTTTCACGAACACCCGGGTCTATCTCGACCCCCAAGCTTCTTAAATCCCCTGGCGCATCATACGCACGACCATATTGGTCACCACTTACACCGGGTCCTCTTCCTCTTCGCTTCTCCTCCATCACCTGCGAATCCCTCATCCGGTTAATGAGCACATCACGATCCAAACACAGACTTTGGACCAATTCTTTTATCTCCTCTTTTATCTCTTTGTTATCCCCTCTCCGTCGCTTCTTAATTTCGCTCACCCCTTCTTCCACTTCTTCTAATTTGTGCCTCACCTCTTTTATTCCCCGGTACGTCTCCTCAAGCTCGTCCTCCAAGGCTACCTTGACCGTTTCCATGTGCGTCCTCACCTGCCGGTCCTTCGTCTCCATTACCTCTATCACCTCGTCCAACCTCGTTGTCAGTCCCTCACGTACCATCTGACATTCCCTCTTCGTCGCTACCAAGTCATCTTTTAGTTCTTTCTGTGTCGCCTTTAAACCTCCTAATACCGCAGTGTTCCTTTGAACCTGCTCCACTAACTCCGTCTGTCCCACCGTCAGCTGCTCCACCTCCTGCGTCAGGTCCTCTATGCCCCCTTGTAACTTTACAGTCCCCTTTCTCACCTCCTTTTCCATGTGCTCCTCACAGTGCCTCACCTCCTCGCGCACTCCTCCGACCTCCTCACTCACACCTCTTCTAATCTCCTCTCCCTCTACCCCATTTTTCACTCCCTCTATCTGATTCTCCTGGGCAGCCATTCTATTTTCTACCCCCATTAACCCATTTTTCACCTCCTTTATCCCGTTGTCTAACCCCTCAAAATTTTTGTCTACCTTCTCACCAGTACCCCTCGCTTCGTCCCTCCTTACCCCCATCTGGCTTCCCATTACCCCCAATCGCTCACTCCGAGCCCTCGCTTCGTCCCTCATTACCCCCAGTTGGCCCTCCAATCGCTCACTCCAAGCATCCATCCGGTTCCCCATTACCTTCATTTGCTCACAATGAGCATCCATCAGATTCCCCATTCTGTTTTCCCTTTCTTTATTATACTGGACCACAAGGGCCGTCATTTGTATACAAAACGAGTTCCAATCCATCGGGGGCGCTGCCACGGTTGCCGGCGCGGTGATCAGCGAGGCGCCATTTTGCGCGCCCGCTTCTTCGTGCGTGACGGCGCTATTTTGCGAACCTGCCGCCCTCACTGCTTCGCTCTCCTCCTGTCCCTCATTTTGGTCCTGGATCGACCCTACCTCACTCTCCCCTACCGGACCCCAGCTGTCTTGATCCGCCATAGCGCGACTTTCAAAATTCGGGTTTTTTTTTTTTTTTTTTTGTAAAACACAATCAAATTTCGCTGTTATAATTTCGAGCGCGTAAACGCGCTCCGGGTCCAATCTCACTCCTCGACACCAATTGTTACAGACACGACTTTGATGTTAAGGTGGGCCGAGCGGAATGGCCGCCGTGTCCGCACAAATTACCCGATGGTACTCGAACGTCGACGAAGCCGCGCTACGCTGGCTCAATAGGAAAGAGAAGACACCCGGCTGGGTTATAATGACACAATACGACACCAGGGGTTCAGTTCTCAAGACCTCCGGAGGAGGTTATATTCGTGCGGAAGGTCAGATTACAGGGACGAGAGGTACATCATAGGAAGACAGGCACTTAGACACAACCTTATATTATTCCCGACAGACCACAGAGAAACAGGACAAAAACTGACTCACACGGGGATTGATGGCTAGGAAAGCGGGTATTCGATGGCCAGCACAAGGTGCACCTTGTGCTCAGGGACAGGATGGCGCGGCCCAAAAGATGCAGGAGGTCTCTCAGCGCTCGAGGTGGCGTCTTGTCGTCTCAAGCTGGGGGCGCATCTCACGTCACATCCGGCGCGGGGCCGCGTATATCCGGCGGGGAGTGACACGCCCTCGGCTCGTTAGCTCCGCCTCGTGGAATCGGCACGTTGCTTCTCATTGGGTGCGTGCGGGGGGGGTTACTGGCTCCGCCCCCGACGAGGAGCTGACAGCCAGCCCCTTCGGGGTAACCCCGTGGAGCGCATGGTCTGGAGCTAATCGAGCCGGTGTGAGGACGCATCCTCCCCCGCTCCGCCGCCATCCCCTCTGTTGTTGTTGTAATTGTTGTTGTAGTTGTTGTTATTGTTGTTGTTTGGGGAAGAAGATGGGAGGAGGTATGGGAAAGGTCCTAAACTCACTACTGATGCCATATAATCACATTCTGGTGCAACGAAGAGTCATAATTAATGGAAACGAGGCCTTAACTGACATAGATTAAGAATAACTAGGAAGATGTCCGAAAGTTGGCTACGTGTGGTGCGGTGGACCTGGGCACGACATTTAATGGGGGAATAAGGGGAAGGTCGGCTCTACTGATTGTTATTTACATGCAATGGGACTAGGGAATGGGGGACTGGGGAAAGTTGGGGAGTATTGGAGAAAATAGGGGAATATTTACAAGCGGATATGGAGGCCAAATTCCATATTCGCAACAATATATATATATATATATATACAGTCACGTGAAAAAGTAAGTACACCCCATGTAAAGTTTTGACTTTTTGAACATATTTCAACATACAGCTATTTGATCTTTATTTCAACAATATTGATAGATAAAGGTGATATAATATAACAAATATCATGAAACATTTACATTTTGTAGTCCATTGTATAATTTAAATAAACATAAATGCAAATTTCGCATGTGGAAAAAGTAAGTACACCCTTGGCTCTAATAGGTGGTATTGCCCCCTTTGGTAGAAACAACCTCAAGTCGGCGTTTCTTATAAGTGTCTACCAGTCTCTGACATCGACTGGGAGAAATTTTTGCCCACTCCTCCATGCAGAATTCTTTCAGCTGTACGATGTTTGACGGGTTTCTTGCATGCACAGCTCGTTTCAAATCCCCCCACAACATCTCAATGGGATTTAGATCCAGGCTTTGACTTGGCCATTCCAGAACCCTCCATTTCTTTCTTTTCAGCCATTCCTTGGTGGATTTACTGGTATGTTTAGGGTCATTGTCATGTTGCAGGGTCCACCTTCGGTTGAGCTTCAACTTTCCGACAGATGGCCTCACATTATCCTCAAGCACCCTCTGGTGCAATGAAGAATTCATGGTGGATTCTATGATGGTGAGATGCCCAAGCCCTGATGCAGCAAAGCTGCCCCAAACCATAATATTTACACCACCATGCTTTACATTTGGTATCAGGTTCTTGTGGTCAAATGCTGTCTTTGTTTTTTGCCAAACATGTCTTCTGGTACTGTGGCCAAATAGCTGTACCTTTGACTCATCTGTCCAGAGCACATTGTTCCAGAAGTGCTGGTCTTTGCCTCGGTGTTCATTGGCAAACTTTAGTCTTGCCCTGATGTTCTTTCTAGACAGCAAAGGTTTCCTCCTGGCACACCTCGCATGTAGATCAAATTTGTGCAGCCTCTTTCTAATGGTAGACTCGTATACTTTGACATCAACAGTGGCAAGAGCTACCTGTAGGTCCCGTGATGACATTCTGGGGTTCTTAGAGACTTCTTTCAACATCTTGCGGTCTGCTCTCGGGCTGAACTTGCTGGGGTGGCCTGGCCTGAACAAGTTGGCAGTTGTTTGGAATCTTCTCCACTTGCGAGTGTGTATGTGTGTCCAGTTTTTGTGTCCGCGTTTTATTCAGAGATGGCTGAACGGATCTTCATCAAACTTTCAGAGGTTCATCAGTGAGTGTCTGGGAGTGTTTTAGGAAAAAAAAACAAGAAAAAAAACGCTCGATAGTGCCGAAGCCTTTTTAAATTAATGACAGTTATATACAAGTACACATTCGCATAAATAAATACAAAACAATTACCAGACATGTGAATACAAATAAATCAAACAATTCTGAAAGTGTACGAATTTGGTAGTACGGTTTCTTCTTTTTTCTGATCGGCATCACACTAAACTCAGAAACGTGAGCCACATTCACTCAGAAACGTGAGCCACATTCACTCAGAAACGTGAGCCACTCCCCTTCCCCTTCCCCCCCTCCCTTCCCCTCTCCTCCCCCCTCCCCTCCCCTTCCCCCCCCCTTTCCCTCACCTCCCCCCCCACCCCCCCCCCCTCCGCTCCCCTCTCCCTCCCCCACCGCCACTGCCCGGCAACGCCGGATACTTCTGCTAGTATGGGTATATAAATGTGTAGGTTGATGGGTTGATAAGTCGATATATAGATACTATGGACAGATACATAGCTGTATAGGTTGTTAGGTAGGTAGATAGATGGGTAGATAGATTGGTAGATAGATTATATGGGTATATAAATGGGTAGGTTGGGAGGTAGATAGGTTGATAGGTAGATCGATATGTTGATCAGTATGTTGATACTTAATTTTGCGACTCATACAATTCTGAGCACATTACACATGACTGACATGTGTGTCGTTGGATTATACTTGGCATTGAGCGTTTTCCTTTTCATTTCAGCTTTTTGTTTTCAATTAGCTGGAGGTATTTTTTTTTCATCAAATGATAAATTCCACTTTTGGGCCCAAAAATGATGTGAATAAGATGGACAGCTGGTGCATTGTACATCGACAATATGCTGGTACCTTTCGGCGTGCCGTTAGCGTTGGTTTATGCTGTAAGAACCGGAGCAATTAAATGGGACCATTTCACAGGAAAAATGTGTCCAGTCTGCCTTGATTCTCCTTAATGACATCACTTGTAATCAGTTGTTTGTGGTTGACTGCCATTCAATAAGTCATTATGGTATTTGGTGCAAAAGCCCCTTGATTGCTGCTCACATGGAGTCCACGCATTTTGGAGTATCGGGCAATTTAACCTCTTTACCTCGTCCTGTATTTCACAAGTGCACTTTGACATAATTGTTTTTTTTATAATAAAAACTGATGGATCATAGGCTGCCATCTTTCGGATTGTTGTCTTCTGGTTAGCAGCGCAGAAGTGAATAACGTCGACAGTATTAATCCCAATATACAAATAAGGTTAGTGACTTGAATGGTGATGAAGTCTTCTATTTATTATTTACCTTCTTAGGTAAGGGGGGATGATTTTGAAAGGGAAGAGAATAGGGGATAATATTAGAGAAAGAGGACGTGAGGGATGAAGGGAGGATGTGGGAGAGAGAAAGAGAGAAAGAGAGAAAGAGAGAAAGAGAGAAAGAGAGAAAGAGAGAAAGAGAGAAAGAGAGAAAGAGAGAAAGAGAGAGAGAGAGAGAGAGAGAGAGAGAGAGAGAGAGAGAGAGAGAGAGAGAGAGAGAGAGAGAGAGACAGACTTGACTTTTATGTGCTTTTATTATAAAAGTATCAAAACACACACGGAAAAAACACCGCAAAATTTTTTACAAGAAAAGAAAGTTGTACAAGCAAAAAGGATGTATATATACTGAAACGCAAAATAAATTTATCACCTTTGAAACCTTTAAATATCAACAATAACACTGCGTGTAGTAAATGTGTGAACTTATTTGTGGACAATAGTGTTCTCACTGTCAGACAAAACGGTCACGGATGGTCACTTGAACCTTCAATGGTCACTTCATAGCACAGCTGTTGAACAGCCGTTTTGACTGTCAGTGATTAGCCAAGGCACCTCACGGTAGCTCAGTCCGCCTTGCAGTATGCCCAGGGCACGCTGCCGTTGATCCCTTGACAATCGTGGCATGTTGATTGAAATGCCCATTTTGCACTGGCCTTTTTAAAGCCAACTAGGGCATTGCCCGTACTATATCTATATCTAAAATTATATCCCCCCCCCTCTATTTACATGAAATGGTTTGGTCCAAAGCGAACGGCTTGCGAGTACGGTGACAATCCCCCCCCTCTATTTACATGCAATGGTTTGGTCCAAAGCGAACGGCTTCCGGAGTTTGGTAAAGAAATCGCCATCGCGTGCACAAACGCGCAGGAAAGCGAATGAATCGCAAATTCGGTTTTATTAGTTTTAAAACATAGTTTAACGCCAACATAGTTTGCAAACGTGAAATAAATGAATACGCTCTCAAATGTGCCATCCGAGGCAGAGTGTGTCCTCCACGTTCGGCACACGCGATCGTTCGCTGCTCTCTGATTGGTTGAATCGTTTTTTGGACATAGCTCGGTAAGTAATTGTCCGATTAATATGAAACCTTGAAAAGGCACATCCTCGGGTCCCCAGCAATATACCTGGCAAGTTAAAAGTATATCGGACCCGTGGTTGTCGAGAAACAGCGGTCACAGACAAACGTACAGACGTACAAACGTACAGACGTACAAACAGAGATTACTGGAATTATAGATAGATATCAAGACATCACGTGCAGGTCATTAAAATCATCCCGTACCCCTTGGCTAATCACTTACAGTCAAAACGGCTGTTCAACAGCTGTGCTATGAAGTGACCATTGAAGGTTCAAGTGACCATCCGTGACCGTTTTGTCTGATAGTGAGGACACTATTGTCCACAAATAAGTTCACACATTTACTACACGCAGTGTTATTGTTGATATTTAAAGGTTTCAAAGGTGGTAAGTTTCTTTTGCGTTTCAGTATACATGTATATGTGGACATTGAGCATAAGTAAAATTTACAAAAACAAACAACACCTCATTTGTAAAAAAATCGACGTCCACACTGCCGAAACTTATCCGGGCCGACACTATTCCTTTAAAGCAAAAGAGCACATTTTCATCTCTGCCACTCAATTTGATCTTCCTAGTTTTATAAATTGCAAGTTTAGCAATTCCGCACAGAAAATTCAAGAAAGGGACCGCTGTCTTGCTCTTGGTGCCCCTTTCAATGACATACACAAAAATTGCAACAGAACAAACAAACTTAAATTTATAAAATAACTGTTAGAGGAAACAAAAAAGGGGTACCAATCTCTTACATTTCACGAAAGCATGGGTCACATTTTCAGCCTCTTCACAAAAAGGACATACATTCTGTACAGAGGGATCAAACTTATTAAGTAAGTATTTGGTGACCAGGGCCTGATGAACTAATCTCCAATTTAAGTCTCCGGTTCGACCTAAAGTTGGAGACCTATACATCTCTTTCCACAATGGAGATAGGAACGAACTAGCTGGAATGATCTCCTCCCACCGATTTTTTAAAGGTTTTGTGAAACCCGGTATAAGCACCTCTTGGCATATCCCATAAATAGCTTTTTTCCCCATCACATGGAACACACCGCAACCATCTGACTTTGAGAAGACACACTGTTGCTTTTTTTCAGGTGATTTGGAGCTCGGGGAAAGAGAGACGAGAGTCCACCACTTCATCTGCCCCAGTCCACCCGATATTTAATTCCCTGAAAGTTTTAATCACAACTCTCAAAACTTTGTCCACCATTCTAGATGACCGAACCCCCACTTTTGATGTGAGAGAACCGGTGGATAACCATCCATTTAGGGAAGGCTTCATCAGGTCTCGCACTCTGTTTATTCCATTACAGGTGGAGCAATGCATAAATGACCTGGAGGTTGAAATTTCAGGGAATAAAGGATTCAGAACCAATGGCTCATGCATATATTTTTTGGCATCGTAGGACACCTCTAATTGTTGTATTCCAAGGACTTGCCAGGCATTCAGAAGGCTCTGATGAAACTCGGGGAGCAGAGTCGTGTTGACATGCTGCAGGTCCATGAGGAAGAGCTCTCGATCATACTTCAACCCATCTGCGTCCTGCAGCCAAGCATTTGTGAGAGGCCGTCACGGGACACACTCACCATACAATAAACGCTTTATCGTCAACATGCAGAAAGCCATTATCCGACTCGGGACATGTATCAAGCTTTGGCCACCTGCATTTCGGGGTCTGCACACCATGTCTGGTCCAAGCCAATGGTGGCCTCCCCAGAAAAACTGAGATGGAGCCCTCTGAATGCCTGTGACCAAGTATCTCGGAGGTTGGAGGGGGATAACTTTATGCCAAATAAATGGAACCACCAGGTTATTTATTATTGTCACCCTTGCCTTAAGCGATAGAAGGTGGTGCAACCGTTTCCATCTAGCCAGTTTCTGCTTAATTCTTTCCAAGAAACCGTCCCAATTTTTTTGTTCATATGCTTGGACTCCGAGAAATAACCCTAAATATTTAAACCCCTCTTTGTTCCACTGCATTCCTCCTGGTAACACAGGCAGAGCTGAGGAAGGTGGACTGGGGCCCACCCATAAGCCAACACTTTTGTTCCAATTTACTTTTGCCGTGGAAGCGAGCTCAAACTGGGACAGACATCGAGAGACCTCACCCACATCATTTTGGCTGGAAACAGCAACACAAATGTCATCCGCATAAGCTGAAGTAACCATTTTGTAGTTTTTTGTTAAGGAGACTCCTTCCACTGGTTGGGGAGCAAAGCTAGTAAAGGTTCGACCGAGAGACTGTAGAGCATACCTGAAAGCGGGCAGCCCTGACGGATGCCTCGCTGAAAGGAAAAGGGGCGACATAAGCTGTTGTTTACCTTCAACAGACAGGGTGCATTCTTCATACAACAACTTAACATAGGGAAGAAAATTTTGTCCAAAACCAGCTCTCCTTAGTACAGCAAACAAAAAAGAATGGTCAACACTGTCAAAAGCTTTTTCTTGATCTAAAAGAACCAAACCAAAACCATGAGATGTAGTACGACCGAGACTGATCAAGGCTCTCACCAAAAAAATGTTTTCGTAAATAGAACGCTCAGGAACACAATAAGACTGATCAATATCAATTAAAAGGGGGATGACTTCCTTTAGACGTATCGCGAGCGCCTTCGACAATATTTTATAATCCGTATTTAAGAGTGACACAGGCCGCCAATTTGTGACGTCTTGCAAGTTCCCTTTTTTTGGAAGGAGACACAAAACTGATCTCTGGCAACTTAATGGCAATTCACCTTGTTCAAGGCTATCATGAAAGATGTCAAGTAGAGCAGGGCCTAGAATGTCCCAAAAGGCCTTGTAAAATTCAACTGGGAGGCCGTCAGGTCCAGGGGCTTTCCCACCTTGGATTCCTTTAAGAGCAGCAGTAAGTTCTCCAAGAGCGATGCCAGGCTCCAGTTGTTGTTGCTGGTCTTCAGACAGAGATGGGAGCAGTTCAAACATCCTGTTTCTGTTTTCCTGATTCACCGTTCTCAAGGCAAACAGCTTTGAATAAAAGTTTCGTAATTCATTCTTGATGTCACTTTGAGAAGACAGAAGCACACCGGCAGAAGAGCGCAAAGCGTGAATTTGTTGAGGGATCTTGGCTGTCTTTTCCAAATTGAAAAAGGCTTTGTTTGGTTTGTCAAGTTGGATATTGTCCATTCGCAGTCGGACGATAGCACCAGATGCACGCTCTTTCACCATTTCAGCCAGTAGTGTTCTTTTCTGCTGACAACTACTGGACATTTTCGTTGGACATTCCAGATTTCTGCTCACAATAAAGTATATCGTTTTCTAAGGCAGATATCACACCGGGTGTGTTCCATGTATTATAACGACAGTATTGCTGGCAAAAACACTTAATTTTGGATTTTGTGCAATCCCACCATTGCCTTAAATTTAGGTTGGAAAACTTTTGCATTTCACATTCCTTCCATACCATTTTTAATGCTTCTTTGAAATGCTCACTTTGTAAAAGTTTGACATTGAAAGTCCAATATGCACTTCTACAAACGTGACGAGGTAAACCACATACAACAACGACCATGTGATGATCAGAAAAACCAGATGGCCTTATATAAGAATTCTTGATAAGATTTACCTTATCATGGTTAACATAAATTCTATCCAAACGAGCCATTGTCAAAAGATTTCTTGTGGCACAAACCCACGTGTTCTGCCGGATGTTAGGGTTCTGTACCCGCCACACATCCAGAAGTTGAAATTTTTTAACGAGCTGTGCCAAAGGCCTTGCACTCGGTGGATGAGGCTCAGGAGTGTTTCTAGCAAGTTGTGGGTTCAGGGTACAGTTGTAGTCTCCCCCCAGACAAACCAACATAGACAGGTCAATAGTGCTTAAAAAACTTGCTAACTTGTGAAGAAAAGCACTTCTTGCAGAGTTAGCACTAGGGCAGTATACATTAGTCATGCAAATCTTTTGGTTACCACTGACAAACTCCACAGATAGTAAATGGCCCTTGCAAATTTCCCTACATCTGATCTCCAACGGCTGGAGTCTAGGATGTAACACGACTGCCACACCAGCCTTGGCATCAAAGGAAGCACAGGAGAAAAAGTGACAACCTTGAAAGATTTTACGCCACTCAACCTCAGAAGACTGATTTGCCTGCATCTCTTGTAACATCAACACATCAATTTTTTCATTCTGAAAAATTTGAAACACCTGGAGGCGACGCACACAACTGCGACCACCGTTGATGTTTAAGGATGCTACTTTTATCTCCATTCTGTTAACTATTCATGAAGTTCCTTACCCACTCGAGTTACACATTTTCTTAGCCTCTGGAATTGAGGTTCTGACATGTTAACCTGATAAGGTTCACGAATCATGTTCTTTGCAGTCAAAATAAAATCATCCAGATTCGGAAAGTAGTCTTTGATTTTTACGTCTTTTCCTGAACGTTTCATCAAGGAACTTAATAACATTTTCTTGAGAAACCATGGTGATGGTGTTGTCATCACCCACCTCACTCTCTTGAGCACTTAAAGCACTAAAGAGTGGAGTAGAAGAGGTTTCATCGGAATCAAGTACTTCGTCTTGATCTGCTCCTTTTCCTACTATTTGTTGAGCACTTAGTTTTGGAAACAGCAATTCTGCAGGGTCAAGGTCCTCCGCGCTCTTTGCAGACCCTTCTAAATTTACCATATCCCCTGTGGCTATAAGTATGTCCCCCACCTCATCATCCCTTTCAATTTTATCTGTCAGAGAAGGGTTGACGTTATCCTCACAGTCGCAAGGACTTTCCCGTTTATCTATTTTTTCCCCACTAGCAGATCCAGCTGCTAACTCGTCTGAGTGAGTTTGGTTATCAGGACAAGGACTCACCACATCCTGAGAGGATCGACTATTTTCCGGGTCATACTCAATCTCGGCAAGTGGTGCAAGCGAATCTTCCTCACGTACACACACTCCCGGTACCATTTCCGTTACCGCCAAGGAGCTTCCGGTGTAGGCCTCACCCTGGAGGTCCTGCGAGCCTGACACGATCTGAATCTTATTTTGTTTTTCTTTGGAATCACAGGATTCATCACTTGAACACTTCTGACCTTTTTTCCTGGTGTCCGCTGCCGATACTTCCATGATATCGTCCGTACTGTCGTGTACAGTGGACGAAATGGGAGAGGGTTCAACCACTTTCATTCCCACCTTAGGTGGGGGGGGGGGGGGGGTTAGTCACCTCACGTTCTAAATCTACCACTTCCCCACCCCCGGTCGGGGTGGTCGGGTCTGGCGCTTCGCTCACCGCAGCTGGTGCGGTGGGTGGATTAACCGCTCGATTCACCTCCTCCCCGTCAGTGTGCGGTGAAGAGGAGTCGCTCCTCACCAATCCCCCGCTTTCCTGCGGTGTAACCACATTGGGGCAGGCACTCCTCACATGCCCGTAAGCTCCACACCCGAAACACGTCATAGCCTCCGAGGAGGCATACATTTTGTATTCAAAGCTGTTGATTTTCACACTCAACACGACATTGAGTGTTTTTACATTTGCAGGCAGTATCATGTACACCAGGCTCTTAAAGGACATGACATGTTTGAATTGATCGCAAACATTTCGCATCGGCACCATCGAAATCCTCGATACAACCTTACCGAACTTGCTTAATTGTTCACGTAAATCCTCATTTCTAATAAATGGCGGGATATTACTGATGGTAATCTTTACCGTAGGGGCTTGTAAAGCGAACACAGAGAGGAACGTGTTCGGTTCAATGAACAAGCCTTGTGTTATGGATTCGTCACTTCCGCTGTTGTGGTTTTCACCCACTTGACATATTTCTGATATTAGGTACTATTATTATTCTCAAAAGGTTTATTATTCAGGAACAGCTATCTAAAGTTAAAAAGGTTAACTTAAAATGATACAGGAAACCGAACCGGAAGGAGGAGGTGAAGAGGAAGAGGCGGCGCGAGCAAAGTTGGTGAAGACGAGTGACGTCAAGGCTCCATAGCGAGCCTGGTCTACCGAAAGTCGTGAGGGAATATTGAGTTCCTTGAAGGGACATCCGGCGATAGGAATTATCGCTGGAGGGGAAAATCGAAGTAGTCGGATTTGGGCGCTGAGATTTCGACGAATCCTCGCCTAGTCGCATCGGCTCAAGTAAGAGCCGTCGGCCATTTTGAACCCCGCGCTTCGGACACCTACAAAGGTTTTGCCTCGCGTCATCTTCACCCCAACATTCTACCATTTGTCAGGGATGTGTGTGTGTGACCGCTTTGTCTCCAATTACGTTGCGGTTCGCTGAGTGAGCGGTGAAGGTGCCCCTCTGAAGGGCGCCGTTGTACAGTTTTGGCGGGGCGATCACCGTTGTCAACTGTACGCGATTCGAATATCGACTGGAGAGCAAGATTCGGGCTTCGACTGCATATCGTTGTCGCGACCGCTGGAGCGAATCACATTTGCCTTGGAAAAGGTTATAGAGACATTGAGGAGTGTCCGTTTCACTCGCTGGGAGCGCAGTGAGTTATCTGACTTTATTGATGGTATATAGAGTGCACTCTTAATTGCCATTTGTTGTATCGTTATTCCTGTGTGATTTTCAATATATTATATGTTCATTTATAATCATTGGTGTGGTTTCAGTATTGATTTCTAACACAGAGTAACATATTTTTCTGCCGTGGCTCCTCTTGGGGTTCGGAGGTGTACCGAGACCAGGAGATTGTAGAGGAACACGTAACAGAAATTGGGTGCTCGTCCAATTGACTCGTGGGCTCGAAATGGGGTCTGCGTCCGGGATCTAAAATTCCCTAAATTTAGTCCGGGAAAGAATTCCCTAGCATTCCCAGAATTCCCAATTTTGGAACTTTTTCCAACATTCCCAAATTTTTCCAAAAACAAACAAAAATTTTTTTTTTTTTTTTTTAGATTTCTTGTGTGAAGGTTAACAGGTGTTAACAATAGTCACCATGGAGTTTGACGCAGAGAAGTTTGCAGCGACCCCTAGTGAGGCACAGTTCCGAGCGTTACTAAAATTGGAACTCTTGATATTGGCCAAACATTTTAGCTTGGAGGTCCAAGCTAAAATGAAGAAAACAGAGATGCAGACAGTGGTGATAGGATCTATGGTGGAACTAGGAACATGGAAAGAGGGAGCCTTGGATTGGTTACCAGAAGAACAAGACAATGTGGAGCTCCACAAAATGGAGATGCAATTGCAGAGCCAGGAAGGTTAAAAACACAGGAAGGAGAACTCCAGGAAAGGTTAGAAGAGAAAAAAGCAGAGGAAAGGAGAGCTGCAAGAGAACTCGAGGAAAGGTTGGAAGAGAAAAAAGCAGAGGAAAGGAGAGGTGCAAGAGAACTCGAGGAAAGGTTAGAAGAGAAAAAAGCAGAGGAGAGAAAAGCCGAAAGGGAGTTAAGGGAATGGGACTCGGTGCTTCAGCAGGAAATTAAACTCAAGGAGCTGGATTTAATGAAAGAACGGGGAGAGGTACCATCCATGCTGACTGGTTCGGCACCTAGTCAGAACACCTGGGATGTTGGCAGACATGTTAGGCTGGTTCCACTCTTCAATGAAAAGGAGGTAGCCAAGTTTTTTTTACACTTTGAGAAAGTGGCTCGAATGCTAAAATGGCCGGAGGAGTCCTGGACCATGTTGGTGCAAAGTGTTCTGGTGGGTAAAGTTCAAGATATTTATTCGGCTTTACTGATTGAGCAATGAGCAGATTATGAGATAGTGAAGAAAACCATTCTCAAAGCCTATGAATTGGTCCCTGAAGCTTACCGGCAAAAATTCCGGAACGCCAGGAAGAGGGAGAGTGAGACCCATGTGGAATTTGCCATAGTGAAGGAAACCATGTTTGATCGGTGGTGTGATTCAAAAGGGGTTGGGAAAGACATCAAACTATTACGACAATTGATCCTGGTGGAGGAATTCCAACAGTGTGTCCAAGAGGACATTAAAGTACATCTGGAGGAAAGGAAAGTACCAAAGTTGTATGAGGCAGCAACCATGGCAGATAACTATGCCTTAACACACAGGATGGGGTTCCACAAACCTAACTACTCGCCTAGACTTAGCCAGGGGAGCTGTGGTACATCAGGGGTGGAGAACGAAAATTCATGGGTGCGGCCTCGAGATGACTATGAGGACCACTCTGATACCACGACTTCTATAAATCCGAAGACAACAGTTCCAAGGCAGACGTATCCTCCGGGGGGCTCGAGGCACACCACAAGGTTCTCCTCCGGGCCTACTTGCGCTTTCTGCCATAAACCGGGACACTTAATGTCCCACTGTTATGCTCTGGGAAAGGAAAATCAGGAGCGGTGTTCGACTAGTACAACTCCGAATGCAATGGCAAATGTGAGAAATCGCCCTCAAAAGGGTTACCAACCATTTATTTCAGAGGGGTTTGTGTCCTTGGATGGAGACTCGACTAACCAGAAACCGGTTAGGGTCTTGAGGGACACAGGAGCACATCAGTCTTTGATGCTTGAAGGCATTTTGCCATTGTCAGAGGAGAGGGCAACTGGTGATAGTGTTTGTTTACAGGGGATTGGTGGCTGTGTTAGAGCTCCCCTTCATGTCATCCATTTGGAGTCTGATTTGGTGTCAGGACCGGTCACCGTAGGTTTACAAGCCACTCTTCCTGTAGAGGGAGTATCTTTTGTTATCGGGAATGATTTGGCCAGTGGTCAAGTTTCTGGTAACCCGAGGTTTGTTGAAAAGCCTAGGAGGAAGTACCCTGAAACTAAGTATCAGCACACGCAAGTCAGGGATGGAGGCAATATTGGCAAGCTCTTTGTAGGGGGACTGAACTTCAAAACCAAGGAAGATGTTCTGGAGTCTGCCTTCAGCGAATATGGACCGCTTTTGGAAGTGCTGCTGATAAAAGACAGGGAGACACAAAAGTCAAGAGGGTTTGGCTTTGTCACGTTTGAAAACTCAAAGGACGCCAGAGATGCAGAAAAGGATCTGAATAGCAAGGAGTTGGAGGGTCGGACCATAACAGTAGGGAAGGCATTCCATAGGTTTTGTGGGGGCTACAGAAGAGGACCACAGAGTAGTAGCTTTGGTGGTGGCCGCAATCGATATTATTATGGAGGCTCCCAGAGTTATGGCAGCTCCCGAAGAAAGGATCGTCAGAGTAGTGGCCGAGAAGGAGACCGCTATTCATGTGACTACAGTGACAAGCGGTCCCACCGTAATTATTATGAAAGTTCGGAAAAGTTGAAGCACTGAATGCTGCGGAGCCGCCGAGCCAAGATTCCTACACGGATTAACCATGAACGCCACGTTCCTAAAGGCGTCCATGTAATGAACTTCCCTACACGGATTAACCGTGAACTCCACGTTCCTAAAGGCATCCATGTAGTGAACTTTCCTGCATGGACTAACCGTGAACTCCACGTTCCTAAAGGCGTCCATGTAGTGAATACTTCCAGGCCTCACCACCCAACCACCATGTAACCTGGCTTTCAGCTCGGCCTCCCGGGGAAAAGTGCTGTCGACTTGCTTGACTTTGGATTTTGATCACCACCCCTTAACCTTCATTCAAAAGAAACTAAAAGAAAAAATCAGAGGGTGCTGAGATGGAGTTTGGCTTTGCAGGGGTTCAACGGGGAAATTGAACATGTAAAGGGCAGGGACAATGTCGTTGTTGACGCTTTGTCCAGAGTGAATTAACTTTGGAAATCTCTGTGGGTTGTGTGAAATTTTGTTGCTTTATTTTTGAGATGTTGATAATTGTTGCTCACGGGAATTGGTGATTTGGGTTGTGAGTTTATTTTTGTTTGTGGAAAGAGTTTGTATGCAAAGAAAGTTTTCGCTGTGTTCAAACTTTCTTTCTTGAGGGGGGGAAGTGTTACGGATTCGTCACTTCCGCTGTTGTGGTTTTCACCCACTTGACATATTTCTGATATTAGGTACTATTATTATTCTCAAAAGGTTTATTATTCAGGAACAGCTATCTAAAGTTTAAAAGGTTAACTTAAAATTATACAGGAAACCGAACCGGAAGGAGGAGGTGAAGAGGAAGAGGCGGCACGAGCAAAGTTGGTGAAGACGCGTGACGTCAAGGCTCCAGAGCGAGCCTTGTCTACCAAAAGTCGCGAGGGAATATTGAGTTCCTTGAAGGGACATCCGGCGATAGGAATTATCGCTGGAGTGGAAAATCTGCGTAGTCGGATTTGGGCGCTGAGATTTTGGCGAATCCTCGCCTAGTCGCATCGGCTCAAGTAAGAGCCATCGGCCATTTTGAACCCCGCACTTCGGACACCTACAAAGGTTTTGCCTCCCGTCATCTTCACCCCAACATCCTACCCTTTGTCGTGGATGTGTATGTGCAACCGCTTCATCTCCAATTACGTTGCGGTTCGCTGAGTGAGCGGAGAGGGTGCCCCTCTGAAGGGCGACGTTGTACAGTTTCAGCGGGGCGATCACCGTTGTCAACTGTACGCGATTCGAATATCGACTGGAGAGCGAGATTCGGGCTTCGACTGGATATCGTTCTCGCGACCGCTGGAGCGAATCACATTCGCCTTGGAAAAGGTTATAGAGACATTGAGGAGTGTCCGTTTCACTCGCTGGGAGCGCAGTGAGTTATCTGACTTTATTGATGGTATATAGAGTGCACTCTTAATTGCCATTTGTTGTACCGTTATTCCTGTGTGATTTTCAATATATTATTTGTTCATTTTATAATCATTGGTGTGGATTCAGTATTGATTTCTAACACAGAGTAACATATTTTTCTGCCGTGGCTCCTCTCGGGATTCGGAGGTGTACCGAGAACAGGAGATCGTAGAAGAACACGTAACACTTGTTCAACTACACTCGCTACCATGTGCTCCTCGGACAAAAATACGACAAATTTCTTATTCATACGAGAGGCAGCGCGAATACTGTGTGCACCAACGATGTTTCCAATGGCGGAAAGCACATTGTTAATTTCCACCTCGTTGGGAGGAACACAAACTAGCCCGTGTTTACGAGTTAGTGATTCGTACGTATCAATGCGGAAACGTTCACCCGCCATTCTAACTCGACCAAAGACACATTCGCAACTGAGAAACGAGAAAACCCAATGTTTGTCGAACACCAACAAACAGATCAGCTGTAGCCTAAAGCCATTAAACACAGCCACAAAGTGAAGAAAAGACCTCACCCCGGCGGCCATGCCAGACCGCCAGCTTTGGACCCTCTCAACTCCAGACTGTGCGCTCTCTCTCTCTCTCTCTCTCTCTCTCTCTCCCGCTCTCTCTCTCTCTCTCGAACAAAGGTACAGAAAAGATGAAAACAAAACGCCAAAGCACACAGGATGGAAAAGGAGAGGGAGGGGTAGGGCTGGAGAGGAGAAAAACACACAAAGGACTCACCACAACACAGAGCAGTTGCTCACAGCCGCCATGACGCCACACCCAAATCCCAACAGCCAGCAGGGGGCGACAGAGAGAGAGAGAGAGAGAGAGAGAGAGAGAGAGAATGGATACCATTTATTTCCACAAAAATGCACAAGGATGTCAACCTATACCGCAAGGGTATTTACAAGCAGGGGCAGAGAAAAAAAAGGTACAACAACACCAAAGCATCACACTCTTGATGCAATTCTTAAAACATCATGACGAGTTTCGAGTCCTGAACCACACACAAGGCCTCGTGAGTGCACCATTTCCATTCAAAAAATTCAATATTCCCGTTACTCATATGGTGATCAAATTCCAGCCTTAATCTTGCTGACACCAGCCCTTTAAATATTGGAATGACGTCATCACCATAACATTTATCAATTTTAATTTTCCTTGACTTATAAATTGCATATTTTGCAATGGCAATCAGGAAATTCATCAAGGCACCAGCATTTTTACAAGAGGAGGTAAAGGGTACACCAAAAATAAACATATGCAAGGTAAAAGTGAAGGATAATTTATAAGAAAGGTGTGCAATCACAGAAAGTAGAGGTGCTAACCTCCTGCACTGGACATATGCATGAAAAAGATCCTCCTCCTGTTCGCAGAAGGGACAATTTACAGGCACCGAGGCATTAAGATGGTGGATAAAAGTGTTTGAGGGGAGAGCCCAATGTGTTAGCCTCCATTGGATATCCGCTAAGAACCCATAGATGGGTGGAACAAACATATTATGCCACAGTGGAGTAGAGGGAAACCCCGGCCCTAACCGTTCTGACCACAAGGCCACACGCATCGCTCCAGACAGGGATGAGACTTCTTTCCCCCTCACGAGTTTAAGGACACCAGCCTTAGTTACTAAGTGAAAGGGGGAGGGAAACCCATCATCATTGGACTGGACAGAGGGCAGCACCTTGATTTCGGGGAAAGATAGTCGAAGATCTTCGACAATTCCGGCACCTTCCCAGCCAATGTTTAGCTGCCTGAATTTTTTTACGACTACCTGTTTGATTTGTTGAACAACTCGAACAGATGCTACACAAACACCTGTCGCCACCACCCCAGCAGACCTCCACTTGGTTCCAGATGCATCCCTTAGATCACTCACTTTGCTTACGCCTCCTTTAATGAATTTTTGAATTAAAGCATGGCTACGAGGAATACATGGGAAAAAGCTGTTATAAAACAGAGGCTCTTGGAGGAAATTACGACAATTATATGCCTCAAGACAACGTTTAACCTCAAGCCCTTTCCATGCATCCAGCAAACTCCGATAGAAAGCGGGAAGTGAAGCACTGCTGACACAATCAAGGTCCACCAAGAGAAGGTGCCGATCATAGTTCATTCCACCAGCCTGTTGTAATAGAAAATGTGCAAATGGGCGCCAGGGCAGCTCCTCCGCATACAGTAGTCTCTGCACAGACTGCAGGCGAAAAGCCATAAGCCGCCCAGAGACGTCAATGACTCCTTGGCCCCCCTCCTTCCGAGGGTGGTACAGTATACTGGGCCGCAGCCAGTGGTAGCCGCTCCAAAAAAAGTCTATCAACTTCCTCTGGATGGCAGGGATCAGCTCCTTGGGTGGCTGCAGGGTAATGACTTTATGCCACAATCTCGCTGCAATCAGGTTATTGATAACAAGAGCGCGGCCTCTGTATGAAAGAGACCGCAGTAGTCCTTTCCATGATTTTAAACGATATGTGATTTGTTCCACACCTCCTTCCCAATTCCTCATTTCCATTTCATGGTTTCCAAGATAAACTCCAAGATATTTGACCCCGTCTGTTTTCCATACCAGATTTTGTGGGAGTGATGGTGGTGATATGACTGAGGGGTTACCTGAACTACACCACAAGGCTACACTTTTACTCCAGTTTACTTCACCAGAAGAGGCTGCAGAGAAGTCTTTTAAGCACTGCTGTACTGCAGCTACACTGCCCGGGCCTTTAAGTAAAACACAAACATCATCAGCATAAGCTGTTACGACAAATTTTAACCCCTCTACCCCCATATCCTGAGGCAATCGTTTCCTGAAGGATGCCAAAAGTGGTTCAAGGGCAATTGTGTACAACAGTCCCGAGAGAGGACAGCCTTGGCGGATACCCCGTCGAAAGGGAAAGGGGGAGCATAAGTTATTATTTACTTTCAACATACAGAAAGTGTTTGTATATAACAGTTTAACATATGCTGTGAAGGTTTCACCAAAACCCATCCCCTTAAGGACCGAAAACAAGTATGCATGATCAACACGATCAAAAGCCTTTGTTTGATCCAGAAACAATAACCCAAAACTGGCAGGCACATACTTTTTACAGGAAATAATATCTCTTACCAGAAACAGGTTATCATGCATGGACCGTCCAGGAACACAGTAGGTTTGATCCGGCTGTATGACAGAGCTGATCACCTCTTTCAGCCGATTCGCTAATACTTTAGACAAGATTTTGTAGTCAGTACACAGTAAGGAAACAGGTCGCCAGTTCTCAATGAGTTGAATGTTCCCAGGCTTCGGCAAAAGGCATACGACCGCCCTTCTACAGGACAGAGGA
Organism: Myxine glutinosa; assembly: GCF_964187855.1. Lineage (NCBI taxonomy): Eukaryota > Metazoa > Chordata > Myxini > Myxiniformes > Myxinidae > Myxine > Myxine glutinosa. The sequence goes on along the minus strand of NC_136273.1, from coordinate 65,419,104 downwards.
AGTTCTCCAGCACGAAGGCTTTCGTCAAGGACTTCAAGCAGATCCGGTCCCACAAGATTCCAAAATGTCTTATAAAACTCTCCAGGCAGCCCGTCAATCCCCGAGGCTTTACCATCTTTCAAGCCTCGCATGGCTGCTTCAAGTTCATCAGGTGAAATTGATGATTCCAGTGTGTGCTGCTTGTCCTCCTCGACTTCTGGGAGCCCAGCAATCAGCTCCTGTATCGCCTCACTGTTGATACTCTGGGCAGAATACAGGTCAGAGTAAAATGCTTTCAAGGCCGCTTTAATCTCCAGTTGGGAGGTAACCGTTGACCCATTAGCAGTACAGAGCTTATGAATTTGCTGCGAGTTTTTCACCGAATTCTCCAAGCTAAAGAAGTCCTTATTTGGCATATCCAAAGTCAAGTAACTCATCCTCATACGCACCAAGGTACCCATTGCCCGCTGCCTCACCATTTCGGTCAGTAATGACCTTTTTGTCCATAGCAACTGATCATATCCAAAATCTTTCCCAGCCCCATTACGATTCTGTTCCAATTCTGCAATTTCGGCCTTTAATGAGTCAATTGAGAGACTTTGCATTTTAGTAGTAAACAGACTATACTGTTGACAAAACGTTTTAACTTGACACTTTGCAAGGTCCCACCATATGCGAAGGTTGGCATGCTCAAGCTTAGATGACCGGATTTTCCCCCACACGGTTCGGAAGGCATCTTTAAATTTCTTATCACTTAACAACCGAGTATTGAGTGACCAGTATGCGCTACCTCCTGATGTCAGGGGTAATTTAAAGGACATTGCCACTAAATTATGATCTGAAAACCCTGTTGGGAGTATTTGGGTAGTGGACACCACATTCAGCATTGGCTTATTGATATAGATCCTGTCCAGCCTTGCCCTTGATATGACGCCATCATGACATCTGCACCATGTGTAGGCCCGTGAAGTTGGATGCTGCAACCTCCACACATCCTCAAAACAATAGTTCTTGATGAGGCCCGCTAACACCTTTGCAGAAGCGCCGTGGGGTTCATGTCCACTCCTGTCAACTGAAGGATCAATTGTACAGTTAAAGTCCCCTGCGATACAGGTGAGAGCAGCTGGATCCAGTCCCTCTACAAAGTCCCGCAGTGTGGAAAAGAATGTTCTTCTTTCTATAGGTTCACTTGGTGCATACACATTTACTATAATAAGCTTTTGTGTATTGCAGTAGAACTCCACCGCTATCAAATGTGCCTTATAGACCTCCCTATAAATAATACTCTGAGTGGGAAGCCTGGGACTTAAGGCGATGGCAACACCAGCCTTGGGTGTGGAAACCCCACTCAGCCACCATTGCCCTTTAAAAAGTTTACACCATTCAGCTGCCAAATTGTTTGTGGCATGGGTCTCTTGCAATAGAATGACATCTGCTTTTACCCTCTCCATTGCCTGGATTGCTTGAATTTTCCGTAAGGGGGCACATCCCCCATTGATGTTCAGGGAGGCAATATGTATTTCTCGCGTTGTCATTCTAAGGTGGTAGCTCACCGTCTGCCTGCAATTCTTTGTTCGCCTTTGTTACTGCTTTGCGAAGACGTTGAAATTGAGGCTCTGAGAGCATGGGGTCATTTTTCTGTAAAAGAGGTTTCGAAACCTTAATGAATGCTTGAACATCAGGGAAGTGATCTCTAATTACAACGTGACGTTGTCTAAACGTTACGTTTAAGAAATCAATGACCTTCCCTTTTGTCACCTCTGCTTGCCTCACCTGCTCCTTCTGAGACTCACTCAGGGCAGCAAGACTGCATCCTTCCTCATCAGCCTCGACCCCACTCTCACCCAGTGGTGTGTCAGGTACTGGCACCTCATCTGTGTCATTGTCACCATGGTATTTTTGTTGCGTCTGCATGGCACCAACTACCCCATCGTTGTTGTCTGCCACCGACTTATCGATCTCTTTCTCATCATCTTCCGTTGAGATGGGGGTCCTTGACTGCTCGTCGCATGGTGCAGGGTGTCCACCATCACACACGGTGACACGCTCGGTAATGCTTCGATTCTCTTCATCCTGTGAAATGGGCAGATTCGCATCTCTACCTATTGCATTACCATTTTGCTCATGGTCATCAGGTTGGTCTGTATTACCATCTTCCTGCACGAGAACCATTTTGTTTCCTTTTCCTCCATTCTCATCGCTCGCAAGAGAGCGTTTCAAGTTTCTCCTCGACTCGGTCTCCATCAGCTTCACTTCCTCGAAGTCCCTTTGTTCTTGAGGTTGCAGCCTCTCCTCCACATATGGTTGCTCCACTACCGTATGGGCTTCTCCACCAGCACCACTGTCACCCGCACCCTCGTATTCCGGTGTTGACCTTTTTTCGACACCTGGCTCATCTACAGGGTCGTTCAAGTCATTTACAGGTGGGGGGGGGGGGGGGCTGCCCCAGCTGCTGTGGCATAACTCTTCCTCACATCAGGACAATACTGCCGAGTGTGTCCGTATGCCCCACATGTATAGCAAATCAAGGTCTCAGTAGCTGCAAAGATCCGGTAATCATGATCTCCTATTTTAAAATTTATAGATATGTTCAGCTGTTTTGCCTCATCCTTTAGTACGACGAAACAAAAACGTCTAAACGACTCTACATGCTTCAGCCTTCCGTTCCTGGTTCGCAGGGGGACCGTGATAATTCGTGAGACGACAGTCCCATGCTCCCCTAATTTTCGTAGGATTTCTTCATTCCTCAGAAAGGGCGGAACGTTACTTAAAATAACTTTAACCGCCGGCGTGTCCATGGACGATACCGGAACAAATTGGTCGTTCCCCAACGTTAACCCGTTTTGCACCACGATGTCTGCAAGGCTAACTTGTGACACGAAAACCACCACTTTGTGGTTCATTCGAGACGCAGCACGAATGTTATTTACCCCGATCAAATCCCCGATTGCAAGTAGAACATCGTCCATTTGCACGTCTTCCGGCGGAACAAGGCACAGCCCGTGCTTACGCGATAACACCTCATCACTAACACGATCAGCAGTCCTTTGACTATTCCTATTAGCCATTTATCGGCAATCAACTAAACAAACTGAACAGTAACAATGCAATAAACTAACCAAACAAATCAAAATTAGTTAAATAAGTAAATAAATAAATAAATAATCGGCACGATATAACCAACCCACGTTATAAATTAATACAGGTGGCTAACCGTTACCGTGCTGTCTCTCTCTCCCTCTCTTGTCTCAAGAGCAGAAGGGAAACACGGAGAAACTTCACAAACTCGTACAAGGACACAAATGGAGTGAAAGGAGGATAGGAAAGACCACCAACACAGCACCGTACTCACAGCTCAACACCCACAGCCGCCATGATTACCACACCCACGCACGACTCACAACCATCCAGAAGGGGGCGCGCGAGAGAGGAGAGAGAGAGAGAGAGAGAGAGAGAGAGGGAGAGAGAGAGAGAGATGGCAAGAGAGAGAGAGAGAGAGAGATGGCAAGAGAGAGAGAGAGAGAGAGATGGCAAGAGAGAGAGAGAGAGAGAGAGAGAGAGAGAGAGAAAAAAAAATAGGTGAAGTGTGCAGTGGGAAAGATATGTTTGGAATAATATTGGAGTATAGGAAGGGAATGGACATGAATGAATGGCCTGATCTTCCTAGACCATGGGCCAAAATTGCTAGGCCGTCATCTCGATGCGAATTTTTTTTAGGCAACCCAGTTTTCACACCAGATGTACTTTATGATGTTGAGATTAGAAATCACCAATGTTCCTGCATTGCTATTTGCACATTAACGAGAGAACAACTGCCAAACATTGTTCTCAGCTGCCACCTGACCGTGGCGAGCAGCCAATCAATGGCGTCCTTGCATAAGCCGATTCCCATCTCCTACTTCCTCGATCCAATATGGCGGCCCCAACGGGGTGTTGTTTGAAGATTGTGCCGGCTGAAAATGGCCCTATTATACTGATTTCTGACGTCAGTTTCCAATTTTTTTTTTTGAAGATGGGAAAACCTGGATGGTGAGGAGCAAAACATTGCCATTTAATTCACTGCTATGATCAAGCATTTCCCTCAGAAACCTGATGTCAGATACCATTGGAAATGTTATGTGAGGTAAGCAAATAGTATCACACTTTCTAAGACAACATACCTTCAGCAGGTGTGAACAGTGTGAGTCAAAGGGAATGGAAAACTATTGGTATTGCGTCTTCTGTTGAAGTCTCCGACAGCCGTACAAGTATTCAGGAAGCTTGGCATTGACTGGATTCCATTTTGCCAAAAAGAATTTGCATCGAAAATGATTTGACAGGCTCTCTGAGATTTTGGCCCATCCTCTATCCCTCAAATACCTCATCTGCTGCTCATTAACACCTCATCATCACTCATTTCTACAGCTGAGTTTTTCTACGACCACTTACACCCACTACTCAACTCTTCATGCTCTGCTACATACATGTATGCTCATACACTTGCTTTGTGTTGACCGTTCTCCATCTATCTCCACCTGTGTAAAGGACTCCATGTTGGAGGGTCTTCTCAAAACTCAGCTCTATTTGCAAAATTAACAAGAAGAAAAAGACATAAAATGTCATAGCCCCGACGGTGGTTTTATTAATTTTGCTGTGCGGAGTTAAAGGCTGGCAGTCGGCCATCTTTGGTCGGATTACAAAACAAAATCTTCTGCATATGTATGTTCATGTATTGTCTTTATGCCAAGCCTGAAGAAAATTGGAGAAATGGTTGAGGACACGTTTAAGGAACAAAATGGCCTCCAGTCGGCCATCTTGGATCTGATCTCAAAAAAAATTGACATGCATATGTAAACCATCATTCATTATCTGTTTGCCAAATTTACACAAGATCAGTAAATGCATGTCCGAGAAATGGTTGCGGACGCACGGACGGACGAGACCAAATCCATAAGCCCCGTTTCGGACTATGTCCAACGGGGGCTAATAAATAGATGACCCCCTAAGGGTATACAATGATTGCAGGTCACCTCAGAGTTGTGGTTCAGGTGAGGATTTATCAGTCATATTTACAGTCTGTGTTTATTGGGTTTTCCTGATTTTTTCCATCCTATTTGCATCCATTGATATGTGAGCAAAAGATTAATTTCATGCAAAATGAGAGAGTTTGTGCAGGATGATAAGAGTGTTTATGCTAATACGAGTCATGTATCCATGGGATAACCCCTTGCTGTGAACTCCAGGAGCAAATGGTCTGTTAACTTGCACGATCCACTGCCTTAATGCCCCTCTGAGCCTGGGGCCACATGACACCACCTTGCACACAATTACTCGTTCCTTTATGGATTCCAGCAGGGTCTGGATTCATATTGTAATGCACTGTAAATAACAATGTGCATGATGTTTTCAATAACACACTTAAACCATTTGTTGGATGGTGAAGTATGTGCATGAAATTGGTGAACGCCATTTTTCGGGACATTTTGTCTCGGGTGGCCATTTTTGAGCAATTTGCGAAACAATTTAACTTCAGTGGTATGCCTAGAATTCTCATTCTGAGCACTTGGTGCTTGATGCTGAGATCCCTGCTTTGAATTCCTAATACCCCGTGGATTCGTTCATTGTTCACTTACCCCCTGCTATTTCATGTAAGAGTAAGTTAGGTTCGGTTAACATTGACAATATATCGGCAAATATCGGAATGGTCGCAAGCAGACTTACAACGTCGGGCCAACGTTGGCAATATGGTGTAATAGCCATTTGATGTTGCGCCAACGTTGGCCCGACGTCGACGTGATGTCTGGGTTGGAATTGCTGAATTCCATCTTCACGTCTAAAATACGTGCTCTGCTCCTCTGTGAGCCTTAGGCAGTATTGTACTTGTCTTGTAATTGATTATACAATGTAGAGAAGGACATTAGCGAAAGTGGGACAACCAAGAGTACTGCAACATCGAGGACACGGCGAGCAGTGATCGATGTGAGAAGTCGAATATGGATGAGAGGGGGAAAGCAATAGTTGTTACATCAATGCAGTGATTGGAGATGTTGATGGGACAGTCACTGTGAACCTGCGCACAGCCCTTATCACGTGGTTTGCACACAGTGAGTTATTGAATTAATTCATTGTCAAACCGTCATGGCTCCATGAGCACCCGCTGTGATACACGTTGCTTGCGACGATTGATGCTGCATTCTTACATTCCCACAATTGGGTGTTTTGCATCGTTAACGGGAAAGATATTTGCAGTGTTGCAACAAAATGTGCATTCACAAACAACGTTAATAAAATGTTTACTTTCCCGAATTACTCAGGTATATGTAGTGTCTGGTGTCTCAACACACTCAGATAAAATTGTCATGTTTTGTGTGTTTTTATTATTATCTAGCAGCGATCTTAGGCTCGTGGAGGAGCTTGAACAAAAACCGCATGATACAGGACAAGGACATGATGAGATAGGAGTTTACTTTTACATTAATTACAAGGACATTAGGAGATATGAGTTTACTTTTACATTAATTACATGGACATTAAGAGATATGAGTTTACTTTTACATTATTTACATGGACATTAGGAGATATGAGTTTACTTTTACATTAATTACAAGGACATTAGGAGATATGAGTTTACCTTTACATTAATTACATGGACATTAGGAGATATGAGTTTACTTTTACATTAATTACATGGACATTAGGAGATATGAGTTTACTTTTACATTAATTACATGGACATTAGAAGATATGAGTTTACTTTCACATTAATTACATGGACATTAGGAGATATGAGTTTACCTTTACATTAATTACATGGACATTAGGAGATATGAGTTTACCTTTACATTAATTACATGGACATTAGGAGATATGAGTTTACCTTTACATTAATTACATGGACATTAGGAGATATGAGTTTACCTTTACATTAATTACATGGACATTAGGAGATATGAGTTTACTTTTACATTAATTACATGGACATTAGGAGATATGAGTTTACTTTTACATTAATTACATGGACATTAGGAGATATGAGTTTACTTTCACATTAATTACATGGACATTAGGAGATATGAGTTTACTTTTACATTAATTACAAGGATATTAGGAGATATGAGTTTACTTTTACATTAATTACAAGGACATTAGGAGATATGAGTTTACCTTAACATTAATTACATGGACATTAGGAGATATGAGTTTACTTTTACATTAATTACATGGACATTAGGAGATATGAGTTTACTTTTACATTAATTACATGGATATTAGGAGATATGAGTTTACTTTTACATTAATTACATGGACATTAGGAGATATGAGTTTACCTTTACATTAATTACATGGACATTAGGAGATATGAGTTTACTTTCACATTAATTACATGGACATTAGGAGATATGAGTTTACTTTTACATTAATTACATGGACATTAGGAGATATGAGTTTACTTTTACATTAATTACATGGACATTAGGAGATATGAGTTTACCTTTACATTAATTACATGGACATTAGGAGATATGAGTTTACTTTCACATTAATTACATGGACATTAGGAGATATGAGTTTACTTTTACATTAATTACAAGGATATTAGGAGATATGAGTTTACTTTTACATTAATTACAAGGACATTAGGAGATATGAGTTTACCTTTACATTAATTACATGGACATTAGGAGATATGAGTTTACTTTTACATTAATTACAAGGATATTAGGAGATATGAGTTTACTTTCACATTAATTACAAGGACATTAGGAGATATGAGTTTACCTTTACATTAATTACATGGATATTAGGAGATATGAGTTTACCTTTACATTAATTACAAGGACATTAGGAGATATGATTTTACTTTTACATTAATTACAAGGACATTAGGAGATATGAGTTTACCTTTACATTAATTACATGGATATTAGGAGATATGAGTTTACCTTTACATTAATTACATGGACATTAGGAGATATGAGTTTACCTTTACATTAATTACATGGACATTAGGAGATATGAGTTTACTTTTACATTAATTACATGGACATTAGGAGATATGAGTTTACTTTTACATTAATTACAAGGATATTAGAAGATATGATTTTACTTTTACATTAATTACATGGATATTAGGAGATATGAGTTTACTTTTACATTAATTACATGGACATTAGGAGATATGATTTTACTTTTACATTAATTACATGGATATTAGGAGATATGAGTTTACTTTTACATTAATTACATGGACATTAGGAGATATGAGTTTACTTTTACATTAATTAAGTGGATATTAGGAGATATGAGTTTACTTTTACATTAATTACATGGATATAAGGAGATATGAGTTTACTTTTACATTAATTACATGGATATTAGGAGATATGAGTTTACTTTTACATTAATTACATGGATATTAGGAGATATGAGTTTACTTTTACATTAATTACATGGACATTAGGAGATATGAGTTTACTTTTACATTAATTACATGGATATTAGGAGATATGAGTTTACTTTTACATTAATTACATGGATATTAGGAGATATGAGTTTACTTTTACATTAATTACATGGACATTAGGAGATATGAGTTTACTTTTACATTAATTACATGGATATTAGGAGATATGAGTTTACTTTTACATTAATTACATGGATATTAGGAGATATGAGTTTACTTTTACATTAATTACATGGACATTAGGAGATATGAGTTTACTTTTACATTAATTACATGGATATTAGGAGATATGAGTTTACTTTTACATTAATTACATGGATATTAGGAGATATGAGTTTACTTTTACATTAATTACATGGACATTAGGAGATATGAGTTTACTTTTACATTAATTACATGGACATTAGGAGATATGAGTTTACTTTTACATTAATTACATGGATATTAGGAGATTTGAGTTTACTTTTCCATTAATTACATGGACATTAGGAGATATGAGTTTACTTTTACATTAATTACATGGACATTAGGAGATATGAGTTTACTTTTACATTAATTACATGGACATTAGGAGATATGAGTTTACTTTTCCATTAATTACATGGACATTAGGAGATATGAGTTTACTTTTCCATTAATTACATGGACATTAGGAGATATGAGTTTACTTTTCCATTAATTACATGGACATTAGGAGATATGAGTTTACTTTTACATTAATTACATGGATATTAGGAGATATGAGTTTACTTTTACATTAATTACATGGATATTAGGAGATATGAGTTTACTTTTACATTAATTACATGGACATTAGGAGATATGAGTTTACTTTTACATTAATTACATGGATATTAGGAGATATGAGTTTACTTTCACATTAATTACATGGACATTAGGAGATATGAGTTTACTTTTCCATTAATTACATGGATATTAGGAGATATGAGTTTACTTTTCCATTAATTACATGGACATTAGGAGATATGAGTTTACTTTTCCATTAATTACATGGACATTAGGAGATATGAGTTTACTTTTACATTAATTACATGGACATTAGGAGATATGAGTTTACTTTTACATTAATTACATGGACATTAGGAGATATGAGTTTACTTTTCCATTAATTACATGGACATTAGAAGATATGAGTTTACTTTTACATTAATTACAAGGATATTAGAAGATATGAGTTTACTTTTACATTAATTACATGGACATTAGGAGATATGAGTTTATCTTTACATTAATTACATGGATATTAGGAGATATGAGTTTACTTTCACATTAATTACATGGATATTAGAAGATATGAGTTTACTTTTACATTAATTACATGGACATTAGGAGATATGAGTTTATCTTTACATTAATTACATGGATATTAGGAGATATGAGTTTACTTTTACATTAATTACATGGATATTAGAAGATATGAGTTTACTTTTACATTAATTACATGGACATTAGGAGATATGAGTTTACTTTTACATTAATTACATGGACATTAGGAGATATGAGTTTATCTTTACATTAATTACATGGACATCAGGAGATATGAGTTTACTTTTACATTAATTACATGGACATTAGGAGATATGAGTTTACTTTTACATTAATTACATGGACATTAGGAGATATGAGTTTACTTTTACATTAATTACAAGGATATTAGAAGATATGATTTTACTTTTACATTAATTACATGGATATTAGGAGATATGAGTTTACTTTTACATTAATTACATGGACATTAGGAGATATGATTTTACTTTTACATTAATTACATGGATATTAGGAGATATGAGTTTACTTTTACATTAATTACATGGACATTAGGAGATATGAGTTTACTTTTACATTAATTACGTGGATATTAGGAGATATGAGTTTACTTTTACATTAATTACATGGATATTAGGAGATATGAGTTTACTTTTACATTAATTACATGGATATTAGGAGATATGAGTTTACTTTTACATTAATTACATGGATATTAGGAGATATGAGTTTACTTTTACATTAATTACATGGACATTAGGAGATATGAGTTTACTTTTACATTAATTACATGGATATTAGGAGATATGAGTTTACTTTTACATTAATTACATGGATATTAGGAGATATGAGTTTACTTTTACATTAATTACATGGACATTAGGAGATATGAGTTTACTTTTACATTAATTACATGGACATTAGGAGATATGAGTTTACTTTTCCATTAATTACATGGACATTAGGAGATATGAGTTTACTTTTCCATTAATTACATGGACATTAGGAGATATGAGTTTACTTTTCCATTAATTACATGGACATTAGGAGATATGAGTTTACTTTTACATTAATTACATGGATATTAGGAGATATGAGTTTACTTTTACATTAATTACATGGATATTAGGAGATATGAGTTTACTTTTACATTAATTACATGGACATTAGGAGATATGAGTTTACTTTTACATTATTTACATGGACATTAGGAGATATGAGTTTACTTTTACATTAATTACAAGGACATTAGGAGATATGAGTTTACCTTTACATTAATTACATGGACATTAGGAGATATGAGTTTACTTTTACATTAATTACATGGACATTAGGAGATATGAGTTTACTTTTACATTAATTACATGGACATTAGGAGATATGAGTTTACTTTTACATTAATTACATGGACATTAGAAGATATGAGTTTACTTTCACATTAATTACATGGACATTAGGAGATATGAGTTTACTTTCACATTAATTACATGGACATTAGGAGATATGAGTTTACCTTTACATTAATTACATGGACATTAGGAGATATGAGTTTACCTTTACATTAATTACATGGACATTAGGAGATATGAGTTTACCTTTACATTAATTACATGGACATTAGGAGATATGAGTTTACTTTTACATTAATTACATGGACATTAGGAGATATGAGTTTACTTTTACATTAATTACATGGACATTAGGAGATATGAGTTTACTTTCACATTAATTACATGGACATTAGGAGATATGAGTTTACTTTTACATTAATTACAAGGATATTAGGAGATATGAGTTTACTTTTACATTAATTACAAGGACATTAGGAGATATGAGTTTACCTTAACATTAATTACATGGACATTAGGAGATATGAGTTTACCTTTACATTAATTACATGGACATTAGGAGATATGAGTTTACTTTCACATTAATTACATGGATATTAGGAGATATGAGTTTACTTTTACATTAATTACATGGACATTAGGAGATATGAGTTTACCTTTACATTAATTACATGGACATTAGGAGATATGAGTTTACTTTCACATTAATTACATGGACATTAGGAGATATGAGTTTACTTTTACATTAATTACATGGACATTAGGAGATATGAGTTTACTTTTACATTAATTACATGGACATTAGGAGATATGAGTTTACCTTTACATTAATTACATGGACATTAGGAGATATGAGTTTACTTTCACATTAATTACATGGACATTAGGAGATATGAGTTTACTTTTACATTAATTACAAGAATATTAGGAGATATGAGTTTACTTTTACATTAATTACAAGGACATTAGGAGATATGAGTTTACCTTTACATTAATTACATGGACATTAGGAGATATGAGTTTACTTTTACATTAATTACAAGGATATTAGGAGATATGAGTTTACTTTCACATTAATTACAAGGACATTAGGAGATATGAGTTTACCTTTACATTAATTACATGGATATTAGGAGATTTGAGTTTACCTTTACATTAATTACAAGGACATTAGGAGATATGATTTTACTTTTACATTAATTACAAGGACATTAGGAGATATGAGTTTACCTTTACATTAATTACATGGATATTAGGAGATATGAGTTTACCTTTACATTAATTACATGGACATTAGGAGATATGAGTTTACCTTTACATTAATTACATGGACATTAGGAGATATGAGTTTACTTTTACATTAATTACATGGACATTAGGAGATATGAGTTTACTTTTACATTAATTACAAGGATATTAGAAGATATGATTTTACTTTTACATTAATTACATGGATATTAGGAGATATGAGTTTACTTTTACATTAATTACATGGACATTAGGAGATATGATTTTACTTTTACATTAATTACATGGATATTAGGAGATATGAGTTTACTTTTACATTAATTACATGGACATTAGGAGATATGAGTTTACTTTTACATTAATTAAGTGGATATTAGGAGATATGAGTTTACTTTTACATTAATTACATGGATATAAGGAGATATGAGTTTACTTTTACATTAATTACATGGATATTAGGAGATATGAGTTTACTTTTACATTAATTACATGGATATTAGGAGATATGAGTTTACTTTTACATTAATTACATGGACATTAGGAGATATGAGTTTACTTTTACATTAATTACATGGATATTAGGAGATATGAGTTTACTTTTACATTAATTACATGGATATTAGGAGATATGAGTTTACTTTTACATTAATTACATGGACATTAGGAGATATGAGTTTACTTTTACATTAATTACATGGATATTAGGAGATATGAGTTTACTTTTACATTAATTACATGGATATTAGGAGATATGAGTTTACTTTTACATTAATTACATGGACATTAGGAGATATGAGTTTACTTTTACATTAATTACATGGATATTAGGAGATATGAGTTTACTTTTACATTAATTACATGGATATTAGGAGATATGAGTTTACTTTTACATTAATTACATGGACATTAGGAGATATGAGTTTACTTTTACATTAATTACATGGACATTAGGAGATATGAGTTTACTTTTACATTAATTACATGGATATTAGGAGATTTGAGTTTACTTTTCCATTAATTACATGGACATTAGGAGATATGAGTTTACTTTTACATTAATTACATGGACATTAGGAGATATGAGTTTACTTTTACATTAATTACATGGACATTAGGAGATATGAGTTTACTTTTCCATTAATTACATGGACATTAGGAGATATGAGTTTACTTTTCCATTAATTACATGGACATTAGGAGATATGAGTTTACTTTTCCATTAATTACATGGACATTAGGAGATATGAGTTTACTTTTACATTAATTACATGGATATTAGGAGATATGAGTTTACTTTTACATTAATTACATGGATATTAGGAGATATGAGTTTACTTTTACATTAATTACATGGACATTAGGAGATATGAGTTTACTTTTACATTAATTACATGGATATTAGGAGATATGAGTTTACTTTCACATTAATTACATGGACATTAGGAGATATGAGTTTACTTTTCCATTAATTACATGGATATTAGGAGATATGAGTTTACTTTTCCATTAATTACATGGACATTAGGAGATATGAGTTTACTTTTCCATTAATTACATGGACATTAGGAGATATGAGTTTACTTTTACATTAATTACATGGACATTAGGAGATATGAGTTTACTTTTACATTAATTACATGGACATTAGGAGATATGAGTTTACTTTTCCATTAATTACATGGACATTAGAAGATATGAGTTTACTTTTACATTAATTACAAGGATATTAGAAGATATGAGTTTACTTTTACATTAATTACATGGACATTAGGAGATATGAGTTTATCTTTACATTAATTACATGGATATTAGGAGATATGAGTTTACTTTCACATTAATTACATGGATATTAGAAGATATGAGTTTACTTTTACATTAATTACATGGACATTAGGAGATATGAGTTTATCTTTACATTAATTACATGGATATTAGGAGATATGAGTTTACTTTTACATTAATTACATGGATATTAGAAGATATGAGTTTACTTTTACATTAATTACATGGACATTAGGAGATATGAGTTTACTTTTACATTAATTACATGGACATTAGGAGATATGAGTTTATCTTTACATTAATTACATGGACATCAGGAGATATGAGTTTACTTTTACATTAATTACATGGACATTAGGAGATATGAGTTTACTTTTACATTAATTACATGGACATTAGGAGATATGAGTTTACTTTTACATTAATTACAAGGATATTAGAAGATATGATTTTACTTTTACATTAATTACATGGATATTAGGAGATATGAGTTTACTTTTACATTAATTACATGGACATTAGGAGATATGATTTTACTTTTACATTAATTACATGGATATTAGGAGATATGAGTTTACTTTTACATTAATTACATGGACATTAGGAGATATGAGTTTACTTTTACATTAATTACGTGGATATTAGGAGATATGAGTTTACTTTTACATTAATTACATGGATATTAGGAGATATGAGTTTACTTTTACATTAATTACATGGATATTAGGAGATATGAGTTTACTTTTACATTAATTACATGGATATTAGGAGATATGAGTTTACTTTTACATTAATTACATGGACATTAGGAGATATGAGTTTACTTTTACATTAATTACATGGATATTAGGAGATATGAGTTTACTTTTACATTAATTACATGGATATTAGGAGATATGAGTTTACTTTTACATTAATTACATGGACATTAGGAGATATGAGTTTACTTTTACATTAATTACATGGACATTAGGAGATATGAGTTTACTTTTACATTAATTACATGGATATTAGGAGATTTGAGTTTACTTTTCCATTAATTACATGGACATTAGGAGATATGAGTTTACTTTTACATTAATTACATGGACATTAGGAGATATGAGTTTACTTTTACATTAATTACATGGACATTAGGAGATATGAGTTTACTTTTCCATTAATTACATGGACATTAGGAGATATGAGTTTACTTTTCCATTAATTACATGGACATTAGGAGATATGAGTTTACTTTTCCATTAATTACATGGACATTAGGAGATATGAGTTTACTTTTACATTAATTACATGGATATTAGGAGATATGAGTTTACTTTTACATTAATTACATGGATATTAGGAGATATGAGTTTACTTTTACATTAATTACATGGACATTAGGAGATATGAGTTTACTTTTACATTAATTACATGGATATTAGGAGATATGAGTTTACTTTCACATTAATTACATGGACATTAGGAGATATGAGTTTACTTTTCCATTAATTACATGGATATTAGGAGATATGAGTTTACTTTTCCATTAATTACATGGACATTAGGAGATATGAGTTTACTTTTCCATTAATTACATGGACATTAGGAGATATGAGTTTACTTTTACATTAATTACATGGACATTAGGAGATATGAGTTTACTTTTACATTAATTACATGGACATTAGGAGATATGAGTTTACTTTTCCATTAATTACATGGATATTAGGAGATATGAGTTTACTTTTCCATTAATTACATGGATATTAGGAGATATGAGTTTACTTTTCCATTAATTACATGGATATTAGGAGATATGAGTTTACTTTTACATTAATTACAAGGATATTAGAAGATATGAGTTTACTTTTACATTAATTACATGGACATTAGGAGATATGAGTTTATCTTTACATTAATTACATGGATATTAGGAGATATGAGTTTACTTTTACATTAATTACATGGACATTAGGAGATATGAGTTTACTTTTACATTAATTACATGGACATTAGGAGATATGAGTTTACTTTTACATTAATTACATGGACATTAGGAGATATGAGTTTACTTTTACATTAATTACATGGACATTAGGAGATATGAGTTTACTTTTCCATTAATTACATGGATATTAGGAGATATGAGTTTACTTTTCCATTAATTACATGGATATTAGGAGATATGAGTTTACTTTTCCATTAATTACATGGATATTAGGAGATATGAGTTTACTTTTACATTAATTACAAGGATATTAGAAGATATGAGTTTACTTTTACATTAATTACATGGATATTAGGAGATATGAGTTTACTTTCACATTAATTACATGGATATTAGGAGATATGAGTTTACTTTTCCATTAATTACATGGACATTAGCAGATATGAGTTTACTTTTCCATTAATTACATGGACATTAGGAGATATGAGTTTACTTTTCCATTAATTACATGGACATTAGCAGATATGAGTTTACTTTTCCATTAATTACATGGACATTAGGAGATATGAGTTTACTTTTCCATTAATTACATGGACATTAGCAGATATGAGTTTACTTTTCCATTAATTACATGGATATTAGGAGATATGAGTTTACTTTTCCATTAATTACATGGACATTAGCAGATATGAGTTTACTTTTACATTAATTACATGGATATTAGGAGATATGAGTTTACTTTTACATTAATTACATGGATATTAGGAGATATGAGTTTACTTTTACATTAATTACATGGACATTAGGAGATATGAGTTTACTTTTACATTAATTACATGGATATTAGGAGATATGAGTTTACTTTTACATTAATTACATGGATATTAGGAGATATGAGTTTACTTTTACATTAATTACATGGACATTAGGAGATATGAGTTTACTTTTACATTAATTACATGGACATTAGGAGATATGAGTTTACTTTTACATTAATTACATGGATATTAGGAGATTTGAGTTTACTTTTCCATTAATTACATGGACATTAGGAGATATGAGTTTACTTTTACATTAATTACATGGACATTAGGAGATATGAGTTTACTTTTACATTAATTACATGGACATTAGGAGATATGAGTTTACTTTTCCATTAATTACATGGACATTAGGAGATATGAGTTTACTTTTCCATTAATTACATGGACATTAGGAGATATGAGTTTACTTTTCCATTAATTACATGGACATTAGGAGATATGAGTTTACTTTTACATTAATTACATGGATATTAGGAGATATGAGTTTACTTTTACATTAATTACATGGATATTAGGAGATATGAGTTTACTTTTACATTAATTACATGGACATTAGGAGATATGAGTTTACTTTTACATTAATTACATGGATATTAGGAGATATGAGTTTACTTTCACATTAATTACATGGACATTAGGAGATATGAGTTTACTTTTCCATTAATTACATGGATATTAGGAGATATGAGTTTACTTTTCCATTAATTACATGGACATTAGGAGATATGAGTTTACTTTTCCATTAATTACATGGACATTAGGAGATATGAGTTTACTTTTACATTAATTACATGGACATTAGGAGATATGAGTTTACTTTTACATTAATTACATGGACATTAGGAGATATGAGTTTACTTTTCCATTAATTACATGGACATTAGAAGATATGAGTTTACTTTTACATTAATTACAAGGATATTAGAAGATATGAGTTTACTTTTACATTAATTACATGGACATTAGGAGATATGAGTTTATCTTTACATTAATTACATGGATATTAGGAGATATGAGTTTACTTTCACATTAATTACATGGATATTAGAAGATATGAGTTTACTTTTACATTAATTACATGGACATTAGGAGATATGAGTTTATCTTTACATTAATTACATGGACATCAGGAGATATGAGTTTACTTTTACATTAATTACATGGACATTAGGAGATATGAGTTTACTTTTACATTAATTACATGGACATTAGGAGATATGAGTTTACTTTTACATTAATTACAAGGATATTAGAAGATATGATTTTACTTTTACATTAATTACATGGATATTAGGAGATATGAGTTTACTTTTCCATTAATTACATGGACATTAGGAGATATGATTTTACTTTTACATTAATTACATGGATATTAGGAGATATGAGTTTACTTTTACATTAATTACATGGACATTAGGAGATATGAGTTTACTTTTACATTAATTACGTGGATATTAGGAGATATGAGTTTACTTTTACATTAATTACATGGATATTAGGAGATATGAGTTTACTTTTACATTAATTACATGGATATTAGGAGATATGAGTTTACTTTTACATTAATTACATGGATATTAGGAGATATGAGTTTACTTTTACATTAATTACATGGACATTAGGAGATATGAGTTTACTTTTACATTAATTACAAGGATATTAGAAGATATGAGTTTACTTTTACATTAATTACATGGACATTAGGAGATATGAGTTTATCTTTACATTAATTACATGGACATTAGGAGATATGAGTTTACTTTTACATTAATTACATGGACATTAGGAGATATGAGTTTACTTTTACATTAATTACATGGACATTAGGAGATATGAGTTTACTTTTACATTAATTACATGGACATTAGGAGATATGAGTTTACTTTTACATTAATTACAAGGATATTAGAAGATATGATTTTACTTTTACATTAATTACATGGATATTAGGAGATATGAGTTTACTTTTACATCAATTACATGGACATTAGGAGATATGATTTTACTTTTACATTAATTACATGGATATTTGGAGATATGAGTTTACTTTTACATTAATTACATGGACATTAGGAGATATGAGTTTACTTTTACATTAATTACATGGATATTAGGAGATACGAGTTTACTTTTACATTAATTACATGGATATTAGGAGATATGAGTTTACTTTTACATTAATTACATGGATATTAGGAGATATGAGTTTACTTTTACATTAATTACATGGATATTAGGAGATATGAGTTTACTTTTACATTAATTACATGGACATTAGGAGATATGAGTTTACTTTTACATTAATTACATGGATATTAGGAGATATGAGTTTACTTTTACATTAATTACATGGATATTAGGAGATATGAGTTTACTTTTACATTAATTACATGGACATTAGGAGATATGAGTTTACTTTTACATTAATTACATGGACATTAGGAGATATGAGTTTACTTTTACATTAATTACATGGATATTAGGAGATTTGAGTTTACTTTTCCATTAATTACATGGACATTAGGAGATATGAGTTTACT
Organism: Myxine glutinosa; assembly: GCF_964187855.1. Classification (NCBI taxonomy): domain Eukaryota; kingdom Metazoa; phylum Chordata; class Myxini; order Myxiniformes; family Myxinidae; genus Myxine; species Myxine glutinosa. Next base: position 65,399,722 of record NC_136273.1, on the reverse strand, counting down.
TTTACATTAATTACATGGACATTAGGAGATATGAGTTTACTTTTACATTAATTACATGGACATTAGGAGATATGAGTTTACTTTTCCATTAATTACATGGACATTAGGAGATATGAGTTTACTTTTCCATTAATTACATGGACATTAGGAGATATGAGTTTACTTTTCCATTAATTACATGGACATTAGGAGATATGAGTTTACTTTTACATTAATTACATGGATATTAGGAGATATGAGTTTACTTTTACATTAATTACATGGATATTAGGAGATATGAGTTTACTTTTACATTAATTACATGGACATTAGGAGATATGAGTTTACTTTTACATTAATTACATGGATATTAGGAGATATGAGTTTACTTTCACATTAATTACATGGACATTAGGAGATATGAGTTTACTTTTCCATTAATTACATGGATATTAGGAGATATGAGTTTACTTTTCCATTAATTACATGGACATTAGGAGATATGAGTTTACTTTTCCATTAATTACATGGACATTAGGAGATATGAGTTTACTTTTACATTAATTACATGGACATTAGGAGATATGAGTTTACTTTTACATTAATTACATGGACATTAGGAGATATGAGTTTACTTTTCCATTAATTACATGGATATTAGGAGATATGAGTTTACTTTTCCATTAATTACATGGATATTAGGAGATATGAGTTTACTTTTCCATTAATTACATGGATATTAGGAGATATGAGTTTACTTTTACATTAATTACAAGGATATTAGAAGATATGAGTTTACTTTTACATTAATTACAAGGATATTAGAAGATATGAGTTTACTTTTACATTAATTACATGGACATTAGGAGATATGAGTTTATCTTTACATTAATTACATGGATATTAGGAGATATGAGTTTACTTTCACATTAATTACATGGATATTAGAAGATATGAGTTTACTTTTACATTAATTACATGGACATTAGGAGATATGAGTTTATCTTTACATTAATTACATGGATATTAGGAGATATGAGTTTACTTTTACATTAATTACATGGATATTAGAAGATATGAGTTTACTTTTACATTAATTACATGGACATTAGGAGATATGAGTTTACTTTTACATTAATTACATGGACATTAGGAGATATGAGTTTATCTTTACATTAATTACATGGACATTAGGAGATATGAGTTTACTTTTACATTAATTACATGGACATTAGGAGATATGAGTTTACTTTTACATTAATTACATGGACATTAGGAGATATGAGTTTACTTTTACATTAATTACATGGACATTAGGAGATATGAGTTTACTTTTACATTAATTACAAGGACATTAGGAGATATGAGTTTATCTTTACATTAATTACATGGATATTAGGAGATATGAGTTTACTTTCACATTAATTACATGGACATTAGGAGATATGAGTTTACTTTTACATTAATTACATGGACATTAGGAGATATGAGTTTACTTTTACATTAATTACATGGACATTAGGAGATATGAGTTTACTTTTACATTAATTACATGGACATTAGGAGATATGAGTTTACTTTTACATTAATTACAAGGACATTAGGAGATATGAGTTTATCTTTACATTAATTACATGGATATTAGGAGATATGAGTTTACTTTCACATTAATTACATGGATATTAGAATATATGAGTTTACTTTTACATTAATTACAAGGATATTAGAAGATATGAGTTTACTTTTACATTAATTACATGGACATGAGGAGATATGAGTTTACTTTTACATTAATTACATGGACATTAGGAGATATGAGTTTACTTTTACATTAATTACATGGACATTAGGAGATATGAGTTTACTTTTACATTAATTACATGGACATTAGGAGATATGAGTTTACTTTCACATTAATTACATGGACATTAGGAGATATGAGTTTACTTTTACATTAATTACAAGGATATTAGAAGATATGAGTTTACTTTTACATTAATTACATGGACATTAGGAGATATGAGTTTACTTTTACATTAATTACAAGGATATTAGAAGATATGAGTTTACTTTTACATTAATTATAAGGATATTAGGAGATATGAGTTTACTTTTACATTAATTACAAGGATATTAGGAGATATGAGTTTACTTTTACATTAATTACATGGATATTAGGAGATTTGAGTTTACCTTTACATTAATTACATGGATATTAGGAGATATGAGTTTACTTTCACATTAATTACATGGACATTAGGAGATATGAGTTTACTTTTACATTAATTACATGGACATTAGGAGATATGAGTTTACTTTTACATTAATTACATGGATATTAGGAGATATGAGTTTACTTTTACATTAATTACATGGATATTAGGAGATATGAGTTTACTTTCACATTAATTACATGGACATTAGGAGATATGAGTTTACTTTTCCATTAATTACATGGATATTAGGAGATATGAGTTTACTTTTCCATTAATTACATGGATATTAGGAGATATGAGTTTACTTTTCCATTAATTACATGGACATTAGGAGATATGAGTTTACTTTTCCATTAATTACATGGATATTAGGAGATATGAGTTTACTTTTACATTAATTACATGGACATTAGGAGATATGAGTTTACTTTTACATTAATTACATGGATATTAGGAGATATGAGTTTACTTTCACATTAATTACATGGACATTAGGAGATATGAGTTTACTTTTCCATTAATTACATGGATATTAGGAGATATGAGTTTACTTTTCCATTAATTACATGGACATTAGGAGATATGAGTTTACTTTTCCATTAATTACATGGATATTAGGAGATATGAGTTTACTTTTACATTAATTACATGGACATTAGGAGATATGAGTTTACTTTCACATTAATTACATGGACATTAGGAGATATGAGTTTACTTTTCCATTAATTACATGGACATTAGGAGATATGAGTTTACTTTTACATTAATTACATGGACATTAGGAGATATGAGTTTACTTTTCCATTAATTACATGGATATTTGGAGATATGAGTTTACTTTCACATTAATTACATGGACATTAGGAGATATGAGTTTACTTTTACATTAATTACATGGATATTTGGAGATATGAGTTTACTTTTACATTAATTACATGGATATTAGGAGATATGAGTTTACTTTTCCATTAATTACATGGATATTAGGAGATATGAGTTTACTTTTCCATTAATTACATGGATATTAGGAGATATGAGTTTACTTTTACATTAATTACATGGACATTAGGAGATATGAGTTTACTTTCACATTAATTACATGGACATTAGGAGATATGAGTTTACTTTTCCATTAATTACATGGACATTGGGAGATATGAGTTTACTTTTACATTAATTACATGGACATTAGGAGATATGAGTTTACTTTTCCATTAATTACATGGATATTTGGAGATATGAGTTTACTTTCACATTAATTACATGGACATTAGGAGATATGAGTTTACTTTCACATTAATTACATGGACATTAGGAGATATGAGTTTACTTTTACATTAATTACAAGGATATTAGGAGATATGAGTTTACTTTTCCATTAATTACATGGACATTAGGAGATATGAGTTTACTTTTACATTAATTACATGGACATTAGGAGATATGAGTTTACTTTTCCATTAATTACATGGATATTTGGAGATATGAGTTTACTTTCACATTAATTACATGGATATTAGGAGATATGAGTTTTCTTTTCCATTAATTACATGGACATTAGGAGATATGAGTTTACTTTTACATTAATTACATGGACATTAGGAGATATGAGTTTACCTTTACATTAATTACATGGATATTTGGAGATATGAGTTTACTTTCACATTAATTACATGGACATTAGGAGATATGAGTTTACTTTTCCATTAATTACATGGACATTAGGAGATATGAGTTTACTTTTACATTAATTACATGGACATTAGGAGATATGAGTTTACTTTTACATTAATTACATGGACATTAGGAGATATGAGTTTACTTTTACATTAATTACATGGATATTAGGAGATATGAGTTTACTTTTCCATTAATTACATGGATATTAGGAGATATGAGTTTACTTTTACATTAATTACATGGACATTAGGAGATATGAGTTTACTTTTACATTAATTACATGGACATTAGGAGATATGACTTTACTTTCACATTAATTACATGGATATTAGGAGATATGAGTTTACTTTTCCATTAATTACATGGACATTAGGAGATATGAGTTTACTTTTACATTAATTACATGGACATTAGGAGATATGAGTTTACTTTTACATTAATTACATGGACATTAGGAGATATGATTTTACCTTTACATTAATTACATGGATATTTGGAGATATGAGTTTACTTTCACATTAATTACATGGATATTAGGAGATATGAGTTTACTTTTCCATTAATTACATGGACATTAGGAGATATGAGTTTACTTTTACATTAATTACATGGACATTAGGAGATATGTGTTTACTTTTACATTAATTACATGGACATTAGGAGATATGAGTTTACTTTCACATTAATTACATGGACATTAGGAGATATGAGTTTACTTTTCCATTAATTACATGGACATTGGGAGATATGAGTTTACTTTTACATTAATTACATGGACATTAGGAGATATGAGTTTACTTTTCCATTAATTACATGGATATTTGGAGATATGAGTTTACTTTCACATTAATTACATGGACATTAGGAGATATGAGTTTACTTTCACATTAATTACATGGACATTAGGAGATATGAGTTTACTTTTACATTAATTACAAGGATATTAGGAGATATGAGTTTACTTTTCCATTAATTACATGGACATTAGGAGATATGAGTTTACTTTTACATTAATTACATGGACATTAGGAGATATGAGTTTACTTTTCCATTAATTACATGGATATTTGGAGATATGAGTTTACTTTCACATTAATTACATGGATATTAGGAGATATGAGTTTTCTTTTCCATTAATTACATGGACATTAGGAGATATGAGTTTACTTTTACATTAATTACATGGACATTAGGAGATATGAGTTTACCTTTACATTAATTACATGGATATTTGGAGATATGAGTTTACTTTCACATTAATTACATGGACATTAGGAGATATGAGTTTACTTTTCCATTAATTACATGGACATTAGGAGATATGAGTTTACTTTTACATTAATTACATGGACATTAGGAGATATGAGTTTACTTTTACATTAATTACATGGACATTAGGAGATATGAGTTTACTTTTACATTAATTACATGGATATTAGGAGATATGAGTTTACTTTGCCATTAATTACATGGATATTAGGAGATATGAGTTTACTTTTACATTAATTACATGGACATTAGGAGATATGAGTTTACTTTTACATTAATTACATGGACATTAGGAGATATGACTTTACTTTCACATTAATTACATGGATATTAGGAGATATGAGTTTACTTTTCCATTAATTACATGGACATTAGGAGATATGAGTTTACTTTTACATTAATTACATGGACATTAGGAGATATGAGTTTACTTTTACATTAATTACATGGACATTAGGAGATATGAGTTTACTTTTACATTAATTACATGGATATTAGGAGATATGAGTTTATCTTTACATTAATTACATGGACATTAGGAGATATGAGTTTACTTTTCCATTAATTACATGGATATTAGGAGATATGAGTTTACTTTTACATTAATTACATGGACATTAGGAGATATGAGTTTACTTTCACATTAATTACATGGACATTAGGAGATATGAGTTTACTTTTCCATTAATTACATGGACATTAGGAGATATGAGTTTACTTTTACATTAATTACATGGACATTAGGAGATATGAGTTTACTTTTCCATTAATTACATGGATATTTGGAGATATGAGTTTACTTTCACATTAATTACATGGACATTAGGAGATATGAGTTTACTTTTACATTAATTACATGGATATTTGGAGATATGAGTTTACTTTTACATTAATTACATGGATATTAGGAGATATGAGTTTACTTTTCCATTAATTACATGGATATTAGGAGATATGAGTTTACTTTTCCATTAATTACATGGATATTAGGAGATATGAGTTTACTTTTACATTAATTACATGGACATTAGGAGATATGAGTTTACTTTCACATTAATTACATGGACATTAGGAGATATGAGTTTACTTTTCCATTAATTACATGGACATTGGGAGATATGAGTTTACTTTTACATTAATTACATGGACATTAGGAGATATGAGTTTACTTTTCCATTAATTACATGGATATTTGGAGATATGAGTTTACTTTCACATTAATTACATGGACATTAGGAGATATGAGTTTACTTTCACATTAATTACATGGACATTAGGAGATATGAGTTTACTTTTACATTAATTACAAGGATATTAGGAGATATGAGTTTACTTTTCCATTAATTACATGGACATTAGGAGATATGAGTTTACTTTTACATTAATTACATGGACATTAGGAGATATGAGTTTACTTTTCCATTAATTACATGGATATTTGGAGATATGAGTTTACTTTCACATTAATTACATGGATATTAGGAGATATGAGTTTTCTTTTCCATTAATTACATGGACATTAGGAGATATGAGTTTACTTTTACATTAATTACATGGACATTAGGAGATATGAGTTTACCTTTACATTAATTACATGGATATTTGGAGATATGAGTTTACTTTCACATTAATTACATGGACATTAGGAGATATGAGTTTACTTTTCCATTAATTACATGGACATTAGGAGATATGAGTTTACTTTTACATTAATTACATGGACATTAGGAGATATGAGTTTACTTTTACATTAATTACATGGACATTAGGAGATATGAGTTTACTTTTACATTAATTACATGGATATTAGGAGATATGAGTTTACTTTTCCATTAATTACATGGATATTAGGAGATATGAGTTTACTTTTACATTAATTACATGGACATTAGGAGATATGAGTTTACTTTTACATTAATTACATGGACATTAGGAGATATGACTTTACTTTCACATTAATTACATGGATATTAGGAGATATGAGTTTACTTTTCCATTAATTACATGGACATTAGGAGATATGAGTTTACTTTTACATTAATTACATGGACATTAGGAGATATGAGTTTACTTTTACATTAATTACATGGACATTAGGAGATATGATTTTACCTTTACATTAATTACATGGATATTTGGAGATATGAGTTTACTTTCACATTAATTACATGGATATTAGGAGATATGAGTTTACTTTTCCATTAATTACATGGACATTAGGAGATATGAGTTTACTTTTACATTAATTACATGGACATTAGGAGATATGTGTTTACTTTTACATTAATTACATGGACATTAGGAGATATGAGTTTACTTTCACATTAATTACATGGACATTAGGAGATATGAGTTTACTTTTCCATTAATTACATGGACATTGGGAGATATGAGTTTACTTTTACATTAATTACATGGACATTAGGAGATATGAGTTTACTTTTCCATTAATTACATGGATATTTGGAGATATGAGTTTACTTTCACATTAATTACATGGACATTAGGAGATATGAGTTTACTTTCACATTAATTACATGGACATTAGGAGATATGAGTTTACTTTTACATTAATTACAAGGATATTAGGAGATATGAGTTTACTTTTCCATTAATTACATGGACATTAGGAGATATGAGTTTACTTTTACATTAATTACATGGACATTAGGAGATATGAGTTTACTTTTCCATTAATTACATGGATATTTGGAGATATGAGTTTACTTTCACATTAATTACATGGATATTAGGAGATATGAGTTTTCTTTTCCATTAATTACATGGACATTAGGAGATATGAGTTTACTTTTACATTAATTACATGGACATTAGGAGATATGAGTTTACCTTTACATTAATTACATGGATATTTGGAGATATGAGTTTACTTTCACATTAATTACATGGACATTAGGAGATATGAGTTTACTTTTCCATTAATTACATGGACATTAGGAGATATGAGTTTACTTTTACATTAATTACATGGACATTAGGAGATATGAGTTTACTTTTACATTAATTACATGGACATTAGGAGATATGAGTTTACTTTTACATTAATTACATGGATATTAGGAGATATGAGTTTACTTTGCCATTAATTACATGGATATTAGGAGATATGAGTTTACTTTTACATTAATTACATGGACATTAGGAGATATGAGTTTACTTTTACATTAATTACATGGACATTAGGAGATATGACTTTACTTTCACATTAATTACATGGATATTAGGAGATATGAGTTTACTTTTCCATTAATTACATGGACATTAGGAGATATGAGTTTACTTTTACATTAATTACATGGACATTAGGAGATATGAGTTTACTTTTACATTAATTACATGGACATTAGGAGATATGATTTTACCTTTACATTAATTACATGGATATTTGGAGATATGAGTTTACTTTCACATTAATTACATGGATATTAGGAGATATGAGTTTACTTTTCCATTAATTACATGGACATTAGGAGATATGAGTTTACTTTTACATTAATTACATGGACATTAGGAGATATGTGTTTACTTTTACATTAATTACATGGACATTAGGAGATATGAGTTTACTTTTACATTAATTACATGGACATTAGGACCATTAGGAGAAATGAGTTTACTTTTACATTAATTACATGGATATTAGGAGATATGAGTTTACTTTTCCATTAATTACATGGACATTAGGAGATATGAGTTTACCTTTACATTAATTACATGGACATTAGGACCATTAGGAGAAATGAGTTTACTTTTACATTAATTACATGGACATTAGGAGATATGAGTTTACTTTTACATTAATTACATGGACATTAGGAGATATGAGTTTACTTTTACATTAATTACATGGACATTAGGAGATATGAGTTTACTTTTACATTAATTACATGGACATTAGGAGATATGAGTTTACTTTTACATTAATTACATGGACATTAGGAGATATGATTTTACCTTTACATTAATTACATGGACATTAGAACCATTAGGAGAAATGAGTTTACTTTTACATTAATTACATGGACATTAGGAGATATGTGTTTACTTTTACATTAATTACATGGACATTAGGAGATATGAGTTTACTTTTACATTAATTACAAGGACATTAGGAGATATGAGTTTACTTTTACATTAATTACATGGACATGAGGAGATATAAGTTTACTTTTACATTAATGACATGGACATTAGGAGATATGAGTTTACTTTTACATTAATTACATGGACATGAGGAGATATAAGTTTACTTTTACATTAATTACATGGACATGAGGAGATATGAGTTTACTTTTACATTAATTACATGGACATTAGGAGATATGAGTTTACTTTTACATTAATTACATGGACATGAGGAGATATAAGTTTACTTTTACATTAATTACATGGACATTAGGAGATATGTGTTTACTTTTACATTAATTACATGGACATTAGGAGATATGAGTTTACTTTTACATTAATTACATGGACATTAGGAGATATGAGTTTACTTTTACATTAATTACATGGACATGAGGAGATATAAGTTTACTTTTACATTAATTACATGGACATTAGGAGATATGTGTTTACTTTTACATTAATTACATGGACATTAGGAGATATGTGTTTACTTTTACATTAATTACATGGACATTAGGAGATATGTGTTTACTTTTACATTAATTACATGGACATGAGGAGATATAAGTTTACTTTTACATTAATTACATGGACATTAGGAGATATGTGTTTACTTTTACATTAATTACATGGACATTAGGAGATATGAGTTTACTTTTACATTAATTACATGGACATTAGGAGATATGTGTTTACTTTTACATTAATTACATGGACATTAGGAGATATGTGTTTACTTTTACATTAATTACATGGACATGAGGAGATATAAGTTTACTTTTACATTAATTACATGGACATTAGGAGATATGTGTTTACTTTTACATTAATTACATGGACATTAGGAGATATGAGTTTACTTTTACATTAATTACATGGACATGAGGAGATATAAGTTTACTTTTACATTAATTACATGGACATGAGGAGATATGAGTTTACTTTTACATTAATTACATGGACATGAGGAGATATAAGTTTACTTTTACATTAATTACATGGACATTAGGAGATATGTGTTTACTTTTACATTAATTACATGGACATTAGGAGATATGAGTTTACTTTTACATTAATTACATGGACATTAGGAGATATGAGTTTACTTTTACATTAATTACATGGACATGAGGAGATATAAGTTTACTTTTACATTAATTACATGGACATTAGGAGATATGTGTTTACTTTTACATTAATTACATGGACATTAGGAGATATGAGTTTACTTTTACATTAATTACATGGACATGAGGAGATATAAGTTTACTTTTACATTAATTACATGGACATTAGGAGATATGTGTTTAGTTTTACATTAATTACATGGACATTAGGAGATATGTGTTTACTTTTACATTAATTACATGGACATTAGGAGATATGTGTTTACTTTTACATTAATTACATGGACATGAGGAGATATAAGTTTACTTTTACATTAATTACATGGACATTAGGAGATATGTGTTTACTTTTACATTAATTACATGGACATTAGGAGATATGAGTTTACTTTTACATTAATTACAAGGACATTAGGAGATATGAGTTTACTTTTACATTAATTACAAGGACAATAGGAGATATGAGCTTACTTTTACATTAATTACATGGACATGAGGAGATATGAGTTTACTTTTACATTAATTACATGGACATTAGGAGATATGAGTTGACTTTTACATTAATTACAAGGGCATTAGGAGATATGAGTTTACTTTTACATTAATTACAAGGACATTAGGAGATATGAGTTTACTTTTACATTAATTACATGGACATGAGGAGATATAAGTTTACTTTTACATTAATTACATGGACATTAGGAGATATGAGTTTACTTTTACATTAATTACATGGACATTAGGAGATATGAGTTTACTTTCACATTAATTACATGGACATTAGGAGATATGAGTTTACTTTTACATTAATTACATGGACATTAGGAGATATGAGTTTACTTTTACATTAATTACATGGATATTAGGAGATATGAGTTTACTTTTACATTAATTACATGGATATTAGGAGATATGAGTTTACTTTCACATTAATTACATGGACATTAGGAGATATGAGTTTACTTTTACATTAATTACATGGACATTAGGAGATATGAGTTTACTTTCACATTAATTACATGGACATTAGGAGATATGAGTTTACTTTCACATTAATTACATGGACATTAGGAGATATGAGTTTACTTTTACATTAATTACATGGACATTAGGAGATATGAGTTTACTTTTACATTAATTACATGGACATCAGGAGATATGAGTTTACTTTTACATTAATTACATGGACATTAGGAGATATGAGTTTACTTTTACATTAATTACATGGACATGAGGAGATATAAGTTTACTTTTACATTAATTACATGGACATTAGGAGATATGAGTTTACTTTTACATTAATTACATGGACATTATGAGATATGAGTTTACTTTCACATTAATTACAAGGATATTAGGAGATATGAGTTTACTTTTACATTAATTACATGGACATTAGGAGATATGAGTTTACTTTTACATTAATTACATGGACATTAGGAGATATGAGTTTACTTTTACATTAATTACATGGACATTAGGAGATATGAGTTTACTTTCACATTAATTACAAGGATATTAGGAGATATGAGTTTACTTTTACATTAATTACATGGATATTAGGAGATATGAGTTTACTTTTACATTAATTACATGGACATTAGGAGATATGAGTTTACTTTTACATTAATTACATGGACATTAGGAGATATGAGTTTACTTTCACATTAATTACAAGGATATTAGGAGATATGAGTTTACTTTTACATTAATTACATGGATATTAGGAGATATGAGTTTACTTTCACATTAATTACATGGACATTAGGAGATATGAGTTTACTTTTACATTAATTACATGGACATTAGGAGATATGAGTTTACTTTTACATTAATTACATGGACATTAGGAGATATGAGTTTACTTTCACATTAATTACATGGACATTAGGAGATATGAGTTTACTTTTACATTAATTACATGGACATTAGGAGATATGAGTTTACTTTCACATTAATTACAAGGATATTAGGAGATATGAGTTTACTTTTACATTAATTACATGGACATTAGGAGATATGAGTTTACTTTTACATTAATTACATGGACATTAGGAGATATGAGTTTACTTTCACATTAATTACAAGGATATTAGGAGATATGAGTTTACTTTTACATTAATTACATGGATATTAGGAGATATGAGTTTACTTTCACATTAATTACATGGACATTAGGAGATATGAGTTTACTTTTACATTAATTACATGGACATTAGGAGATATGAGTTTACTTTCACATTAATTACATGGACATTAGGAGATATGAGTTTACTTTCACATTAATTACATGGACATTAGGAGATATGAGTTTACTTTTACATTAATTACATGGACATTAGGAGATATGAGTTTACTTTTACATTAATTACATGGACATTAGGAGATATGAGTTTACTTTTACATTAATTACATGGACATTAGGAGATATGAGTTTACTTTTACATTAATTACATGGACATTAGGAGATATGAGTTTACTTTCACATTAATTACAAGGATATTAGGAGATATGAGTTTACTTTCACATTAATTACAAGGATATTAGGAGATATGAGTTTACTTTTACATTAATTACATGGATATTAGGAGATATGAGTTTACTTTCACATTAATTACATGGACATTAGGAGATATGAGTTTACTTTTACATTAATTACATGGACATTAGGAGATATGAGTTTACTTTCACATTAATTACATGGACATTAGGAGATATGAGTTTACTTTCACATTAATTACATGGACATTAGGAGATATGAGTTTACTTTTACATTAATTACATGGACATTAGGAGATATGAGTTTACTTTTACATTAATAACATGGACATTAGGAGATATGAGTTTACTTTTACATTAATTACATGGACATTAGGAGATATGAGTTTACTTTTACATTAATTACATGGACATTAGGAGATATGAGTTTACTTTTACATTAATTACATGGACATTAGGAGATATGAGTTTACTTTCACATTAATTACAAGGATATTAGGAGATATGAGTTTACTTTCACATTAATTACCAGGACATTAGGAGATATGAGTTTACTTTTACATTAATTACATGGACATTAGGAGATATGAGTTTACTTTTACATTAATTACATGGACATTAGGAGATATGAGTTTACTTTTACATTAATTACAATGACATTAGGAGATATGAGTTTACTTTTACATTAATTACATGGACATTAGGAGATATGTGTTTACTTTTACATTAATTACATGGACATTAGGAGATATGTGTTTACTTTTACATTAATTACATGGACATTAGGAGATATGTGTTTACTTTTACATTAATTACATGGACATGAGGAGATATAAGTTTACTTTTACATTAATTACATGGACATTAGGAGATATGTGTTTACTTTTACATTAATTACATGGACATTAGGAGATATGAGTTTACTTTTCCATTAATTACATGGACATTAGGAGATATGAGTTTACTTTTCCATTAATTACATGGATATTAGGAGATATGAGTTTACTTTTACATTAATTACATGGACATTAGGAGATATGAGTTTATCTTTACATTAATTACATGGACATTAGGAGATATGAGTTTACTTTTCCATTAATTACATGGATATTAGGAGATATGAGTTTACTTTTCCATTAATTACATGGATAATAGGAGATATGAGTTTACTTTCACATTAATTACATGGATATTAGGAGATATGAGTTTACTTTTACATTAATTACATGGATATTAGAAGATATGAGTTTACTTTCACATTAATTACATGGATATTAGGAGATATGAGTTTACTTTTACATTAATTACATGGATATTAGGAGATATGAGTTTACTTTTACATTAATTACATGGATATTAGAAGATATGAGTTTACTTTTACATTAATTACATGGATATTAGAAGATATGAGTTTACTTTCAAATTAATTACATGGATATTAGGAGATATGAGTTTACTTTTCCATTAATTACATGGATATTAGGAGATATGAGTTTACTTTTCCATTAATTACATGGATATTAGGAGATATGAGTTTACTTTTCCATTAATTACATGGATATTAGGAGATATGAGTTTACTTTTACATTATTTACATGGGTATTAGGAGATATGAGTTTACTTTTACATTAATTACATGGATATTAGGAGATATGAGTTTACTTTTACATTAATTACATGGATATTAGAAGATATGAGTTTACTTTTACATTAATTACATGGATATTAGAAGATATGAGTTTACTTTTACATTAATTACATGGATATTAGAAGATATGAGTTTACTTTTACATTAATTACATGGATATTAGAAGATATGAGTTTACTTTTACATTAAATACATGGATATTAGAAGATATGAGTTTACTTTTACATTAATTACATGGACATTAGGAGATATGAGTTTACTTTCACATTAATTACATGGATATTAGGAGATATGAGTTTACTTTTACATTAATTACATGGATATTAGAAGATATGAGTTTACTTTTACATTAATTACATGGATATTAGAAGATATGAGTTTACTTTTACATTAATTACATGGATATTAGGAGATATGAGTTTACTTTTCCATTAATTACATGGATATTAGGAGATATGAGTTTACTTTTACATTAATTACATGGATATTAGAAGATATGAGTTTACTTTTACATTAATTACATGGATATTAGGAGATATGTGTTTACTTTTACATTAATTACATGGATATTAGAAGATATGAGTTTACTTTTACATTAATTACATGGATATTAGAAGATATGAGTTTACTTTTACATTAATTACATGGATATTAGGAGATATGAGTTTACTTTTCCATTAATTACATGGATATTAGGAGATATGAGTTTACTTTTCCATTAATTACATGGATATTAGGAGATATGAGTTTACTTTTACATTAATTACATGGACATTAGGAGATATGAGTTTACTTTTACATTAATTACATGGATATTAGGAGATATGAGTTTACTTTTACATTAATTACATGGATATTAGGAGATATGAGTTTACTTTTCCATTAATTACATGGATATTAGGAGATATGAGTTTACTTTTCCATTAATTACATGGATATTAGGAGATATGAGTTTACTTTTACATTAATTACATGGACATTAGGAGATATGAGTTTACTTTTACATTAATTACATGGACATTAGGAGATATGAGTTTACTTTTACATTAATTACATGGACATTAGAAGATATGAGTTTACTTTTACATTAATTACATGGATATTAGAAGATATGAGTTTACTTTTACATTAATTACATGGATATTAGAAGATATGAGTTTACTTTTACATTAAATACATGGATATTAGAAGATATGAGTTTACTTTTACATTAATTACATGGACATTAGGAGATATGAGTTTACTTTCACATTAATTACATGGATATTAGGAGATATGAGTTTACTTTTACATTAATTACATGGATATTAGAAGATATGAGTTTACTTTTACATTAATTACATGGATATTAGAAGATATGAGTTTACTTTTACATTAATTACATGGATATTAGGAGATATGAGTTTACTTTTCCATTAATTACATGGATATTAGGAGATATGAGTTTACTTTTACATTAATTACATGGATATTAGAAGATATGAGTTTACTTTTCCATTAATTACATGGATATTAGGAGATATGTGTTTACTTTTACATTAATTACATGGATATTAGAAGATATGAGTTTACTTTTACATTAATTACATGGATATTAGAAGATATGAGTTTACTTTTACATTAATTACATGGATATTAGGAGATATGAGTTTACTTTTCCATTAATTACATGGATATTAGGAGATATGAGTTTACTTTTCCATTAATTACATGGATATTAGGAGATATGAGTTTACTTTTACATTAATTACATGGACATTAGGAGATATGAGTTTACTTTTACATTAATTACATGGACATTAGGAGATATGAGTTTACTTTTACATTAATTACATGGACATTAGGAGATATGAGTTTACTTTCACATTAATTACATGGATATTAGGAGATATGAGTTTACTTTTCCATTAATTACATGGACATTAGGAGATATGAGTTTACTTTTCCATTAATTACATGTATATTAGGAGATATGAGTTTACTTTTACATTAATTACATGGATATTAGGAGATATGAGTTTACTTTTACATTAATTACATGGATATTAGGAGATATGAGTTTACTTTTACATTAATTACATGGATATTAGGAGATATGAGTTTACTTTTACATTAATTACATGGACATTAGGAGATATGAGTTTACTTTTACATTAATTACAATGACAATAGGAGATATGAGTTTACTTTTCCATTAATTACATGGATATTAGGAGATATGAGTTTACTTTTACATTAATTACATGGACATTAGAAGATATGATTTTACTTTTACATTAATTACAATGACATTAGGAGATATGAGTTTACTTTTCCATTAACTACATGGATATTAGGAGATATGAGTTTACTTTTCCATTAATTACATGGATATTAGGAGATATGAGTTTACTTTTACATTAATTACAAGGACATTAGGAGATATGATTTTACTTTTACATTAATTACAATGACATTAGGAGATATGAGTTTACTTTTACATTAATTACATGGATATTTGGAGATATGATTTTACTTTTACATTAATTACAATGACATTAGGAGATATGAGTTTACTTTTACATTAATTACAATGATATTAGGAGATATGAGTTTACTTTTACATTAATTACAAGGACATTAGGAGATATGATTTTACTTTTACATTAATTACAATGACATTAGGAGATATGAGTTTACTTTTACATTAATTACATGGATATTTGGAGATATGAGTTTACTTTCACATTAATTACATGGATATTAGGAGATATGAGTTTACTTTTCCATTAATTACATGGACATTAGGAGATATGAGTTTACTTTTACATTAATTACATTGACATTAGGAGATATGAGTTTACTTTTACATTAATTACATGGACATTAGGAGATATGAGTTTACTTTCACATTAATTACATGGACATTAGGAGATATGAGTTTACTTTTACATTAATTACATGGACATTAGGAGATATGAGTTTACTTTTACATTAATTACATGGACATTAGGAGATATGAGTTTACTTTTACATTAATTACATGGACATTAGGAGATATGAGTTTACTTTTACATTAATTACATGGACATTAGGAGATATGAGTTTACTTTCACATTAATTACATGAATATTAGAAGATATGTGTTTACTTTTACATTAATTACATGGACATTAGGAGATATGAGTTTACTTTTACATTAATTACATGGACATTAGGAGATATGAGTTTACTTTCACATTAATTACATGAATATTAGAAGATATGAGTTTACTTTTACATTAATTACATGGACATTAGGAGATATGAGTTTACTTTTACATTAATTACATGGACATTAGGAGATATGAGTTTACTTTTCCATTAATTACATGGACATTAGGAGATATGAGTTTACTTTTACATTAATTACATGGACATTAGGAGATATGAGTTTACTTTTCCATTAATTACATGGACATTAGGAGATATGAGTTTACTTTTCCATTAATTACATGGATATTAGGAGATATGAGTTTACTTTTACATTAATTACATGGATATTAGGAGATATGAGTTTACTTTTACATTAATTACATGGATATTAGGAGATATGAGTTTACTTTTACATTAATTACATGGATATTAGGAGATATGAGTTTACTTTTACATTAATTACATGGATATTAGGAGATATGAGTTTACTTTTACATTAATTACATGGACATTAGAAGATATGAGTTTACTTTTACATTAATTACATGGATATTAGGAGATATGAGTTTACTTTTACATTAATTACATGGACATTAGAAGATATGAGTTTACTTTTACATTAATTACATGGACATTAGGAGATATGAGTTTACTTTTACATTAATTACATGGACATTAGGAGATATGAGTTTACTTTTCCATTAATTACATGGACATTAGGAGATATGAGTTTACTTTTACATTAATTACATGGACATTATGAGATATGAGTTTACTTTTCCATTAATTACATGGACATTAGGAGATATGAGTTTACTTTTCCATTAATTACATGGATATTAGGAGATATGAGTTTACTTTTACATTAATTACATGGATATTAGGAGATATGAGTTTACTTTTACATTAATTACATGGATATTAGGAGATATGAGTTTACTTTTACATTAATTACATGGATATTAGGAGATATGAGTTTACTTTTACATTAATTACATGGATATTAGGAGATATGAGTTTACTTTTACATTAATTACATGGATATTAGGAGATATGAGTTTACTTTTACATTAATTACATGGACATTAGAAGATATGATTTTACTTTTACATTAATTACATGGGCATTAGGAGATATGAGTTTACTTTTCCATTAATTACATGGATATTAGGAGATATGAGTTTACTTTTCCATTAATTACATGGATATTAGGAGATATGAGTTTACTTTTCCATTAATTACATGGATATTAGGAGATATGAGTTTACTTTTACATTAATTACATGGATATTAGGAGATATGAGTTTACTTTTACATTAATTACATGGATATTAGGAGATATGAGTTTATCTTTACATTAATTACATGGACATTAGGAGATATGAGTTTACTTTTCCATTAATTACATGGATATTAGGAGATATGAGTTTACTTTTCCATTAATTACATGGATATTAGGAGATATGAGTTTACTTTTCCATTAATTACATGGATATTAGGAGATATGAGTTTACTTTTACATTAATTACATGGACATTAGGAGATATGAGTTTACTTTCACATTAATTACATGGACATTAGGAGATATGAGTTTACTTTTCCATTAATTACATGGATATTTGGAGATATGAGTTTACTTTCACATTAATTAAATGGATATTAGGAGATATGAGTTTACTTTTCCATTAATTACATGGACATTAGGAGATATGAGTTTACTTTTACATTAATTACATGGACATTAGGAGATATGAGTTTACCTTTACATTAATTACATGGATATTTGGAGATATGAGTTTACTTTCACATTAATTACATGGACATTAGGAGATATGAGTTTACTTTTCCATTAATTACATGGACATTAGGAGATATGAGTTTACTTTTACATTAATTACATGGACATTAGGAGATATGAGTTTACTTTTACATTAATTACATGGACATTAGGAGATATGAGTTTACTTTTACATTAATTACATGGATATTAGGAGATATGAGTTTACTTTTACATTAATTACATGGATATTAGGAGATATGAGTTTACTTTTACATTAATTACATGGACATTAGGAGATATGAGTTTACTTTTACATTAATTACATGGACATTAGGAGATATGAGTTTACTTTCACATTAATTACATGGATATTACGAGATATGAGTTTACTTTTCCATTAATTACATGGACATTAGGAGATATGAGTTTACTTTTACATTAATTACATGGACATTAGGAGATATGAGTTTACTTTTACATTAATTACATGGACATTAGGAGATATGATTTTACCTTTACATTAATTACATGGATATTTGGAGATATGAGTTTACTTTCACATTAATTACATGGATATTAGGAGATATGAGTTTACTTTTCCATTAATTACATGGACATTAGGAGATATGAGTTTACTTTTACATTAATTACATGGACATTAGGAGATATGTGTTTACTTTTACATTAATTACATGGACATTAGGAGATATGAGTTTACTTTTACATTAATTACATGGACATTAGGACCATTAGGAGAAATGAGTTTACTTTTACATTAATTACATGGATATTAGGAGATATGAGTTTACTTTTCCATTAATTACATGGACATTAGGAGATATGAGTTTACCTTTACATTAATTACATGGACATTAGGACCATTAGGAGAAATGAGTTTACTTTTACATTAATTACATGGACATTAGGAGATATGTGTTTACTTTTACATTAATTACATGGACATTAGGAGATATGAGTTTACTTTTACATTAATTACATGGACATTAGGAGATATGAGTTTACTTTTATATTAATTACATGGACATTAGGAGATATGAGTTTACTTTTCCATTAATTACATGGACATTAGGAGATATGAGTTTACTTTTCCATTAATTACATGGACATTAGGAGATATGAGTTTACTTTTCCATTAATTACGTGGACATTAGGAGATATGAGTTTACTTTTCCATTAATTACATGGATATTAGGAGATATGAGTTTACTTTTACATTAATTACATGGATATTAGGAGATATGAGTTTACTTTTACATTAATTACATGGATATTAGGAGATATGAGTTTACTTTTACATTAATTACATGGATATTAGGAGATATGAGTTTACTTTTACATTAATTACATGGACATTAGAAGATATGATTTTACTTTTACATTAATTACATGGGCATTAGGAGATATGAGTTTACTTTTCCATTAATTACATGGATATTAGGAGATATGAGTTTACTTTTCCATTAATTACATGGATATTAGGAGATATGAGTTTACTTTTCCATTAATTACATGGATATTAGGAGATATGAGTTTACTTTTACATTAATTACATGGATATTAGGAGATATGAGTTTACTTTTACATTAATTACATGGATATTAGGAGATATGAGTTTATCTTTACATTAATTACATGGACATTAGGAGATATGAGTTTACTTTTCCATTAATTACATGGATATTAGGAGATATGAGTTTACTTTTCCATTAATTACATGGATATTAGGAGATATGAGTTTACTTTTCCATTAATTACATGGATATTAGGAGATATGAGTTTACTTTTACATTAATTACATGGACATTAGGAGATATGAGTTTACTTTCACATTAATTACATGGACATTAGGAGATATGAGTTTACTTTTCCATTAATTACATGGATATTTGGAGATATGAGTTTACTTTCACATTAATTACATGGATATTAGGAGATATGAGTTTACTTTTCCATTAATTACATGGACATTAGGAGATATGAGTTTACTTTTACATTAATTACATGGACATTAGGAGATATGAGTTTACCTTTACATTAATTACATGGATATTTGGAGATATGAGTTTACTTTCACATTAATTACATGGACATTAGGAGATATGAGTTTACTTTTCCATTAATTACATGGACATTAGGAGATATGAGTTTACTTTTACATTAATTACATGGACATTAGGAGATATGAGTTTACTTTTACATTAATTACATGGACATTAGGAGATATGAGTTTACTTTTACATTAATTACATGGATATTAGGAGATATGAGTTTACTTTTACATTAATTACATGGATATTAGGAGATATGAGTTTACTTTTACATTAATTACATGGACATTAGGAGATATGAGTTTACTTTTACATTAATTACATGGACATTAGGAGATATGAGTTTACTTTCACATTAATTACATGGATATTACGAGATATGAGTTTACTTTTCCATTAATTACATGGACATTAGGAGATATGAGTTTACTTTTACATTAATTACATGGACATTAGGAGATATGAGTTTACTTTTACATTAATTACATGGACATTAGGAGATATGATTTTACCTTTACATTAATTACATGGATATTTGGAGATATGAGTTTACTTTCACATTAATTACATGGATATTAGGAGATATGAGTTTACTTTTCCATTAATTACATGGACATTAGGAGATATGAGTTTACTTTTACATTAATTACATGGACATTAGGAGATATGTGTTTACTTTTACATTAATTACATGGACATTAGGAGATATGAGTTTACTTTTACATTAATTACATGGACATTAGGACCATTAGGAGAAATGAGTTTACTTTTACATTAATTACATGGATATTAGGAGATATGAGTTTACTTTTCCATTAATTACATGGACATTAGGAGATATGAGTTTACCTTTACATTAATTACATGGACATTAGGACCATTAGGAGAAATGAGTTTACTTTTACATTAATTACATGGACATTAGGAGATATGTGTTTACTTTTACATTAATTACATGGACATTAGGAGATATGAGTTTACTTTTACATTAATTACATGGACATTAGGAGATATGAGTTTACTTTTATATTAATTACATGGACATTAGGAGATATGAGTTTACTTTTCCATTAATTACATGGACATTAGGAGATATGAGTTTACTTTTCCATTAATTACATGGACATTAGGAGATATGAGTTTACTTTTCCATTAATTACGTGGACATTAGGAGATATGAGTTTACTTTTCCATTAATTACATGGATATTAGGAGATATGAGTTTACTTTTACATTAATTACATGGATATTAGGAGATATGAGTTTACTTTTACATTAATTACATGGATATTAGGAGATATGAGTTTACTTTTACATTAATTACATGGATATTAGGAGATATGAGTTTACTTTTACATTAATTACATGGATATTAGGAGATATGAGTTTACTTTTACATTAATTACATGGATATTAGGAGATATGAGTTTACTTTTACATTAATTACATGGACATTAGAAGATATGATTTTACTTTTACATTAATTACATGGGCATTAGGAGATATGAGTTTACTTTTCCATTAATTACATGGATATTAGGAGATATGAGTTTACTTTTCCATTAATTACATGGATATTAGGAGATATGAGTTTACTTTTCCATTAATTACATGGATATTAGGAGATATGAGTTTATCTTTACATTAATTACATGGACATTAGGAGATATGAGTTTACTTTTCCATTAATTACATGGATATTAGGAGATATGAGTTTACTTTTACATTAATTACATGGACATTAGGAGATATGAGTTTACTTTTCCATTAATTACATGGATATTAGGAGATATGAGTTTATCTTTACATTAATTACATGGACATTAGGAGATATGAGTTTACTTTTCCATTAATTACATGGACATTAGGAGATATGAGTTTACTTTTACATTAATTACATGGACATTAGGAGATATGAGTTTACTTTTCCATTAATTACATGGATATTAGGAGATATGAGTTTACTTTTCCATTAATTACATGGATATTAGGAGATATGAGTTTACTTTTCCATTAATTACATGGATATTAGGAGATATGAGTTTACTTTTACATTAATTACATGGACATTAGGAGATATGAGTTTACTTTCACATTAATTACATGGACATTAGGAGATATGAGTTTACTTTTCCATTAATTACATGGACATTAGGAGATATGAGTTTACTTTTACATTAATTACATGGACATTAGGAGATATGAGTTTACTTTTCCATTAATTACATGGATATTTGGAGATATGAGTTTACTTTCACATTAATTACATGGACATTAGGAGATATGAGTTTACTTTTACATTAATTACATGGATATTTGGAGATATGAGTTTACTTTTACATTAATTACATGGATATTAGGAGATATGAGTTTACTTTTCCATTAATTACATGGATATTAGGAGATATGAGTTTACTTTTCCATTAATTACATGGATATTAGGAGATATGAGTTTACTTTTACATTAATTACATGGACATTAGGAGATATGAGTTTACTTTCACATTAATTACATGGACATTAGGAGATATGAGTTTACTTTTCCATTAATTACATGGACATTAGGAGATATGAGTTTACTTTTACATTAATTACATGGACATTAGGAGATATGAGTTTACTTTTCCATTAATTACATGGATATTTGGAGATATGAGTTTACTTTCACATTAATTACATGGACATTAGGAGATATGAGTTTACTTTCACATTAATTACATGGACATTAGGAGATATGAGTTTACTTTTACATTAATTACAAGGATATTAGGAGATATGAGTTTACTTTTCCATTAATTACATGGACATTAGGAGATATGAGTTTACTTTTACATTAATTACATGGACATTAGGAGATATGAGTTTACTTTTCCATTAATTACATGGATATTTGGAGATATGAGTTTACTTTCACATTAATTACATGGATATTAGGAGATATGAGTTTTCTTTTCCATTAATTACATGGACATTAGGAGATATGAGTTTACTTTTACATTAATTACATGGACATTAGGAGATATGAGTTTACCTTTACATTAATTACATGGATATTTGGAGATATGAGTTTACTTTCACATTAATTACATGGACATTAGGAGATATGAGTTTACTTTTCCATTAATTACATGGACATTAGGAGATATGAGTTTACTTTTACATTAATTACATGGACATTAGGAGATATGAGTTTACTTTTACATTAATTACATGGACATTAGGAGATATGAGTTTACTTTTACATTAATTACATGGATATTAGGAGATATGAGTTTACTTTTCCATTAATTACATGGATATTAGGAGATATGAGTTTACTTTTACATTAATTACATGGACATTAGGAGATATGAGTTTACTTTTACATTAATTACATGGACATTAGGAGATATGACTTTACTTTCACATTAATTACATGGATATTAGGAGATATGAGTTTACTTTTCCATTAATTACATGGACATTAGGAGATATGAGTTTACTTTTACATTAATTACATGGACATTAGGAGATATGAGTTTACTTTTACATTAATTACATGGACATTAGGAGATATGATTTTACCTTTACATTAATTACATGGATATTTGGAGATATGAGTTTACTTTCACATTAATTACATGGATATTAGGAGATATGAGTTTACTTTTCCATTAATTACATGGACATTAGGAGATATGAGTTTACTTTTACATTAATTACATGGACATTAGGAGATATGTGTTTACTTTTACATTAATTACATGGACATTAGGAGATATGAGTTTACTTTTACATTAATTACATGGACATTAGGACCATTAGGAGAAATGAGTTTACTTTTACATTAATTACATGGATATTAGGAGATATGAGTTTACTTTTCCATTAATTACATGGACATTAGGAGATATGAGTTTACCTTTACATTAATTACATGGACATTAGGACCATTAGGAGAAATGAGTTTACTTTTACATTAATTACATGGACATTAGGAGATATGTGTTTACTTTTACATTAATTACATGGACATTAGGAGATATGAGTTTACTTTTACATTAATTACATGGACATTAGGAGATATGAGTTTACTTTTACATTAATTACATGGACATTAGGAGATATGAGTTTACTTTTACATTAATTACATGGACATTAGGAGATATGAGTTTACTTTTACATTAATTACATGGACATTAGGAGATATGAGTTTACTTTTACATTAATTACATGGACATTAGGAGATATGATTTTACCTTTACATTAATTACATGGACATTAGGACCATTAGGAGAAATGAGTTTACTTTTACATTAATTACATGGACATTAGGAGATATGTGTTTACTTTTACATTAATTACATGGACATTAGGAGATATGAGTTTACTTTTACATTAATTACAAGGACATTAGGAGATATGAGTTTACTTTTACATTAATTACATGGACATGAGGAGATATAAGTTTACTTTTACATTAATTACATGGACATTAGGAGATATGAGTTTACTTTTACATTAATTACATGGACATGAGGAGATATAAGTTTACTTTTACATTAATTACATGGACATGAGGAGATATGAGTTTACTTTTACATTAATTACATGGACATTAGGAGATATGAGTTTACTTTTACATTAATTACATGGACATGAGGAGATATAAGTTTACTTTTACATTAATTACATGGACATTAGGAGATATGTGTTTACTTTTACATTAATTACATGGACATTAGGAGATATGAGTTTACTTTTACATTAATTACATGGACATTAGGAGATATGAGTTTACTTTTACATTAATTACATGGACATGAGGAGATATAAGTTTACTTTTACATTAATTACATGGACATTAGGAGATATGTGTTTACTTTTACATTAATTACATGGACATTAGGAGATATGTGTTTACTTTTACATTAATTACATGGACATTAGGAGATATGTGTTTACTTTTACATAAATTACATGGACATGAGGAGATATAAGTTTACTTTTACATTAATTACATGGACATTAGGAGATATGTGTTTACTTTTACATTAATTACATGGACATTAGGAGATATGAGTTTACTTTTACATTAATTACATGGACATTAGGAGATATGTGTTTACTTTTACATTAATTACATGGACATTAGGAGATATGTGTTTACTTTTACATTAATTACATGGACATGAGGAGATATAAGTTTACTTTTACATTAATTACATGGACATTAGGAGATATGTGTTTACTTTTACATTAATTACATGGACATTAGGAGATATGAGTTTACTTTTACATTAATTACATGGACATGAGGAGATATAAGTTTACTTTTACATTAATTACATGGACATTAGGAGATATGAGTTTACTTTTACATTAATTACATGGACATTAGGAGATATGAGTTTACTTTTACATTAATTACATGGACATGAGGAGATATAAGTTTACTTTTACATTAATTACATGGACATTAGGAGATATGTGTTTACTTTTACATTAATTACATGGACATTAGGAGATATGTGTTTACTTTTACATTAATTACATGGACATTAGGAGATATGTGTTTACTTTTACATTAATTACATGGACATGAGGAGATATAAGTTTACTTTTACATTAATTACATGGACATTAGGAGATATGTGTTTACTTTTACATTAATTACATGGACATTAGGAGATATGAGTTTACTTTTACATTAATTACAAGGACATTAGGAGATATGAGTTTACTTTTACATTAATTACAAGGACAATAGGAGATATGAGCTTACTTTTACATTAATTACATGGACATGAGGAGATATGAGTTTACTTTTACATTAATTACATGGACATTAGGAGATATGAGTTTACTTTTACATTAATTACAAGGGCATTAGGAGATATGAGTTTACTTTTACATTAATTACAAGGACATTAGGAGATATGAGTTTACTTTTACATTAATTACATGGACATGAGGAGATATAAGTTTACTTTCACATTAATTACTTGGACATTAGGAGATATGAGTTTACTTTTACATTAATTACAAGGACATGAGGAGATATAAGTTTACTTTTACATTAATTACATGGACATTAGGAGATATGAGTTTACTTTTACATTAATTACATGGACATGAGGAGATATAAGTTTACTTTTACATTAATTACATGGACATTAGGAGATATGAGTTTACTTTTACATTAATTACATGGACATTAGGAGATATGAGTTTACTTTCACATTAATTACATGGACATTAGGAGATATGAGTTTACTTTTACATTAATTACATGGACATTAGGAGATATGAGTTTACTTTTACATTAATTACATGGATATTAGGAGATATGAGTTTACTTTTACATTAATTACATGGACATTAGGAGATATGAGTTTACTTTCACATTAATTACATGGATATTAGGAGATATGAGTTTACTTTCACATTAATTACATGGACATGAGGAGATATGAGTTTACTTTTACATTAATTACATGGACATTAGGAGATATGAGTTTACTTTCACATTAATTACATGGACATTAGGAGATATGAGTTTACTTTTACATTAATTACATGGACATTAGGAGATATGAGTTTACTTTCACATTAATTACAAGGATATTAGGAGATATGAGTTTACTTTCACATTAATTACATGGACATTAGGAGATATGAGTTTACTTTTACATTAATTACATGGACATTAGGAGATATGAGTTTACTTTCACGTTAATTACATGGACATTAGGAGATATGAGTTTACTTTCACATTAATTACATGGACATTAGGAGATATGAGTTTACTTTTACATTAATTACATGGACATTAGGAGATATGAGTTTACTTTTACATTAATTACATGGACATGAGGAGATATAAGTTTACTTTTACATTAATTACATGGACATTAGGAGATATGAGTTTACTTTTACATTAATTACATGGACATTAGGAGATATGAGTTTACTTTCACATTAATTACAAGGATATTAGGAGATATGAGTTTATTTTACATTAATTACATGGACATTAGGAGATATGAGTTTACTTTTACATTAATTACATGGACATTAGGAGATATGAGTTTACTTTTACATTAATTACATGGACATTAGGAGATATGAGTTTACTTTCACATTAATTACAAGGATATTAGGAGATATGAGTTTACTTTTACATTAATTACATGGATATTAGGAGATATGAGTTTACTTTTACATTAATTACATGGACATTAGGAGATATGAGTTTACTTTTACATTAATTACATGGACATTAGGAGATATGAGTTTACTTTCACATTAATTACAAGGATATTAGGAGATATGAGTTTACTTTTACATTAATTACATGGATATTAGGAGATATGAGTTTACTTTCACATTAATTACATGGACATTAGGAGATATGAGTTTACTTTTACATTAATTACATGGACATTAGGAGATATGAGTTTACTTTTACATTAATTACATGGACATTAGGAGATATGAGTTTACTTTCACATTAATTACATGGACATTAGGAGATATGAGTTTACTTTTACATTAATTACATGGACATTAGGAGATATGAGTTTACTTTCACATTAATTACAAGGATATTAGGAGATATGAGTTTACTTTTACATTAATTACATGGACATTAGGAGATATGAGTTTACTTTTACATTAATTACATGGACATTAGGAGATATGAGTTTACTTTCACATTAATTACAAGGATATTAGGAGATATGAGTTTACTTTTACATTAATTACATGGACATGAGGAGATATAAGTTTACTTTCACATTAATTACTTGGACATTAGGAGATATGAGTTTACTTTTACATTAATTACAAGGACATGAGGAGATATAAGTTTACTTTTACATTAATTACATGGACATTAGGAGATATGAGTTTACTTTTACATTAATTACATGGACATGAGGAGATATAAGTTTACTTTCACATTAATTACTTGGACATTAGGAGATATGAGTTTACTTTTACATTAATTACAAGGACATGAGGAGATATAAGTTTACTTTTACATTAATTACATGGACATTAGGAGATATGAGTTTACTTTCACATTAATTACATGGACATGAGGAGATATAAGTTTACTTTTACATTAATTACATGGACATTAGGAGATATGAGTTTACTTTCACATTAATTACAAGGACATTAGGAGATATGAGTTTACTTTTACATTAATTACATGGACATTAGGAGATATGAGTTTACTTTCACATTAATTACAAGGACATTAGGAGATATGAGTTTACTTTTACATTAATCACAAGGACATTAGGAGATATGAGTTTACTTTTACATTAATTACATGGACATTAGGAGATATGAGTTTACTTTCACATTAATTACAAGGACATTAGGAGATATGAGTTTACTTTTACATTAATTACATGGACATGAGGAGATATAAGTTTACTTTCACATTAATTACTTGGACATTAGGAGATATGAGTTTACTTTTACATTAATTACAAGGACATGAGGAGATATAAGTTTACTTTTACATTAATTACATGGACATTAGGAGATATGAGTTTACTTTTACATTAATTACATGGACATGAGGAGATATAAGTTTACTTTTACATTAATTACATGGACATTAGGAGATATGAGTTTACTTTTACATTAATTACATGGACATTAGGAGATATGAGTTTACTTTCACATTAATTACATGGACATTAGGAGATATGAGTTTACTTTTACATTAATTACATGGACATTAGGAGATATGAGTTTACTTTTACATTAATTACATGGATATTAGGAGATATGAGTTTACTTTTACATTAATTACATGGATATTAGGAGATATGAGTTTACTTTCACATTAATTACATGGACATTAGGAGATATGAGTTTACTTTTACATTAATTACATGGACATTAGGAGATATGAGTTTACTTTCACATTAATTACATGGACATTAGGAGATATGAGTTTACTTTCACATTAATTACATGGACATTAGGAGATATGAGTTTACTTTTACATTAATTACATGGACATTAGGAGATATGAGTTTACTTTTACATTAATTACATGGACATCAGGAGATATGAGTTTACTTTTACATTAATTACATGGACATTAGGAGATATGAGTTTACTTTTACATTAATTACATGGACATGAGGAGATATAAGTTTACTTTTACATTAATTACATGGACATTAGGAGATATGAGTTTACTTTTACATTAATTACATGGACATCAGGAGATATGAGTTTACTTTTACATTAATTATATGGACATTAGGAGATATGAGTTTACTTTTACATTAATTACATGGACATGAGGAGATATAAGTTTACTTTTACATTAATTGCATGGATATTAGGAGATATGAGTTTACTTTTACATTAATTACATGGACATTAGGAGATATGAGTTTACTTTTACATTAATTACATGGACATTAGGAGATATGAGTTTACTTTTACATTAATTACATGGACATTAGGAGATATGAGTTTACTTTCACATTAATTACAAGGATATTAGGAGATATGAGTTTACTTTTACATTAATTACATGGATATTAGGAGATATGAGTTTACTTTTACATTAATTACATGGACATTAGGAGATATGAGTTTACTTTTACATTAATTACATGGACATTAGGAGATATGAGTTTACTTTCACATTAATTACAAGGATATTAGGAGATATGAGTTTACTTTTACATTAATTACATGGATATTAGGAGATATGAGTTTACTTTCACATTAATTACATGGACATTAGGAGATATGAGTTTACTTTTACATTAATTACATGGACATTAGGAGATATGAGTTTACTTTTACATTAATTACATGGACATTAGGAGATATGAGTTTACTTTCACATTAATTACAAGGATATTAGGAGATATGAGTTTACTTTTACATTAATTACATGGACATTAGGAGATATGAGTTTACTTTCACATTAATTACAAGGATATTAGGAGATATGAGTTTACTTTTTTTTTTTTTTTTTTTTTTTTTTTTTTGTATACAAGGTCGAGGCTCGTGAAAGAGCGAACATTAATCACACAGAAAGACAAACCGACACATAAAACATATAACATAGGGAGCGGTAGACAAGATGGGGAGAGAGGGGGAAGGACACAAACACAACATTTGAGAGCAGGGACCGAGAGACATGGAGACATCGAGAGATCTGAGAGAGGGCGAGGGCTTGGGGGGGGGGGGGGGCGTGGGAAGGGG
This sequence comes from Myxine glutinosa, assembly GCF_964187855.1. Lineage (NCBI taxonomy): Eukaryota > Metazoa > Chordata > Myxini > Myxiniformes > Myxinidae > Myxine > Myxine glutinosa. The sequence goes on along the minus strand of NC_136273.1, from coordinate 65,367,899 downwards.
GCGGTGGGAGAGGTATAAAACATATGGACACTGCCAGGACTTCCAGGAAAGAAGTTGGAATTTCAAACAAGGTGGATCTGGGGTGAATTAGCGGGGGTAGAAAAGTTCAAGGTTTTGGATGGGGGAAGATAAGAGATGGTGGTGAACAGCTGTTTTAAAGACCTGGAGGGAGGAGTGGGATTGAAGGGAGTGAGGGAGTTTGTTCCAGAGGCGGGAGAAAAGAGGAATGAAAGAGTGAAGGTGAGCAGAGAGCCGAGATTTCGGCAGTTTAACCATCAGAGGGTTGCTGGCAGATCTTGTGCGACCTGTAGGAATATTTGGGGGACAGAGCACAGAGAGAGCTGGGGGTGCAAGGCCGGAGAGGAGTCGGTAGAAGACAGAAAGACCACCTACCTGCCTGCGGTGAGTGAGTGAAAGGCCCTCAGAGATAGCTTCATCGCGGGAGATTCCAATAATTCTGAAAGCTTTGGTTTCAACAGCGTGAAGCCGAGCTAGGTGTGAGGCAGGAGCACCGGCCCATAGGGGAGAACAGTATTCCATTGAGCTGCGGATGAAAGCCTTGTATGTGGTGAGGAGCTCAGGTGTGCCGAGGAAGGACTTCGCACGACGGAGGATGCCCAGTCGGCGACTGGCTTTGGAGGCCAGCTTGGAAATGTGGTTTTCCCAAGAAAGATCATGGCAGATAGTGAGACCCAAAATCTTGAGCGACAGAACTTCTTGGAGAGGATTGTTGAGAAAGTAGATGGGAGGGTTGTCCAGTCGATCTTTTCGGAGAGACATAGTAAGAGTGTGAGATTTGTCAGGATTGAAAGACATGTTCCACTTGTTTGACCAGTCTGTGATTTTGTCCAGGTCTTCAGAGAGTGAGGAGGCAGCAGACTGCCGATCTGAGGGAAGAGAGGGAAGAGGAATGGAGCAGCAGAGAGTGGAGTCATCAGCAAAGAGATAGAGAGGATTTTCGAGAGAGTCAGAGAGATCATTGATGAAGACCAGAAAAAGCACGGGGCCCAGAACACTGCCTTGGGGAACTCCAGCCTGAACAGGAAGAGGAGATGAGAGAAACCCATTCAGGGCCACACGTTGACGACGACTAGAGAGGAAGTCCGCCAGCCATGCGTGGAGATTTCCATGGATACCAAAGGAGGAGAGTTTGGTGAGCAGAGCGGGGTGCCAGACCGTGTCGAAGGCACGTGATATGTCGAGGGAGACAGCTCTAATTTCCTGTTTGGCATTGAGGACCTCCATCCATTGTTGAGACAGCAGAAGCAGCATGTCCAGAGTAGAGTGACCTGGTCTGAAACCAAATTGATGATCAGAGATCAAGCCATTGGAGAAGAGGAAAGATTTCATATCCGAAGCAATGATGGATTCCATGACTTTGCTGATAATTGGGAGAAGGCTGATTGGTCTGTAGTTGCTAGGATCTGTTTTTGCACCTTTTTTGTGCAAAGCGGTGATGTTGGCTGATTTCCAAGCAGATGGCAGTTGACCTTGAGCAAAAGAGAGGGTGAAGAGAACAGAGAGAGGGTGAGATAGAGCAGCAGAGCAGGATTTTAGGACCCGTGGGCTGATGCCGTCGGGTCCAGTTGCAGAATCAGAGTCGAGGGTTGACAGAAACTTTTCCACCTTGTCAGGAGGAAAGGACACGGAGTCCAGGAGCAGCAGGGTACGACTGGGTATGGTGGGTACAGAGAGGGATGGGTTTGGGACACAAGATTTAGAGGCAAACACAGAGTTGAGGCATTCAGCTTTTTCACGTGCGGAGTCAGCTGTGTAGCCGTTTGAGGTAAGGGAGGGGATGGAGGGGGAACAAACACCAGAAACGGATTTGACCAGACGCCACCAGGATTTGGAAGAGGGAGACAGATAAGAGAGTTCGGTCTTGAGAACGGAGAGATATTGTTTCCTGGCTCTCCTGAGGGTGGACACACACTTGTTTCGGGCTTTGTGAAAGGAAATGAGATTTCCTTCCGTTGGATTTGCTTTCCAGGAGACGAAGGCAAGTTGTTTCTGGGCAACAGCCTCACCACAAGATTCCGTGTACCATGGACGGGAGGAAGGGTATGACAACTGAAGACGAGATGGGATAAATCTGTGCATGAGAGAGAGCAATTTACTTTGGAAGAATTCCCAGGATGAGTTGATGTCAGAGGTGGTAGAGATGGGAGACCAGTCCAGATGATTGATGGCTGCTTGAAGACCGTGCCAGTTGGCCTGAGTGAAATGCCAGACTCGTCGACGCTGAGCAGGCTCCCTGAGGATGGTCAGAGAGATGTCCACTTTAACAAGGACATGATCAGATGATCCGATCGGAGCAGAAGAAGAGCAGCAGACATTTTCAGGGAAGTTAGTCATAACCAAGTCCAGAAGAGAAGATGTTCCGTTGACTGAGATCCGGGTCGGGAAATTGACAGATTGTGTCAGTCCCAGTGAGTCGCAGAAGTCCTTTGCTGAGGAGCCATGGCTGGTGAGAGAGGTACCCACACCCAGCCAACTGGCATGATGACAGTTGAAATCACCACATATGAGGAAGAGAGAGTTGGGATGAGTAGATAGAAGTTGGTCCATATCATCAGACAGCGAGATGTAGATTGAGTCATCACTGTTTGGTGGACGGTACAACACACATATGAACAAGAGGTGGGAGCGAAGGGGAAGCCGTAGCCAGAGGTATTCCTGGGGGTGAGGTGGAGAGAGTGCAGTGCAGGGCGAGTGAGGAAGAGAGTTTTTGATAAAGATAGCAACCCCGCCTCCAGGACGAGGCTCAGGTCTATCATACCGGAGGAGGGAGTAGCCCGGGAGAGATACTATGGAATCAGAGACATCATAAAGGAGAAAGTTTCTGTTAAGCAGATCACGTCTGGTTTGACAGAAGCAACCTGTATGGAGAGATCAGTTAAGTTTGAACGAAGGCCCCGGATGTTTGAGGTCCATACCGTTAATGAAGAGGAAGGGGGAGCATCAGATACAGAACAGGGGGGAGGAGGGGTAGGGTAAGATGTGGAAGAGGTGGAAGAGGTAGGGAGAGCTGTTGAAGGTGTGTCAGAGATTTCAGAATAGCTCGGAGAAAGGGAAGGATGGGGCGGACAAAAGGTTTGATGGTGATTGGGTGAGCCACAATGAGGTGTTATTTGAGGAGGGGGAAGAGCGAGGCAGAAGGTTGGGGGAGATGGAGGTGAGAGTTTGAAGGGGAAGAAGCGGGGAGGACGCTTTGAGGAGGGGGAGTGAGAGGGGGAAATTGAGAAGCAATGAGGGTGGGGAGATTTGAAGGGGAGGGGTGAGGGGGGAGTTTGGAGGGAAGGGGCAAGGGGAGGGATTGAAAGGGATGGGATATGGGGAGATTTGGAGGGGAGGGGTGAGGCAGGAGTCTAGGAGGGGAGGGGCGAGGGGGCGTCTTGGCGGGGAGGGGTGAGGGGGTAGTTTAGGAGGGAGGGGCAAGGGGGGAGATTTGAAAGGGATGGGTGATGGGGAAGATTTGGAGGGGAGGGGTGATGGGGAAGATTTGGAGGGGAGGGGTTATGGGGAAGATTTGGAGGGGAGGGGTGAGATTGGATTTTTGAAAGTGTACGATTTATGGGAAACGAACATTTATTGCAAAATGAGTTTCTTGTGACCTTCGAGTTAAAAATACGTTTAAGGACGCTGGATGGAGGGTGGAGTGCAGGAGAGTTTAGGGAATGTAGAAAAAAGGCACTATAGGAGATGGATATTTTTTTTGGGATGAATTGATTTGGTGAGCAGGTCGAAAGCAGCCTTTTAAAGAAGAAGAAGAAAAAGGTGTTATAAAATATGACGGAATACATAACTTGAGGGAAAGTGTAAACATTGAAGGTTAATGAGTGAAAACTATCTGGGGAAATGGGGGAGAAACACGTGGTCGAAGAACGAACGAACGAATAAGAATGAATAAACGAATGAGAACAGAGAAGGAAAATGTTTTTTTTTTTGTTTTGTTTTTTGTTTTTTGAGTTGAGATTTACACAAGGAAGTTATGGTGAAAAGACTGGGAATACAGAGAACGAAAGTTATTGGATCACAAAAGACGGACCGCTGAGAGAAAAACAAAGCCTCAAGGTTGTACAGTGCACACTGTACAAGGCCTCAAGACACGACACGGCAAACAGACGATCAATTTATGAAAGATAAACACCGAGAAACAACCAAAGTTGCACACAATAACTTCACACACCGAAAGATAAATACAGTTTCGACAAAATACAATTGTGAACAGACTTAACTTCGAAAAACGTGGAGACCGTGTGGAGCTTCGAAAATCCCTGCCGCCGTCTCCAAGATCTCGCGAGATCCCAATTTTACATTAATTACATGGATATTAGGAGATATGAGTTTACTTTCACATTAATTACATGGACATTAGGAGATATGAGTTTACTTTTACATTAATTACATGGACATTAGGAGATATGAGTTTACTTTCACATTAATTACATGGACATTAGGAGATATGAGTTTACTTTCACATTAATTACATGGACATTAGGAGATATGAGTTTACTTTTACATTAATTACATGGACATTAGGAGATATGAGTTTACTTTTACATTAATTACATGGACATTAGGAGATATGAGTTTACTTTTACATTAATTACATGGACATTAGGAGATATGAGTTTACTTTTACATTAATTACATGGACATTAGGAGATATGAGTTTACTTTCACATTAATTACAAGGATATTAGGAGATATGAGTTTACTTTTACATTAATTACATGGATATTAGGAGATATGAGTTTACTTTCACATTAATTACATGGACATTAGGAGATATGAGTTTACTTTTACATTAATTACATGGACATTAGGAGATATGAGTTTACTTTCACATTAATTACATGGACATTAGGAGATATGAGTTTACTTTCACATTAATTACATGGACATTAGGAGATATGAGTTTACTTTTACATTAATTACATGGACATTAGGAGATATGAGTTTACTTTTACATTAATTACATGGACATTAGGAGATATGAGTTTACTTTTACATTAATTACATGGACATTAGGAGATATGAGTTTACTTTTACATTAATTACATGGACATTAGGAGATATGAGTTTACTTTCACATTAATTACAAGGATATTAGGAGATATGAGTTTACTTTCACATTAATTACCAGGACATTAGGAGATATGAGTTTACTTTTACATTAATTACATGGACATTAGGAGATATGAGTTTACTTTTACATTAATTACATGGACATTAGGAGATATGAGTTTACTTTTACATTAATTACAATGACATTAGGAGATATGAGTTTACTTTTACATTAATTACATGGATATTAGAAGATATGAGTTTACTTTTCCATTAATTACATGGACATTAGGAGATATGAGTTTACTTTTACATTAATTACATGGACATTAGGAGATATGAGTTTACTTTCACATTAATTACATGGACATTAGGAGATATGAGTTTACTTTTACATTAATTACATGGACATTAGGAGATATAAGTTTACTTTCACATTAATTACATGGATATTAGGAGATATGAGTTTACTTTTACATTAATTACATGGACATTAGGAGATATGAGTTTACTTTTACATTAATTACATGGACATTAGGAGATATGAGTTTACTTTTACATTAATTACATGGACATTAGGAGATATGAGTTTACTTTTACATTAATTACATGGACATTAGGAGATATGAGTTTACTTTTACATTATATACATGGATATTAAGAGATATGAGTTTACTTTTACATTAATTACATGGACATTAGGAGATATGAGTTTACTTTTACATTATATACATGGATATTAAGAGATATGAGTTTACTTTTACATTATATACATGGATATTAAGAGATATGAGTTTACTTTTACATTATATACATGGATATTAGGAGATATGAGTTTACTTTTACATTATATACATGGATATTAAGAGATATGAGTTTACTTTTACATTATATACATGGATATTAGGAGATATGAGTTTACTTTTACATTATATACATGGACATGAGGAGATATGAGTTTACTTTTACATTAATTACATGGACATAAGGAGATATGAGTTTACTTTTACATTAATTACATGGACATTAGGAGATATGAGTTTACTTTTACATTATATACATGGATATTAGGAGATATGAGTTTACTTTTACATTATATACATGGATATTAGGAGATATGAGTTTACTTTTACATTATATACATGGACATTAGGAAATATGAGTTTACTTTTATATTAGTTACATGGACATTAGGAGAAATGAGTTTACTTTTATATTAATTACATGGATATTAGGAGATATGAGTTTACTTTTACATTAATTACATGGACATTAGGAGATATGAGTTTACTTTTATATTAATTACATGGACATTAGGAGAAATGAGTTTACTTTTACATTAATTACATGGATATTAGGAGATATGAGTTTACTTTTACATTAATTACATGGACATTAGGAGAAATGAGTTTACTTTTATATTAATTACATGGATATTAGGAGATATGAGTTTACTTTTACATTAATTACATGGATATTAGGAGATATGAGTTTACTTTTATATTAGTTACATGGACATTAGGAGAAATGAGTTTACTTTTATATTAATTACATGGGTATTAGGAGATATGAGTTTACTTTTACATTATATACATGGATATTAGGAGATATGAGTTTACTTTTACATTAATTACAAGGACATTAGGAGATATGAGTTTACTTTTACATTATATACATGGATATTAGGAGATATGAGTTTACTTTTACATTATATACATGGATATTAGGAGATATGAGTTTACTTTCACATTAATTACATGGACATTAGGAGATATGAGTTTACTTTTACATTAATTACATGGACATTAGGAGATATGAGTTTACTTTTATATTAGTTACATGGACATTAGGAGATATGAGTTTACTTTTACATTAATTACATGGACATGAGGAGATATGAGTTTACTTTTACATTAATTACATGGACATTAGGAGATATGAGTTTACTTTTACATTAATTACAAGGACATTAGGAGATATGAGTTTACTTTTACATTAATTACAAGGATATTAGAAGATATGAGTTTACTTTTACATTAATTACATGGACATTAGGAGATATGAGTTTACGTTTACATTAATTACATGGACATTAGGAGATATGAGTTTACTTTTACATTAATTACATGGACATTAGGAGATATGAGTTTACTTTTACATTAATTACATGGACATTAGGAGATATGAGTTTACTTTTACATTAATTACATGGACATTAGGAGATATGAGTTTACTTTTACATTAATTACAAGGACATTAGGAGATATGAGTTTACTTTTACATTAATTACATGGACATTAGGAGATATAAGTTTACTTTCACATTAAATACATGGACATAGGAGATATGAGTTTTACTTTTACATTAATTACAAGGACATTAGGAGATATTGAGTTTACTTTTACATTAGTTACATGGATATTAGGAGATATGAGTTTACTTTTACATTAATTACAAGGACATTAGGAGATATGAGTTTACTTTTACATTAGTTACAAGGACATTAGGAGATATGAGTTTACTTTTACATTAATTACATGGACATGCGGAGATATGAGTTTACTTTTACATTAATTACAAGGACATTAGGAGATATGAGTTTACTTTTACATTAATTACATGGACATTAGGAGATATAAGTTTACTTTCACATTAAATACATGGACATTAGGAGATATGAGTATGACATATCAAGGGCCTTTGATACGGGTCTGGCACCCAGCTCTGCTCACCAAACTCTCCTCCTATGGTATCCATGGAAATCTCCATGCATGGCTTGCGGACTTCCTCTCTGGTCGTAGTCAACGTGTGGCCTGAATGGATTTCTCTCATCTCCCCTTCCTGTTCAGGCTGGAGTTCCCAAGGAAGTGTGCTGGGCCCTGTGCTTTTTCTGGTCTTCATCAATGATCTCTCTGACTCTCTGGAAAATCCTCTCTATCTCTTTGCTGATGACTCCACTCTCTGCCGCTCCATTCCTCTTCCCTCAGATCGGCAGTCTGCAGCCTCCTCACTCTCTGAAGACCTGGACAAAATCACAGACTGGTCAAACAAGTGGAACATGTCTTTCAATCCTGCCAAATCTCACTCTCTTACTATGTCTCTCCGAAAAGATCGACTGGACAACCCTCCCATCTACTTCTCAACAATCCTCTCCAAGAAGTTCTGTCACTCAAGCTTTTGGGTCTCACTATCTGCCATGATCTTTCTTGGGAAAACCACATTTCCAAGCTGGCCCTCCAAAGCCCAGTCGCCGACTGGGCATCCTCCGTCGTGCGAAGTCCTTCCTCGGCACACCTGAGCTCCTCACCACTTACAAGGCTTTCATCCGCAGCTCAATGGAATACTGTTCTCCCCTATGGGCTGGTGCTCCTGCCTCACACCTGGCTCGGCTTCACGCTGTTGAATCAAAGCTTTCAAAATCATTGGAATCTCCCGCGATGAAGCTATCTCTGAGGGCCTTTCACTCACTCACCGCAGGCAGGTAGGTGGTCTTTCTGTCTTCTACCGACTCCTCTCCGGCCTTGCTCCCCCAGCTCTCTCTGTGCTCTGTCCCCCAAATATTCCTACAGGTCGCACAAGATCTGCCAGCAACCTCTGTTGGTTAAACTGCCGAAATCTCGGCTCTCTGCTCACCTTCACTCTTTCATTCCTCTTTTCTCCCGCCTGTGGAACAAACTCCCACACTCCCTTCAATCCCTCTCCTCCCTCCAGGTCTTTAAAACAGCTGTTCACCACCATCTCTTATCTTCCCCCATCCATAACCTTGATCTTTTCTACCCCCACTAATTCACCCCAGATCCACCTTGTTTGAAATTCCAACTTATTTCCTGGAAATCCTGGCAGGTGTCCATATGTTTATACCTCTCCCACCCCCCCCCCCCTTCACATGCCTCCCCCCCCTTCACATGCCTCCCCCCCCTTCACATGCCTCCCCCCCAAAGCCCTCTCCCCTCCCACAGATCTCTCGATGTCTCCATGTCTCTCGGTCCTGCTCTCAAATGTTGTGTTTGTGTCCTTCCCCCTCTCTCCCCATCTTGTCTACCGCTCCCGATGTTATTTGTTTTATGTGTCTGTTTGTCTTTCTGTGTGATTAATGTTCGCTCTTTCACGAGCCTCGATCTTGTATACAAAAAAAAAAAAAAAAAAATTACAAGGACATTAGGAGATATAAGTTTACTTTCACATTAATTACATGGACATTAGGAGATATGAGTTTACTTTTACATTAATTACATGGACATTAGGAGATATGAGTTTACTTTTACATTAATTACATGGACATTAGGAGATATAAGTTTACTTTCACATTAATTACATGGACATTAGGAGATATGAGTTTACTTTTACATTAATTACAAGGACATTAGGAGATATGAGTTTACTTTTACATTAGTTACATGGATATTAGGAGATATGAGTTTACTTTTACATTAGTTACAAGGACATTAGGAGATATGAGTTTACTTTTACATTAATTACATGGACCATGCGGAGATATGAGTTTACTTTTACATTAATTACAAGGACATTAGGAGATATAAGTTTACTTTCACATTAATTACATGGACATTAGGAGATATGAGTTTACTTTTACATTAATTACAAGGACATTAGGAGATATAAGTTTACTTTCACATTAATTACATGGACATTAGGAGATATGAGTTTACTTTTACATTAATTACAAGGACATTAGGAGAAATGAGTTTACTTTTATATTAGTTACATGGGCATTAGGAGATATGAGTTTACTTTCACATTAATTACATGGACATTAGGAGAAATGAGTTTACTTTTACATTATATACATGGACATTAGGAGATATTAGTTTACTTTCACATTAATTACATGGACATTAGGAGAAATGAGTTTTACTTTTATATTAGTTACATGGACATGAGGAGATATAAGTTTACTTTTACATTATTTACATGGACATTAAGAGGATAAGTTTACTTTTACATTAATTACCCAGAATATAAGCAGATATCCATGTGCTTTGACATTGTCTGTGAGCACATTGGAGACTCCGACACTGCGTCACGAATGCTGTGAGAATTTGGAGCCACGTGATGTCATAACGACCTCATCACGATTCAACCCGTGATGTTGCTTTTCTCACGAGGTAACTCTGGGAATTCCTCAAAAACTAAAGAACTGAGGATTTACCCTCGAGCTATAACTCGCACCATAAATGGACAATGAATTGTCCCTCTGTGTGGAGGAAGCTTGTTGGGATCGTTCCAGGAACATCCAACTGCTGCGTTGATGGTGAGAACACAAATTAGAGGATTTTAATTATCAATCCGCCATCGTTTTGATACACGAGGTATTTTGGGAAATGCTGTCAGTGGATATGCCCATGGCAGGGAAGTATTAGGAGCCGCAGGTTATGTACTTACAGTAGTTGTGCTTTCATTCATACAATCATAAGGGTGTGAGTCTGTTTATATGTGTACTAGCTGAGGTACCCGGCTTCGCCCGGGTTGAATAAGAATAATACAAATATATGATGAAAAGAACATGTATATTTTAGAGCAATTCACAGTACATTTCCTACATGACGTTTTGTCAATTGTCAATTTTTCAAAACCTCTTGGTATACAACATTTCTGGTTTTCTAACTTGGTGCCAAGACATAAAGATTGCTTGGTTTTCCAACCCTCGAGCAGCCCACGTACAGCTGGCCATGGGAAGTACCCGGCATTGCCGGGCGGGGCAAGGGAGGGGAGGAGGAAGGGGAGGGGAGGGGAACGGGGGGGGGGGAGGAGAGGGTGGGGAGGGGAGAAGAGGGGGGAGGGGAGAAGAGGGGGGAGGGGAGAAGAGGAGGGAGGGGGAGGAGAAGAGGGAGGGGGGAGGGGGGAGGTGAGGGGGGAGGGGGAGGGGAGTGTAGGGGGGGGGAGTGTAGGGGGAGGGGGGAGGGGAGGGTGGGAGGTGAGGGAGGGGGAGGGGAGGGGGAGGGGGAGGGGAGGGGGAGTGGGAAGGGGAGGTGAGGGGGAGGGGGAGTGGGAGGGGAGAGAGAGGAGGGAGGGGGGAGGGGGGGAGTGGAGGTGAGGGGGGAGGGGTGTGGAGGGGGAGAGAGAGGAGGGAGGGGGAGGGGGGAGTGGGAGGTGAGGGAAGGGGGGAGGGAGAGGGAGGGGGGGAGGGAGAGGGAGAGGGGAAGTGGGAGGGGAAGGGGGGAGGGAGAGGGAGGGGGGAGGGAGAGGGAGGGGGAGGGGGAGGGAGGGGGAGGGGGAATGGGAGGGGGAGAGGGGAGGGGGGAGGGGGGAGGGGAAGTGGTGAGGGAGGGGGAGGGGGGAACGGCTAGCTTGGCAAGCGATAGCAGGCTCTTTACTTTTATTTTTACCTCAATGAGGGCTATATATATAGTCCGTGCTTGGAGCCTTCAAGTTCAACATGAAGTTTTTTTACGAAAAATAATGCATATGTATAACAATCCACCAATGCAAGTTCAGAAATGAATGCAGATCCTTTACTTTGCGATACAAACGCAATTCCCGCCATTTCCACTCACGATCGAGGCCTCCACAGTGACCGCGCCTCTTCTTCCTCCTCCAACTTCGTCTCACTTCTTTCACTCCAAATGCACGAAATTCTGCCGCATGAAATTATGTAGAGGCCTCGTCGGGGGGATATAAGGTAGATAAGGAAGGCGTTGTAACAGAAGAATCAAAATAAAAGTGAAGAACATAACGAAATGGGAGCTATTCTGGACCCACAGCCAAACCCGACAAACCATTGCAATACACCCCGAACGTCTAGCGCCGCCACAAACTACACCATGGAATTGCAGCTGGCGCGGTTTTTTTAAACCATTGATATTAAAATAAAACGTAGCCTAAAACCAACGGGATTTTATGCTGATTCCGAATCTGTGTCTAAAACTTTTCTCCGATGTGTAGTTCTTGAGTTATAAGTGGACATCCAGACAGACAGACACACGCACACGCACACACACACACAGACACTCCTCCTTTATATATAGAGATGTGTCTGTGTGTATGTGTGTGTATATATATATATATATATATATATATATATATATATATATATATATATATATATTGTTACAGACGCGGCTTTTAGATGTTATATTGACCGAGCGGTGGTGTATTTAACCGCGTCCGAACAGTTACTCCCCGATTAAAACCCGATTCCACCCGACGTTGACCAGATCGCCCCACAGATATTCAATCGGGAAATCTCTAAAGCGACCGAAAGAGAAGGAAAAAGAAGAAGAAGAATACGGAGGAAGAACAGATTTTATTATACACACACAAGCAATGGATGGAAGAAGCAGTAACACAGCGAATCGTTAACTTACACTATGCATTTTTACTTAGCCCCAAGACAACGAGTAGGACAGGACGTTCACACTTACACAGGGGATATTGCAGGCAGGTAAGGCTTGAGATGGATTGCTTGAGAGGGAGGCAAAGTCGGGAGGCCGCAGTTCGCAATTCCTCGCGGTTTTGGCGGGAAACCCTCTGGCGTGTCTCCACTGCGGTAGACGTCACGCGCTGGTTCGGCACACCTGCTCCTCTTCTTGGGGTGTGGGGCCGTCTCCCTCCTTTCAGCGCGTCTCTCCAAAGCAGGTTTCCTTGCCGAGTACCTCTCCTCTTTTGCTCGGAGCGTTTCGCATCTCACCGCTCCTTTTGGTGCAGCCTCTTTGCTCCTCTCCCAGGGTCTCTCCAAGGCCTCTCTCATAAAGCAGTCCCTTACAGTCGCTTTTATCACCTCGAGCGAAATCAAGCCGCCGACTCCGAGGGCACGCCTACCGGGTCACTCACCACGGTGTTGATTGGCTGTTAGGGCTGGTTCACTCCTTCCCTCTTATGACGAGGTGGAGACACGCCTTTCTTCCCCAACCCTACCTCGTGGCCAATGGTGGTTTGAAGAAAACCGGCCAAAATGCGGAAGGCAATTGGAAGGGAGGTTTTGGGGAAATTGGAAGGGCCTACGCTTATTTTGTTTGATACAATGCAAAGTCAATCTAGTGGGAAACACATATTTAGCCTACATGGAATAAAGGAAATACACTATTTAAAAGATATATCGTGACCTGCGTGTAAGTTTCATGGAATTAATTAGGACGCCGACTGCGACCATTATTTACATTAACAGGGTGTTACCGTACTTTTGTAACGTTCACATTGTAACGTTTCCACATTCGTTACACGGCACCCTCCTTTCTTCAGGCCCGTTCTCGGGCCTATTAAACTTTAACTTAGTGTGACACGTAGGTGTAATTCCCTCTAAAATTAACCTGACCCTGAGTGTGACAATCTTAAAACACAAATAAGTATGTCCCCCTATTGCATTGCATCCTGTCTGACAGACTCAAGCCCACAGCTAACCGAATTACGGAATTATTCTCAAACTATACATTTACGGTGGGGAGCATTATTTACAATGACGTGATTTCTTATTTACAACGCAACCCCAGGACCTGTGTTTTTTTTTTTTTTTTTTTTTTAGGGAACAAGAGAAAGAAAATTCCTGTTGGGAGGGAGGAGACAGCACGCAATGCATCGATGCACCAGTACCAATACCACCAAAGCACCCAAAAGCACCAAACACCACAAAGCACCACAAAGCACCCAAAAGCACCATCCGGTGCGCAGTCACCATGGTTCATAATAAACACAACAAAACAACTGGTGGTGGTCTTCTCTTTCTCTGCTGGGCCGATGTTCTTCCCGACGTCTTCTGGCTTCATGCGGCCTAGTTGGAAATAATAAAAAGCACAACTTGTGTCCATTTTTATTTAGGGCGTCAGGGGCCAACTAAGGGTGGTCCACCTGTTTGGCATAGGTGCCACCTTACCGAAGTCCGCAAGCAAGATTCCCTGGCCACTATGGCCGGTCTCCAACAGAGGTGCCCTGCCCCAGAACCTGGGGTCCATCAAGTGGTACTTGGCCGCAGAACAGCGGTCCATACAGTGGTACATCAACGCAATGCATGCTGGTTCTGGGAATCTCGGGCGCACAATGGCCACCTCACGCACGCTCCCATCGGCACCCAATGGCGCACAGGTCATGTGGGAGACAAAAGAAAGACAATTGAGCGAGGGGTAAGGTCACAAGGGTACACGTCAATAAGGCAATGCAAGGTGAAATGCGTACGGAGGGCGAAGTGAGAAAGCTCGTCCCTACCGTACGTCACCCCCCTGTCACCTACCCTACCCTACCCTTACCCCATATGTACAAAAATCTACCCATTTACAAATTCGTCACTACTGTCACGTCTTCCCCATATTTCCCCTATACCAAATTCGTCTCCACAATCCCTTTACTTCAAAATTTGCCATCACCAATTCATCATCAATCCTCATAAGGAGGGAGAGATGGAATTACGCACAATGTCACACCCACGTCATGATGCGTCTCACAATCCAAACATTTGCATCATAAAAAATAATCAAAACATGGCATGGTGTGGAGTACCTGTCACCTCAGGTGAGTGGATGCAGATGGTGCGAGGAGATCCTTCATCCTAACTATCCTCTAAATGACTTTAACACACTTTACACTACCCGGGGTCTTTCCCTGCCAATCCATTGGCCAACTTACACTATGGGTTCTAATAACCAATTCCCATTGACCAAACTGTGGTGCTTCTCAATTTGGGGTCTCACTCCCCCGATTCATCCCCCGATGCTCTCGCACAATTTCTGGGCTGCGACGTCTAGCTCTCCCAACAGGTCTACCCACCTGCACACCTCCACCACTGTAGTTGCCACCCGAGCTTACCTAGCTCCTCACCCTAACCTAACTAACTGGGGACAGCCCCTCCTGGCTCTGTCACCCCATGGTGCCCTCTGGCACTGGGCTACCCGGGTCCGTCCTCAAGATCCTCGGGCCCCATCCACAACAACTACTACCGGCTCCCAGAGCCCACCTGCGGCCTCACCTGGCCGACATCCTTACAGTGGTGGAGCGCCCAAACAACTACACACACTAACAGGCTACACGCCCAGCCATTTCCACAACACTAATGCACCCATCCAAATACCATTCTGTCACCCGCACCACAGATGCCAATATCCAACCACAATTTACCTGTACCCTCTACCTAACACTTACACTACCCGCCCCGGGTATCCGTGATGGGGTCCACTCTTCCCCCATTCACACCTTCGCACCATCCACTCCACTCCACAATTTCCACCATTCTCACTCCACGACCATCCATTCCAATACTCCAGATATTCCACACTACCATTTATTCCACACAGCCACATACACCTGTTGTTGCACACCTGTGCCCTCACACCTGGTGCCACCTGCACCCTCCTTTCTTCCTGGACCATTTGGTCAACACAACACGCAATCACCACTACTCCCTCATACACTGCTCCACACACCTGTTCAGTTGCACACCTGTGCAATCACACCTGTTCCATTCTAACCTGTTCAATCCTCACACACACGGCATCATCTCAGCTAACTACTCCCCTCTGAAACTTGCGCTTCCCAGTCGTCCCTTTAAACTATTGCGCTCCCACGTCATTATAATCCACACTAATCTACCTGCGTCCCCACTACAGGTATCAGTCACTAACTAATCTTAACGTTACCTAATGTCATCTTCACTAGATTCCTACCAATATCCTAACCCACCCGGGCTAGTTTTCACTGCCATACACCCCATAAGCTATTGCTCCTTTGCCCCACCTGTGAGGTATGGTGGATTTGCCATCCCACCACATCGGGGGTCTCTCACTATCAATTTTGTTCGTCCAGATTCCAACCAATTCAAAAATTTTCCATTTACTGCCAATTCTACCCACCTTTCGAAATTTCGTATCAATCCACTATCACTATCACCATCACCCGTCTACTTATTACATCCTCTCGGTGCGCCATTTCACGTCTACAGCCCGGCTTCGTACAGCCGAGCAATGAACGCGGATTCTTTTGTGCCGGTGGCTGGATGCGTCCCGCACTCGGGGCAGGGGCGGGGGCTTACCCGGGCGGAGATCCCACGCACCACCTCGGCGTGGAGCCATCCAATGTCCCGATCTCGACCTGCCGGCACGTCTCAACAAAACGTGGTCGCCATAACGACCCTTCCTATCCAGCTCCCCGCTCCGCCTAGTGGAGCCCGGACGCGGCCGTTGCAAGCGAGGCACAGCGTGGATCGCGTACGGCGGTTCTTTCGAAACCGCCGTGGTTCGGATCCCCGCTGGTCCTCGCGGCACGCGAAGCTGCCCGACGCGCACCGAGGGCCTGATTCGGCTATAAGTCGCCCTAACCGCTAAACCGGTTACCGTCGACGCTTCACCTGGATTCTTACAAGCATACGCTACCCCTTTCTTGCTCATACATGCAGCTGTTCCCATTCTCCTCGTACCTTTCCTTACACACCTCGGTACACTCATTCCGCTCGCCGAACTTGGTCACACACCTGACCACCGAACACTTTGGCACACATTCGTTGGTCGCACACCTCACCAACACACCTCTTCGCGCCCCCTCCTCGGTCACTTCCTCTGTGACAATCACAGGTGTGCTCTCATTCGCACACCCAACCACGTGCCTCACCACCAACTCAAATGTGCCTTCCCACACACGCTCTACCATTCCAGGTGTGCATCCTTCCATTCCAGGTGTACATCCTCGCTCACCTGTCATAACCAACTCACGCTCCGTTTCACTCTCACTACTCTCACCTCCATTCTTGACCGCGCACTCACCCTTACTCTCGACAGCACACTCTTTCCTCATGCACCCATCCGTTACACACCTTTCTCGCGCACACCCTCCCGTTACATCCTCTGTAACACTCACCACAGGCGTACACTTCCTCGTTACATCCTCTGTAACACTCACCACAGGTGTACACTCTCTCGTTACATCCTCCGTAACACTCACCACAGGTGTACACTCTCTCGTTACTTCCTCCGTAACACTCACCACACCGCGCTTCCATGTACCCCCTCGCACACGCGCTTCGACCAACTCACTCTTGACGGCACACTCACTCCTCGGCGTGCACTTTTTCCTCACACACCCCATGGTCGGACATTCTCGCACACCTCTTTTTTCGCACACCTGACCTGTCACACACTTCACCAACGGCCTTTCACGAACACCCGGATCCAAACCAATCCCCAAGCCGACTGAAGCTTTCCTCACATCATATACATTGCCACTCACCTCCGTACCTCGTCTCCGCACCTCCTTTGCCACCTGCAAACTCTTTATTTGGTTAGTGAGCATCACATTATGAGTTGAGCACCGACCTTGTACATAATCCGCTATCTCCTCCTTTATTTCTCTTTTAGTTTCTGTCCGTCCCTTCTTAATTTCACTCACCTCTTCCTCCACTTCCTCTAATTTTTGTTTAACCTCTTTTATTTCTCGGTGCGTCCCCTCTATCTCTTCCTCTAACGCCACCTTAACCGTTTCGATGTGCGTCCTCACCTCTCGGTCCTTCGTCTCCATCACTTCTGTCACCTCCTCCAACTTCTTCGTCAACCCCTCATGTACCATCTGACATTCCTTCTGTGTCGCTATTAATTCGTTTTTAATGTCCTTTTGTGTCGCTTTTAAACCCCCGATGATTGCAGTGTTCTTTTCCACTTGGTCCGCTAGTTCCCTTTGTCCGACTGTCAGCTGTTCTACTCCCTTCGTCAGATCTTCTATTCCCCCTTGTAACTTAGCCGTATTATTTCTCACCTCTTTCTCCATACGCTTCTCACCTCGCTTTACCTCCTCGCGCAGCCCCGAAACCTCCTCACTTACCCCTCGTCGTATTTCCTCCATCTCTTTTGTAGATGCCACCCTCATCTGTCCCAATTCATCCCTCTGAGCATCCAGTTTGGTTTCTACCCCGATTTTTACCTCCTCTATCTGCTCTCCCATTTGTTTAATTTCTCGGGCGGATTGCTCCCCTATTTCCCGCAATTTGTCCTCCATCCTATTTTCTAACCCCATTAACCCATTTTTCACCCCCTCTAACTGATTCTCCTGGGCAGCCATTCTGTTTTCCACCCCCGTTAACCCATTCTTTACCTCTTTTATCCCGTTGTCTAACCCCTCACCGGTACCCCTCGCTTCGTCCCTCATTAACCCCATTTGCTCACTCTGAGCCCTCGCTTCGTCCCTCATTACCCCCATTTGGCCCTCCAATCGCTCACCCAATCGCTCACTATTAGCCCTCATTTGCTCACTATTCTGGGCCATAAGGGCCTTCATTTGTATAAAAAAAAGGTTCAAATCCACCAACGGCGCTGCTACGGTCGCGGCAAAATTTGGTGCCGCTACACCCACGTGCGTGAGGACGCCATTTGGTGCGCCTGATACCCCCTCAACCGCCTCCTCATTGCTCTCCTCCTCCCTTTCATCCACATACATTTCCCCTAGGTCCTGGGTCGATTCCACCCTGTCTATCTCTCCCACCGACATCCGATCGCCTTGATTGTCCATGGCGCGATCTCAAAATTCGGGTTTTGCTTTAAAACAACACAAATTTCCAGCAGCTCCAAATTTTGAGCGCGTTAAGCGCGCTTCGGGTCCGATTTCGGGTACGATTTCACTCCTCGACACCAATTGTTACTCTAATAGTACAATTGGTGTTCCAAAATTTGGGCCTAACAAATTTAGTCCCAGGTCCGAATCCAACTCCTCGACACCAAATGTTACAGACAATTTGTACAATTTGGTGTCCAAAATTTGGTCCAGGGTTCCAAATCCCCACTCCTGACTACCAAATGTTACAGACGCGGCTTTTCGATGTTATATTGACCGAGCGGTGGTGTATTTAACCGCGTCCGAACAGTTACTCCCCGATTAAAACCCGATTCCACCCGACGTTGACCAGATCGCCCCACAGATATTCAATCGGGAAATCTCTAAAGCGACCGAAAGAGAAGGAAAAAGAAGAAGAAGAAGAATACGGAGGAAGAACAGATTTTATTATACACACACAAGCAATGGATGGAAGAAGCAGTAACACAGCGAATCGTTAACTTACACTATGCATTTTTACTTAGCCCCAAGACAACGAGTAGGACAGGACGTTCACACTTACACAGGGGATATTGCAGGCAGGTAAGGCTTGAGATGGATTGCTTGAGAGGGAGGCAAAGTCGGGAGGCCGCAGTTCGCAATTCCTCGCGGTTTTGGCGGGAAACCCTCCGTCGTGTCTCCACTGCGGTAGACGTCACGCGCTGGTTCGGCACACCTGCTCCTCTTCTTGGGGTGTGGGGCCGTCTCCCTCCTTTCAGCGCGTCTCTCCAAAGCTGGTTTCCTTGCCGAGTACCTCTCCTCTTTTGCTCGGAGCGTTTCGCATCTCACCGCTCCTTTTGGTGCAGCCTCTTTGCTCCTCTCCCAGGGTCATCTCCAAGGCCTCTCTCATAAAGCAGTCCCTTACAGTCGCTTTTATCACCTCGAGCGAAATCAAGCCGCCGACTCCGAGGGCACGCCTACCGGGTCACTCACCGCGGTATTGATTGGCTGTTAGGGCTGGTTCACTCCTTCCCTCTTATGACGAGGTGGAGACACACCTTTCTTCCCCAACCCTACCTCGTGGCCAATGGTGGTTTGAAGAAAACCGGCCAAAATGCGGAAGGCAATTGGAAGGGAGGTTTTGGGGAAATTGGAAGGGCCTACGCTTATTTTGTTTGATACAATGCAAAGTCAATCTAGTGGGAAACACATATTTAGCCTACATGGAATAAGGAAATACACTATTTAAAAGATATATCGTGACCTGCGTGTAAGTTTCATGGAATTAACTAGGACGCCGACTGCGACCATTATTTACATTAACAGGGTGTTACCGTACTTTTGTAACGTTCACATTGTAACGTTTCCACATTCGTTACAATATATATATATATATATATATATATTAGTATCTGTAATTTGGTGCTCCAATCTAATGAACGAACGTCATGACGTCATCACCACGCATGTCCGCATTGCCTGCCAAGCTCCACAGGAGCCATCTCGCATTGCGTCATTATATATAAAACATAACCACCTTTAGAGGCCATTTTTCCCCACAAAGCTGGGGTTGGCCTTTTTGGGGAACCGTGGTTGTTGTTGTTTTTTGGTCCCCTTTTTGAAGCAATGTTTTACAGCCGGATGCCCTTCCTGACGCCAACCCTTTTTGTCGCCTTTTTACGACAAACGGGTAATTACCAGTGAACTGCTACTCAATTTGCTGACCTCGGAAGGATGAATGACAGGCTGGGTCAACCCCCCTGGCGTTAATTCAGCGATCAGACCGGGATTCGAACCCAGGATCCTAGGATCCTAAGCCGGCACCCTAGCCGCTAGCCTAGCCGCTAGGCCAATGGATGTTAAATTCAGATACTGTCACAAGTGTATGCAAAACTCACAGTTACCGACCAGGTTTCGCCCTTGTTATCTCAGGCACCGTTTGAGCTAGGAAGCTGATATTTGGACATGACAATGACCAAGTTATTTGGCTGGAAAGGCTATTTTTGATTTATTGATTAATCAATTAATCGATTAATTATTTAATTATTCGATTAATGACTTCTCAAATTGATTTTTTTTTTATTACAGATTCGGATGAAATGGTGGTGGTTTATGTATTCTATTAGCCAATTGAATAATTATTTCATTTTTTTATGATTATTATTTATTTATTTTCATTATCAATCATTTATTTATTTTCTCTCTCATCTGGGCAATATCTCAGGCACCATTTCAGCTAGGAAGCTGATATTTGGACATGACAATGACCAAGTGATGTGGCTATAAAGGATATTTTTTATTTATTGATTAATCAATTATTCGATTAATTATTTATTGATTAATAAATTAATTATTTAACTTTTCCGATGAATGACATTTGATTAATTTTCTAAAAGTTACAGCTTCGGATCAAGCACCGGTGGTTTTGGTATGTTATTAGCCAATTGATTAATTATTTTATGATTATTATTTATTTATTTTCTTTCTCATCTAACCCCCCCCCCCCCCCCCCCCCGCTCTAGCAGCGAAAATGGCCTTAAAATGCATGTTGTTGTTTGTTGTTGTATTTCCTTTCCCATCTGGGCAATATCTCAGGAACCTTATGAGTTCAGAAGCTGATATTTGGACACGACAATGACCAGGTGATTTGACTGGAAACGGTATTTTTGATTATTGATTAATCAATTAATCAATAAATTGTTTTTTAGTTAATCAATATTTTTAAAAATTTTTCGATTAATGACCTAATTAATTAATTTTCAAAAAGTTACAGCTTCGGATGAAGCATTAGTGGTGTCGGTATGCTATTGGCCAATTGATTAAGAAAATATTTTGTGATTGCCATTTATTGATTTTAATTATGCAATTAATCAATCAATTATTGTACACCTCTCCCTCCCAATACAGTCTCTATGCGCTGGAGGATGTTATTACCCTCGCCAGAGGAGAGGGTATTGCATTTGAGTCCGTTTGTCTGTTTGTTACTTGCCGGAAAAGATTCCGGCAAGTATGTTGATCTGTTCGTTTGTTGCTTGCTGGAAAAGATTCCGGCAAGTATGTTGATCTGTTCGTTTGTTTGTCTGTTTGTCTGTCTGTCTGTCTTTTTGCAGCACTACATCTACACCGTTGCACATAGAATCGCCAAACTTTGCACACGTATTTGTCTTGACGTGGAATAGACTGTGCCCAATTGATGACGTCATCAGTCACGTGGTTCGCCCGCCATCTTGGAAAAACCGAAAAAATTGCACCTCTATATCTCCGAAAGTGCTGAATAGAAAAAATTGAGACATGGCTCATTGTAAAAAACTCTCTATGGGGAATACAATATGTTAATGATGATGTGATCGGTCAGGTGGTTCGGCCGCCATCTTGGAAAAACCGAAAAATTTAGCACCTCTGTATCTCGAAAGGTGCTGAATAGAAAAAATTGAGACATGGCTCATTGTAAAGAACTCTCCATGGGGAATAAAATATTTTAATGATGACATCATCGGTCACGTGGTTCGGCAGCCATCTTGGAAAAACCGAAAAACTTAGCACCTCTATGTCTCCAAAAGTGCTGAATAGAAAAAATTGAGACATGGCTCATTATTAAAAAAAGAACTCTCCATGGGGAATAAAACATGTTAATGATGACGTCATCGGTCACGTGGTTCGGCTGCCATATTTGTCCTAAATGGCCGATAAAAAAAGTAAATTCCGGCAAGTCCTCGGTCTCTGACCGATTTTTCATCTGTTTGTTTGTTTGTTTGTTTGTCCGCACAGAATAAATATGATTTTCTCTGCAACCGTAGGTCCGATTGAAGTTTCACCATAGGTGCATCTCCACCTGTATAATTTTTTAATGACAATTATGATGTCATCGGTCACGTGGTTTGGCCACCATCTTGGAAAAATCGAAAAACCTTGCACCTCTGTATCTCGGAAAACGCTGAATAGAAAAAATTTAGTAAAGGCTCATTGTAAAGAACTGTCCATGGGGAGTTTATTTATTTGGCATGGGGGCAGTGTACTTTGAATGTATCTGTGCTTGTTGAAGGTTTTTTTTTCTTTGATCCAATATGGTTGCCAGACCACGTGAGCGATGACTTCATAATTTTTCATTCTCTAATATAGTTGTTGCGTAGATCACGCTCAATAAATTTTCAACTGATCAGACTGAGTCTTTTCCCTGTTGAATTATGACGTCATAATTAAGGCACCAATGTCGTCATCGTTAACATCACCTATTTCCCCATGTGGAGTTCTTTACAATGAGCCATGTTTCAATTTTTTCCATGGAACAGTTTCGGAGATAGAGTGGTGCAACGTTTTTCAATTTTTCCAAGATGGTTCCTGTACCACTCGATTCATGACGTCATAACTATCATTAAAACAATTCTACAGGTGGATGTGCTCCTTTGGTAAAATTGAGTGTCAATCGGACCAACGATTGCCAAGAAAATAAATTTTTAAAATGCAAACACGCACGCACATATGTATGTACGCCACACTTAGGCATGCATGCACACTTAGGCATGCGCATGCTTAACCCTGATTTTTGCTTCGCGAGCGCAGGGTAATTGCTGGTACAATATCAGCGCTCTTTAGCATCAAGCATCATTTCACTTCATCTTTGAGGGCATGGTATTTGGTCAATTTCTTGATTTCTGCATTGTTCGCTTGGGACTGACACCTCAATTAGCGAGCCTTTTCTTTGTTGTACCTCGGTACTATGTCCGGTCACAATGCTTTGTTTTCACTGTTCACGCTTGATGGGATCATTAGGTCATACGTGAGCATTACTTCCTTGTTTTTAGTGATTCCATTTGGTTCATGTTTCCACAAGGTTTCTGCAACTGGAATATTGAGACCTTTGCATATGTGCCAGTGGATTACTCCGCATACTTTGTTATGCCTTTGGGTGTATAGCTGCTCTGACATGAGTTTTTTAAATATACTGATAGGAGGTGGCTCGTACTTTCTATTTCTACCTTGCAGAACCAACACGATTGATTGACTCAGTCTCACCATTTTGTTTAAGCCATTGGTGTTTTGTCCTTGTTCTTTGGCATTTATAATGATTTGTTCTCCGTCTCAGTTGAGGTGACCTCTTCTTAGCCATTCCAAAAGGCCTTCTTTGTCTGTGCCTAATATGTCCAACTCGTTTTTTTTTATAGCTTCCTGCTCTTTTATCATTCTCCCAGTTGTCAGTGTATATATGTTGATATTTCGTTTTATATTTTTCTTTGTTCTTTTTTGCAATTGTTGTGGCTGCATTCATTGTTTTGGTTTCTTGTGTGACATCTTCCATTCACACCTGTTTTTGGAAATTATTTGCATGGTGAGTTAGGGATACCTTCTCTGGTTTGTCTTTGTGTTTGCTTACTTATGGATTATTTAGTCTGTTACACTTTTTCAGTATTCAGCCAATCCTACGTCCGACATACACACACACACACACACACACACACACACACACACACACACACACACACACACACACACACACACACACACACACACACACACCCTGTCAGATGTCCAATGGAAGTTTCTTCTCTTCCCCCATTCATACCTATTTATGAAGGACAATTTTACAGTTTTTCTTACCTTTTCTTCTATTTTTGCTACCCAATGTCCCAAAACGGGGACAAGAGGAACTAATTATCTATCTAAAAAACGTAGTCATTATTCATTATCCAACACTTGTCTTCCTTTTCTCAACTTCCCGATCGACTACTCCAAGACCTTGAAAACAAATCGCAAGCTGGTCAAACATTTGGAATATATTGTTGCGGAGATGAGGACTGTATATTTTTTGATTGAGTGCTGTACTATTATTATTATTGTTTATTCTGCGCCCCCCTACCTCCGGAGCTGTGTAAAGGTGAAAGGGCATCCCATAATTAGTCCACGAGCATACACATCAGCCAAATAATAGAATACCCCTGTTGATAGTTATCTCTTATTCTGTGTTTTAGAGTAAGGCTGTGTCTCCCATTAATTGAAGTACTCCATTACACCAGTGAAAGAGAATAGATCCCCTTTCCTTCCCATCCCCAAAATCTCCCTTTCCTTCCCATCCCCAAAATCTCCATTTCCTTTTACATCCCCTTTCGTCATTGCTGAGCCCTCGATTCTCAATTACCTCCCCTCCAATAACCGCCATTGACCACGAGGCTCGAGTCGGGGAAGAAAGGCGTGTCTCCACCTCGTCATAGAGGGGAAGAGGGGCGTGCCCGCCCGTCGTCATCCAGGGCGGAGCCCGAGGGTCGCGCGACCAACCAGGGCCGAGGTGAGAACCCCGATGGGCGTGTCCAAAATGCCGGCGGCTTAATCGCTGGAGGCGCTATAAAAGGCGCGCACGGAAGTGAGTAGTGAGTTGGTCTGAGTTGGTTGAGAGTCGGTCGTCAAGTGGAGAGTGGTAAAGAGTCAGTCAGTAGAGGTGGTGGTCAAGTGGTTGCGTTGGTTGCGGTGAGGAGTCGGTGGTAAAGAGTGAGGGATCAAGAAAGAGTTGAGGGTTTGGACCAACGAGTCAGACAAGTCCTGGGAACGCAGCGGAGGCCGCAGCAGCAAGAACACCCACAGCCACTTGGGGCCTGGACGGCGGTTTGGAGCAGGACCGTAAAGGAACGGCGGCTGCTAAACGCGCCGGTTGAGCTGCAGGACCCCCTTGGACCTTTCCTCTCCCTCCAGCCATCCACCTCCTGCCTTTCCACCCTTCTTGTGTACGTGAGTTTGTTTTGTTTGTTCTGTCCCTGGGTATTTAATTAAGTCTGTAGGTAAGCTAAAATTTGCACTGTGTCACCTGCGTCTTATGTGTTGTAAATAAACCTTGATTGCTCCTTTTTGCTTGTGTAAATAATAAATCCAATTACTCTTCTGTCCGTCTATTCGTTTTATTCCTTTTCCTCTTTGCATTCGTCGTTTTAGTCTTTTCCCCTCATTGAGCAGCTGCGGTGCGATCCGGCCAAAGTTCTGGGTGAATCGGGTGAGTCAGGGATCTTGTAACGGTCGCGGCAATACCACCGCTCGGTAAATAACATCTTAATCCGCGATCAGTAACAATTGGTTGTCAGGAGTTGGATTCGGACCTGGGACTAAATTTGTTAGGCCCAAATTTTGGAACACCAATTGTGTTATTAAGTAACAATTGGTGTCTGGGAGTGAGATTCGAGGCCCGAACCAAATTTTTAAAACGAATAGAAAAAAAAAAAATTTGGTCAAAATTACGAGCTGGCGAAATTTGTTTTTTTTAAAGAAAAACCCGAATTTTGAAATCGCGCCATGGCTGGTCAAGGCGACGGGATGCCGGTGGGAGAGATAGAAGGGTTAGGAGTAACCCAGGATCAAATGGAGGGGAGCAATGAGGAGGCGGTTGAGGGAGTATCAGGCGCGCAAAATGGCGCCTCGCACATGGCCACGGCGACTGCGCCCGCGACCGTAGCAGCGCCGCTGGGGGATTCGGACCTTTTTATGATGATACAAATGAGGGCCCTTATGGAGAGGCTAGAAGCAAAAATGGATGCCATGATAGACAAAACAAGGTGTGATCGGGGAAAATTGGAGGGAATAAATGACCGGGCCAAAGAAGTAAATGAGGGACTGGCGAGGGACAGATTGGCATATGAAGCAAGGGAGGAGCAGAGGGACAGAGACCGCAAGTTGGGCAAAAGGGTCCCACGGGTGCACGACGAGGTAAAGCGGGTCGAAAAGCGCTGGTTGAGCGAAGCAGAGGAGCGCACGGGTACAATGACGGGGGTAGAAATCGCGACACGGGGTTTGGAAAAGCCGGCGACCGCTGAGGTAGAGGAGGGTGTTTTATTAAAGCCAACGGTCGTCGAGGTGAGTAAAGAAAAAGCGGAAGTGGGCATTGAAATTGAAGAGATGACGGAGGTAGCCCGGGAATTGCAGGGAGAAATGGAAAATGTACAAAGTCCCTGCTCAAATCATGATGCTGTACTCGCTAATCCAAATGGAAGTTTGCAGGTTTTGGTGCAGGGAGGAAGAAGAACCCCGAAGGTGAGACGTGCTGTTGTGTATTGTGCGGGGAGATTTTGCAGGAGGATGTTTAGCGACAAAAGAATTTTCGCGCGCTTGGGATTGAGGAGGCATCCGGGCGTTGGTGAAGGGTCCCATGTGAGTGGAAATGGCACGCGTGGGAGGAAAAAGTGTGCGTCGGCGAGTTGTTGTGTTATAAAGTGTGGGAGTGAAACCGAGTGCGAGCAAGAATGCACGTCGGGGTGTACGGAGTGTGACACGAATAGTGAGTTGGTGATGGCGCAGGTGCGAGAGGGCACATCGGAGCGCGAGTGTGAAACCGAGTGCGAGCGAGAATGCACGTCGGGGTGTACGGAGTGTGACACGAATAGTGAGTTGGTGATGGCGCAGGTGCGAGAGGGCACATCGGAGCGCGAGTGTGAAACCGAGTGTGCGCGAGAAGTGTGGTGTGTAACAGGGAGAGCGTTGGTGGAATGTACGGACGGCGTTGGAACGCCAGGTTTTGTGAGGGTGAAAGGGGTAGCGTATGCTTGTAAGCATGCAAGTGAAGCATCGACGGTAACCGGGTTAGCGGTTAGGGCGACGGATAGCCGATGCGAGCACTCGGGGCGTGGGGTGCTTTGTTGGGTGCGAGGCCCGGCGCGGGTCGATGCTGCGTCGCTTCTCTTCGAAGCGTCGTTGCCGATTCGGGCTTGGCCCCGCCCCGCACGGTCGAGTCCGGACTTTGACGGGCGAGGCGACCGGTCCGGTTCAAGGGCGAGTGGGAGGAAGCGGTACGGTGCCCCCTCGTGGGGACGGGGTTCCGACCAGGGGAGATTGAGCCATCGGGCCCGGGACCGCAAGGTGCCGCGCCGAGACGGTGCGTGGAATCTCGGGCCAACCAAACCACCTCCCTTGAACCGAAAGCCGGACGGATTCAACCTGCAGGCAACCAAACCACCCGAATTCATTGCTCGGCTTTACGAACCGAGTTTAATGATGTCACGACGCACCGAGGCTAGGATATAGTGGACTGTGATGATAGTGATAGTGATCGTGATTTGATACGAAATTTATAATAGTGGGTAGAATTGGCAGTAAATGGAAAATTTTTGAATTGGTTGGAATTTGGACGAACAAAATTTATAGTGAGAGACCCCCGATGTGGTGGGATGGGCAATCCACCATCCCTCACACCAAGGGGGCAAATGCGCAATAGCTTATGGGGTTGATGGCAGTGAAAACTAGCCCGGGTGGGTTAGGATATTGATAGGGATCTAGCGAAGATGACATTAGGTAACGTTAAGTTTAGTTAGTGACAAGGATACCTGTGGTGGGGATGCAGGTAGTTTAGTGTGGATGATAATGACGTGGGAGCGCAATAGTTTAAAGGGACGACTGGGAAGCGCAAGTTTCAGAGGGGAGTAGTTAGCTGAGATGATGCCGTGTGTTTGAGGATTGAACAGGTGTGATTGCACAGGTGTGCAACTGAACAGGTGTATGGAGCAGTGTATGAGTGAGTAATGGTGAGGTGTGTTGTGTTGACCAAATGGTCCAGGAAGAGGGGGAGGGTGCAGGTGGCACCAGGTGTGATTGCACAGGTGGGCAACAACAGGTGAATGGAGAATGGTTGTGTGAAATAAATGGTTGTATGGAATAAATGGTATGGAGTATTGGAATGGATGGTCGTGGAGTGAGTATGGTGGAAATTGTGGAGTGGAGTGGATGGTGCGAAGGTGTGAATGGGGGAAGAGTGGACCCCCATCACGGATACCCGGGGCGGGTAGTGTAAGTGTTAGGTAGAGGGTACAGGTAAATTGTGGTTGGATATTGGCATCTGTGGTGCGGGTGAAAGAATGGTCTTTGGATGGGTGCATTAGTGTTGTGAAAATGGCTGGGCGTGTAGCCTGTTAGTGTGTGTAGTTGGTTTGGGCACTCCACCACTGTGAGGATGTCGGCCAGGTGAGGCCGCAGGTGGGCTCTGGGAGCCGGTAGTAGTTGTTGTGGATGGGGCCCGAGGATCCGGAGGACGGACCCGGGTAGCCCAGTGCCAGAGGGCACCAAGGGGTGACAGAGCCAGGAGAGGGCCTTCCCCAGTTAGTTAGGTTAGGGTGAGGAGCTAGGTAAGCTCGGGTGGCAACTGCAGTGGTGGAGGTGTGCAGGTGGGTAGACCTGCTGGGAGAGCTACACGTCGCAGCCCAGAAATTGTGCGAGGCCACCGGGAGATGAATCGGGGGAGTGAGACCCCAAATTGAGAAGCACCACAGTTTGGTCAATGGGAATTGGTTTTTAGAACCCATAGTGTAAGTTGGCCAATGGATTGGCAGGGAAAGACCCCGGGTAGTGTAAAGTGTGTTAATGTCATTTAGAAAGTAGTTAGGATGAAGTCTCCTCGCACCATCTGCATCCACTCACCTGAGGTGACAGGTACTCCGCACCATGCCATGTTAAATTATTTTTACTGTGCAAATGTTTGGATTGTGAGACGCATCATGACGTGGGTGTGACATTGTGCTTTGATGTTCCATCTCTGCCTCCTTATGAGGATTGATGATGAATTTGGTGATGGCAAATTTTGAAGTAGAGGGATTGTGGAGACGAATTTGGTATAGAGGAAATATGGGGAAGACGTGACAGTAGTGACGAATTTGTAAATGTGTAGATTTTTGTACATATGGGGTAAGGGCAAGGGTAGGGTAGGTGACAGGGGGGTGACGTACGGTAGGGACGAGCTTTCTCACTTCGCCCTCCGTACGCATTTCGCCTTGCATTGCCTTATTGATGTGTACCCTTGTGACCTTACCCCTCGCTCAATTGTCTTTCCCCTTTTGTCTCCCACATGACCTGTGCGCCATTGGGTGCCGAGGGGAGCGTGCGTGGGTCGGCCATTGTGCGCCCGAAATTCCCAGAACCAGCTGTCTGCATCGATGCACCACATTATGGACCACATGTCTGTGGCCGAGCACCACTTATGGACCCCATGGGTTGGGGCATGGCCCCTCTGCTGGAACCGGCCGTGAGGGCCCGAAATCTTGCTGGCGGACCTTGGCCACAGGGCACCGATGCCCCACAGGTGAACCACACTAGTCGGCCCTGTGGGCCATAAATAAAATCAAATAAAAAGGACACATTGGGTGCATTTTTCAGTTCAAATAGGCCGCCAGTAAGAAAATGAAGGAAAAGACAACAACTGGAAGAAATAATAATAACCAGCAGAGGGAGCCGAAGAGCAAGAGATCACCTGCAGGGTTAGGGGTTGTTGGTTTATTTTTATTGATGAACAATGGTGACTGCACCGATTGGTGCTTGAGGGTGCTTGTATTGGTGCGTTTTTGGGTGCTTTCATGGTGCGTCGATGCAGAGCAGACTGTCTCCCCCCCAGAAAGAACAATCACAGGTCCTGGGTTAGTTTTGTAAATAAAAATAGCGTCATTGTAAATAATGCTTCCCACCATCAGTGTATAGTTTGAAGACCATTCCGCGATTCGGTTAACTGTGGGCGTAAGTCTGTTAGGCAGGGTGCAATGGAGCAGCGGGACACATTTATTTATGTTTTAAAACTGTCGCACTCAGGGTCAGGTTAAAAGTAGAGGGAACTACACCTACGTGTCACACTAAAAATAAAAGTTGTAGGCCCGGGACGTGCCTAAGAGGAGGAGGGTGCAGTGTTGCGGAGATGAGGACTGTATATTTTTTGATTGAGTGCTGTACTATTATTATTATTGTTTATTCTGCGCCCCCCTACCTCCGGAGCTGTATAAAGGTGAAAGGGCATCCCATAATTAGTCCACGAGCATACACATCAGCCAAATAATAGAATACCCCTGTTGATAGTTATCTCTTATTCTGTGTTTTAGAGTAAGGCTGTGTCTCCCATTAATTGAAGTACTCCATTGCACCAGTGAAAGAGAATAGATCCCCTTTCCTTCCCATCCCCAAAATCTCCCTTTCCTTCCCATCCCCAAAATCTCCATTTCCTTTTACATCCCCTTTCGTCATTGCTGAGCCCTCGATTCTCAATTACCTCCCCTCCAATAACCGCCATTGACCACGAGGCTCGAGTCGGGGAAGAAAGGCGTGTCTCCACCTCGTCATAGAGGGGAAGAGGGGCGTGCCCGCCCGTCGTCATCCAGGGCGGAGCCCGAGGGTCGCGCGACCAACCAGGGCCGAGGTGAGAACCCCGATGGGCGTGTCCAAAACGCCGGCGGCTTAATCGCTGGAGGCGCTATAAAAGGCGCGCACGGAAGTGAGTAGTGAGTTGGTCTGAGTTGGTTGAGAGTCGGTCGTCAAGTGAAGAGTGGTGAAGAGTCAGTCAGTAGAGGTGGTGGTCAAGTGGTTGCGTTGGTTGCAGTGAGGAGTCGGTGGTAAAGAGTGAGGGACCAAGAAAGAGTTGAGGGTTTGGACCAACGAGTCAGACAAGTCCTGGGAACGCAGCGGAGGCCGCAGCAGCAAGAACACCCACAGCCACTTGGGGCCTGGACGGCGGTTTGGAGCAGGACCGTAAAGGAACGGCGGCTGCTAAACGCGCCGGTTGAGCTGCAGGACCCCCTTGGACCTTTCCTCTCCTTCCAGCCATCCACCTCCTGCCTTTCCACCCTTCTTGTGTACGTGAGTTTGTTTTGTTTGTTCTGTCCCTGGGTATTTAATTAAGTCTGTAGGTAAGCTAAAATTTGCACTGTGTCACCTGCGTCTTATGTGTTGTAAATAAACCTTGATTGCTCCTTTTTGCTTGTGTAAATAATAAATCCAATTACTCTTCTGTCCGTCTATTCGTTTTATTCCTTTTCCTCTTTGCATTCGTCGTTTTAGTCTTTTCCCCTCATTGAGCAGCTGCGGTGTGATCCGGCCAAAGTTCTGGGTGAATCGGGTGAGTCAGGGATCTTGTAACGGTCGCGGCAATACCACCGCTCGGTAAATAACATCTTAATCCGCGATCAGTAACAATATCTTTGAATCCTGACAAATGTCACACTCACTAACTCTCTCCAACAGGACAATCTGGCAAACCCTCCTGTCTACTTACCTTGCAAGCCTCTTGAGGAGGTTCAGTCATTTAAACTCCTGGGTCTCACTATTAGCCATGATCTTTTTGGGGCACCCCTATATTTGAAAGTTGGCCTCCAAAGCCAGCCTGGTCTTCGTACATCATGAAAAGTCCTGAACTCATATCAACCTTCAAGGCCTTCATCGGCAGCTTGATGGAGTACTGCACTCCCCTCTGAGCTGGCTCTCCTGCCTTACATCTTGTTAAGTTTGACATTGTGGAAACCAAGACCTTTAAGATTATTGGTATCTCCCGCGATGAAGCAGATTCTGTGGACCTATCACTTTGCCATCTTCACCACCATCTCAGATCGTCCCCAATGCAAGCCCATGATCTTTTCTACCTTTGTTAACTCGCTCCCCTCGCCCAATCATGCCTCCTTCCAAATTTCCAGTTTTTCCCTCTTGAAAGTTTCCTTCTGTATCCATCTTGTCCACCCCATGCATCGTCTCCTGCCCATCATTCCTTCCCACACCTACAGTAATGCTTGCCCAAGTCTGCCTCTGTATTGGCCTTAAACTCTGCTGTTGGTTTACCCCCCCCCCCCCCCTCTCTCAACTGTTCTACCCTGATTGCATCCTGATCTGTTCAGTGGACCAATGGTAGCTCCTCCATGAGCCTCGACTATGTATACAAAAAAACTACCCTCTCCTACTTGCCTTGACATGTCGTCTATTCCCCTTGTTTGAAAAGTGATCGTGAGTAGAAGATCAAACACATAACCATCCATGCACGTAACAATTATCACATGATTTAATAAATTAATAACCGATATTTCAAGAGATTTTAAACAGAAGAAGATTAATTTTGATATTATAATGGGTCACGGGAGTATTTCAGGGTCCTTGGGGTTCAACTGAACTCCCATTTCTTTGCTCACTCTCGATGGCAGGTGCAGCAAACACCTTTCCTTTTCCAATACAGGCTTGTTTTGTAATTATGATGTCATGTAATTACTGTATGTACAATAACAACTTCCCTTAACAGGTATGTCCACACGCCAGTTACAAAAAGGAATTTAATGGTTTCCTTCTATCACTCTGTAGTTTACATTTTAACTTTTGAAGAAAATGCAATGCAAATTTGATAACTTGCTGCTTAAAAAAAAAAACGATATATATATATATATATCTATCTATCGATATATATTTATACAGTATACACACACATATACAATATATACTGAAACGCAAAAGAAACTTACCACCTTTGAAACCTTTAAATATCAACAATAACACTGCATGTAGTAAATGTGTGAACTTATTTGTGGACAATAGTGTCCTCACTGTCAGACAAAACGGTCACGGATGGTCACTTGAACCTTCAATGGTCACTTCATAGCACAGCTGTTGAACAGCCGTTTTGACTGTCAGTGATTAGCCAAGGGGTACGGGATGATTTTAATGAGCTGCACGTGATGTCTTGATATTGGCTTTAAAAAGGCCAGTGCAAAATGGGCATTTTGACCGAAAAATTTGGCCATTTTGACCAACTTCAAAAAGACCGAAAACGCAAAATAAACTTACCACCTTTGAAACCTTTAAATATCAACAATAACACTGCGTGTAGTAAATGTGTGAACTTATTTGTGGACAATAGTGTCCTCACTGTCAGACAAAACGGTCACGGATGGTCACTTGAACCTTCAATGGTCACTTCATAGCACAGCTGTTGAACAGCCGTTTTGACTGCCAGTGATTAGCCAAGGGGTACGGGATGATTTTAATGAGCTGCACGTGATGTCTTGATATTGGCTTTAAAAAGGCCAGTGCAAAATGGGCATTTCAATCAACATGCCACGATTGTCAAGGGATAAACGGCAGCGTGCCCTGGGCATGCTGCAAGGCGGACTGAGCTACCGTGAGGTGGCACGTCGCCTTGGCTGTTCACACCAGACGATATCGGCCCTGGTGGACAGAGACACCCTCCACAACTCTGCAGATGACAGACCTCGATCAGGGAGGCCAAGAGTCACCACTGCAAGGCAGGACAGGCAGATGGTCCGAAGTCACCTGCGGGATCGATTCCGTCCAGCATCCCGCACTGCGGCAGAAACTCCGGGGCATGCAAACCACGGATCTCCAATGATACTGCACGAAGACGACTGCATGACTATGGTCTGACTGCCAGAAGACCATACAGAGGCCCTGTGATGATGGCTGCCCATCGCCGCAACCGACAGAGATGGTGCCAGCAGCATCAGCGGTGGACCTTGGCACAGTGGAACGAGGTCGCTTTCAGCGATGAGTCAAGGTTCTGTGTGGACAGTCCTGATGGGCGTGAGCGTGTCTGGAGAAGAACTGGCGAGCGATATGCCGATTGTTGCGTGCGTCAAGCCAACAGGTGGGGTGGCCCAAGTGTGATGGTGTGGGCCGCTATATCAGGCCGGTACAGGACGCCACTGGTGGTTGTGGATGGGAATCTTAACACCCAGCGTTATGTGGATAACATCCTGCGACCTCATCTGCTGCCATTCCTGCTAGACCACCCAGAACTGAGAACCTTTCAGCATGGCAACGCTCGTCCCCATGCTGCTCGCTTTACCACTGCATTTCTCCAAGGCGAGAACATCAACACCATGCAGTGGCCTGCGTTCTCCCCTGACCTGAATCCCATAGAGCACCTGTGGGATGAGCTTGGGAGACGCGTAGTTGGCAGGGCCAGGACATGGGCAGAGCTGCTTCAGACATTGAGGACTGAGTGGGACAGAATCCAGCAGCAATCCATCCAAAGGAGATCTCGCGAGATCACGGCGAGGTCACGTCTTTTCGAAGCTGCTCCATGCGCTCACGCTTTTGAAGCTAAGTGATATTTCTCAATTGTGTTTTTGTCGAGACTGTATCTATCTTTCGGTGTATGTACCTATAGCGTATCTTTTGGAAAATTTTCGGTGCTAATTTTTCGTACATGTATACACAATCGTCGGTTAATGGTATCGAGTATTCTGCGGCCTAGTACTCGTAGGCTTAGACTACCGTACCGTCTCCGACCTTGTGGTTTGTTTTTCTCTCAGCGATTCGTCGAATGCGCTGAAATTATTTTCGTTCTCTGTTTCGTACCAGTCGTTCACCCCGTACCTCCTTGTTTAATATCTGTACTCACAAAAAAAAAAAAAAAAAACCCCAAAAAATAGATTTCCTTCCCAGGTCTTATTCGTTTATTTGTTGTTCTTTTTGTTCGTTCGTTCTTCGTTCGCGATCACGCGGTTAGAAATGTATAATCTCTCCCCTGAACAACTATTTTCTCTCATATATTATAACACCCTTTTCTTCTTTTCCTACAAAAAGATGCTTTCGTCTTGCTCACCAAATCTATTCATTCCAAAAAATATATATAATACCATCTCTTACAGTTCCTCCTTTCTACATTCCATAAACTATCCAGAACTCCATCCCTCCTCCAGTGTCCTCAAACGTATTTTTGACTCGAAGGTCTCAAACTCATTTTGCAAAAAATGTTCGTTTCCCATGAATCGTACACTTTTCAAAATCCAATCTCACCCCTCCCCTCCAAATCCTCCCCATCACCCATCCCTTTCAAATCTCCCCCCTTGCCCCTTCCCTCCCCTCCCTCCTAAACTCCTCCCACACCCCTCCCCTCCGAGACTCTCCCTCGCTCCTCCCCTCCTAGACTCCCCTCTCACCCCTCCTCCTCAAAGCATCCTCCCTGCTTCTTCCTCCTTCCAACTTTCACCTTCATCTCCCCAAACCTTCTGCCTTGCTCTTCCCCCTCCTCAAATAACACCTCACTGTGCCTCACCCAATCTCCATCAAACCTTTTGTCCGCCCCATTCTTCCCTTTCTCCAAGCTATTCTGAAATCTCTGACACACCTTCAACAGCTCTACCTACCTCTTCCTCCTCTTCCACATCTTACCCTACCCCTCCCCCCCCTGTTCTGGACCCGATGCTCCCCCTTCCTCTTCATTAACGGTATGGACCTCAAACATCTGGGGCCTTCGCTCAAACTTGACTGACCTCTCCATACAGGTTGCTTCTGACAAACCAGATGTGATCTGATTAACAGAAACTTTCCTCCTTCATGATGTCTCTGAGGCCTTGGTATCTCTCCCAGGTTACTCCCTCCTCCGGTATGATAGACCTGAGCCTCGTCCTGGAGGTGGGGTTTTTTTTTTTGGTTTTTTTTCTATACTGAATCGAGGCTCGTGAAAGAGCTGACAACCGCGAGGGAAAGACAAAGACAGTACATGGGGACCGCGAGGGAAAGACAAAGACAGCACAGGGGGACCACGAGGGAAAGACAAAGACAGTACAGTGGGACCACGAGGGAAAGACAAAGACAGCACAGGGGGACCACGAGGGAAAGACAAAGACAGTACATGGGGACCGCGAGGGAAAGACAAAGACAGCACAGGGGGACCACGAGGGAAAGACAAAGACAGTACATGGGGACCGCGAGGGAAAGACAGTACATGGGGACCGCGAGGGAAAGACAAAAACAGCACATGGGGACCGCGAGGGAAAGACAAAGACAGCACATAGGGACCGCGAGGGAAAGACAAAGACAGCACATGGGGACCGCGAAGGAAAGACAGTACATGGGGACCGCGAGGGAAAGACAAAGACAGTACATGGGGACCGCGAGGGAAAGACAAAGACAGTACATGGGGACCGCGAGGGAAAGACAGTACATGGGGACCGCGAGGGAAAGACAAAGACAGTACATGGGGACCGCGAGGGAAAGACAAAAACAGCACATGGGGACCGCGAGGGAAAGACAAAGACAGCACATAGGGACCGCGAGGGAAAGACAAAGACAGTACATGGGGACCGCGAGGGAAAGACAGCACATGGGGACCGCGAGGGAAAGACAAAGACAGTACATGGGGACCGCGAGGGAAAGACAAAGACAGTACATGGGGACCGCGAGGGAAAGACAAAGACAGTACATGGGGACCGCGAGGGAAAGACAGCACATGGGGACCGCGAGGGAAAGACAAAGACAGCACATAGGGACCGCGAGGGAAAGACAGTACATGGGGACCGCGAGGGAAAGACAAAAACAGCACATGGGGACCGCGAGGGAAAGACAAAGACAGCACATAGGGACCGCGAGGGAAAGACAAAGACAGTACATGGGGACCGTGAGGGAAAGACAAAGACAGAACATGGGGACCGCGAGGGAAAGACAAAGACAGCACATAGGGACCGCGAGGGAACGACAAAGACAGTACAGGGGGACCGCGAGGGAAAGACAAAGACAGTACATGGGGACCGCGAGGGAAAGACAAAAACAGCACATGGGGACCGCGAGGGAAAGACAAAGACAGCACATAGGGACCGCGAGGGAAAGACAAAGACAGTACATGGGGACCGCGAGGGAAAGACAAAAACAGCACATGGGGACCGCGAGGGAAAGACAAAGACAGTACATGGGGACCGCGAGGGAAAGACAGTACATGGGGACCGCGAGGGAAAGACAAAAACAGCGCATGGGGACCGCGAGGGAAAGACAAAGACAGCACATAGGGACCGCGAGGGAAAGACAAAGACAGTACATGGGGACCGCGAGGGAAAGACAAAGACAGTACATGGGGACCGCGAGGGAAAGACAGTACATGGGGACCGCGAGGGAAAGACAAAAACAGCACATGGGGACCGCGAGGGAAAGACAAAGACAGTACATGGGGACCGCGAGGGAAAGACAGTACATGGGGACCGCGAGGGAAAGACAGTACATGGGGACCGCAAGGGAAAGACAGTACATGGGGACCGCGAGGGAAAGACAGTACATGGGGACCGCGAGGGAAAGACAGTACATGGGGACCGCGAGGGAAAGACAAAGACAGTACATGGGGACCGCGAGGGAAAGACCATTTTTAAAATAGGGGTTGCTATCTTTATAAAAAAACTCTCTTCCTCACTCGCCCTCCACTGCCCTCTCTCCACCTCACCCCCAGGAATACCTTTGGCTACGGCTTCCCCTTCGCTCCCACCTTTTGTTCATATGTGTGTTGTACCGTCCACCAATCAGCGATGACTCCATCTACATCTCACTGTCTGATAATATGGACCAACTTCTATCTACCCATCCCAACTCTCTCTTCCTCATATGTGGTGATTTCAATTGTCACCATGCCAGTTGGCTGGGTGTGGGTACCTCTCTCACCAGCCATGGCTCTTCAACAAAGGACTTCTGCGACTCACTGGGACTGACACAATCTGTCAATTTCCTGACCCGGATCTCAGTCAACGGAGCATCTTCTCTTCTGGATTTGGTTATGACAAACATCCCTGAAAATGTCTGCTGCTCTTCTTCTGCTCCAATCGGCTCATCTGATCATGTGCTTGTCAAAGTGGACATCTCTCTGACCATTCTCAGAGAGCCTCCTCAGCGTCGACGAGTCTGGCATTTCACTCAGGCCAACTGGCACGGTCTTCAAGCAGCCATCAATCATCTGGACTGGTCTCCCATCTCTACCGCCTCTGACATCAACTCATCCTGGGAATTCTTTCAAAGTAAATTGCTCTCTCTCATGCACAGATTTATACCATCTCGTCTTCAGTTGTCATACCCTTCCTCCCGTCCATGGTACACGGAATCTTGTGGTGAGGCTGTTGCCCTGAAACAACTTGCTTTCGTCTCCTGGAAAGCAAATCCAACGGAAGGAAATCTCATTTCCTTTCACAAAGCCCGAAACAAGTGTGTGTCCACCCTCAGGAGAGCCAGGAAACAATATCTCACCATTCTCAAGACCGAACTCTCTTATCTGTCTCCTTCTTCCAAATCCTGGTGGCGTCTGGTCAAATCTGTTTCTGGTGTTTGTTCCCCCTCCATCCCCTCCCTCACCTCAAACGGCTTAACGGCTGACTCCGCACGTGAAAAAGCTGAATGCCTCAACTCTGTGTTTGCCTCTAAATCTTGTGTCCCAAACCCATCCCTCTCTGTACCCACCATACCCAGTCGTACCCAGCTGCTCCTGGACTCTGTGTCCTTTCCTCCTGACAAGGTGGAAAAGTTTCTGTCAACCCTCGACTCTGATTCTGCAACTGGTCCTGACGGCATCAGCCCACGGGTCCTAAAATCATGTTCTTCTGCTCTTTCACTCCCTCTTTCTGTTCTCTTCACCCTCTCTTTTGCTCAAGGTCATCTGCCATCTGCTTGGAAATCAGCCAACATCACCGCTTTGCACAAAAAAGGTGCAAAAACAGATCCCAGCAACTACAGACCAATCAGCCTTCTCCCAATTATCAGCAAAGTCATGGAATCCATCATTGCTTCAGATATTAAATCTTTCCTCTTCTCCAATGGCTTGATCTCTGATCATCAATTTGGTTTCAGACCTGGTCACTCTACTCTGGACATGCTGCTTCTGCTTTCTCAACAATGGATGGAGGTCCTCAACGCCAAACAGGAAATTAGAGCTGTCTCCCTTGACATTTCACGTGCCTTCGATACGGTCTGGCACCCTGCTCTGCTCACCAAACTCTCCTCCTTTGGTATCCATGGAAATCTCCACGCATGGCTGGCGGACTTCCTCTCTGGTCGTAGTCAACGTGTGGCCCTGAATGGGTTTCTCTCATCTCCTCTTCCTGTTCAGGCTGGAGTTCCCCAAGGTAGTGTTCTGGGCCCTGTGCTTTTTCTGGTCTTCATCAATGATCTCTCTGACTCTCTTGAAAATCCTCTCTATCTCTTTGCTGACGACTCTACTCTCTGTCGCTCCATTCCTCATCCCTCAGATCGGCAGTCTGCAGCCTCCTCACTCTCTGCAGACCTGGACAAAATCACAGACTGGTCAAACAAGTGGAACAGGTCTTTCAATCCTGACAAATCTCACACTCTTACAATGTCTCTCCGAAAGGACCGACTGGACAACCCTCCCATCTACTTTCTCAACAATCCTCTCCAAGAAGTTCTGTCGCTCAAGCTTTTGGGTCTCACTATCTGCCATGATCTTTCTTGGGAAAACCACATTTCCAAGCTGGCCTCCAAAGCCAGTCGCCGACTGGGCATCCTCCATCGTGCGAAGTCCTTCCTTGGCACACCTGAGCTCCTCACCACATACAAGGCTTTCATCCACAGCTCAATGGAATACTGTTCCCCCCTCTGGGCTGGTGCTCCTGCCTCACACCTTGCTCGGCTTCACGCTGTTGAGTGTTGAGGCCAAAGCTTTCAGAATCATTGGAATCTCCTGCGATGTAGTCAATGCCGAGGGCCTTTCACTCACTCACCGCAGGCAGGTTGGTGGTCTTTCTGTCTTCTACCGACTCCTCTCCGGCCTTGCTCCCCCAGCTCTCTCTGTGCTCTGTCCCCCCAATATTCCTTCAGGTCGCACAAGATCTGCCTGCAACCCTCTTATGGTTAAACTGCCAAAGTCTAGGCTCTCTGCTCACCTTCACTCTTTCATTCCCCTTTTCTCCCGCCTCTGGAACAAACTCCCCCACTCCCTTCAATCCCACTCCTCCCTCCAGGTCTTTAAAACAGCTGTTCACCACCATCTCTTTTCGTCCCCCATCGAAAACCTTGATCTTTTCTACCCCCGGTAATTCACCCCAGAGTCCTTGCAGTGTTCATATGTTTTAATCCTCTCCCACCTCCCCCCAAGTCCTCCCGATGTCCCTGCTCTCAAATGTTGTGTTTGTGTCCTTCCCCCTCTTCCCCCTCTCTTTTGTGTCCTTCCCCCTCTCTCCCCATCTTGTCTGCCACTCCCCTTATTTTTTGTGTTATGTGTGTCTGTTTGTCTTTTTGTGTGATTAATGTTAGCTCTTTCATGAGCCTCGATCTTGTATACAAAACAAAAAAAAAAAAAAAAAGACTGGTAGGCAGTATACGCCGACGATGCACTGCCTGTATCCAAAACAATGGTGGCCACACACGCTATTGAAAGGGGAGGGACTGACATTGCACCCTGTGCTGTTCTGTACTGTAGAACAAACTGATGAGATGGTGTATCTTGGTCAAAAACTTGACATGTCATCAATAAAATGCCAATGTTTCAATTAGCAATTGTTGGTTTGTTTTCTTTTGAACTGTTACAATTTTATTACATTTCAAACCAGTGATAAGTTTCTTTTGCGTTTTCGGTATTTTTGAAGTTGGTCAAAATGGTCAAATTTTTTGTTCAAAATGCCCATTTTGCACTGGCCTTTTTAAAGCCAATATCAAGACATCACGTGCAGCTCATTAAAATCATCCCGTACCCCTTGGCTAATCACTGACAGTCAAAACGGCTGTTTAACAGCTGTGCTATGAAGTGACCATTGAAGGTTCAAGTGACCATCCGTGACCGTTTTGTCTGACAGTGAGGACACTATTGTCCACAAATAAGTTCACACATTTACTACACACAGTGTTATTGTTGATATTTAAAGGTTTCAAAGGTGGTAAGTTTCTTTTGCGTTTCAGTATACATACATATCTATATCTGCTCTCCCCCCCTCCTTGCACTCTCTCCCTATGTGTTGCTCTCAAATCAAAGACAGGCCTCTGTTTATTACCACCGCTCCTCTGGTGTAAAAAAAACCCTCCCTGTCTCATCCAGGGTGTAAATTTCTTCCAGTAACCCCATTCTGGTTCAACTTCCAAAATCCAATCTTATTGCACACCTCAACTCCTTTGTTCCTCAGTTTCTTCAATTTGTGCAGCTGCTTCCCAGAGGGCTTTTAATCCCACTCTTCTCTACAGGGCATGCAAAAGGCAGCGCACCACCATGTCTTCCTATCCCATCCCTACACCCATGATTTTATCTACCCTCATTAACCCTACCTTAACTAACCTTCTTACATTGCAGGTTGCTGTGGTTCCTTCCGTCCCCTCTCTCCTTTTTTTCCTTTTCATTCATCCCCTCTCTTGTTATCTCATTCTTCCATGAGTCTAGATTTTGTATACACACAAAATCATACATTTCTGTTTTCATCCTGGTAACTAGATTGGATCTCTTTGCTCTTTATCCACAATAAACAAAACTAAATCCACACATAAACATGATCACAGCAGTCTCTCTGGACATCTCTCATGACTTTCAGGCAATCTGGCTCCCATGTTTGTTTGCCAAGCCTTCCATTCCTGTATTATGCCTCCTCTGCCTCTATTTATTCATTGCAGCAACTTTCAACACCCTCATTGAAGCAAGTTGTTGCCATGACTTTCACACAATTCCTATGACACTTCAAATTTCAAAAGACATGTTCTCATTTCTGTAACAGGTTGCCTGTCTTCTTCAATAGACAACTTTATTTTATATTTTCCTCGCTTGTTTTAATCAATGTCATTGTTTCACACCCTGAATATGAAACACAGGCCAAAACAGAATTTCAAGCAGAAGCAAATGCCAGCTTTAAGTGGGGAAGCTAATCTTCACTCTTGCAAATCCGAAAAGACTAATCTTGTCTCATTTGAAATAATCGTTATCAAACCCCTCTGAACCTATTCTGTGATTGGCCCAAAAGTGAAAGTCCAGAAGGTGGACCTGCATCACCAAAAACCTCTGGATTGACTACAGAATGGACAATCAACTTGTGATATTCCTTATTCCTATTGCTGATCTTTCCTTACTCACTATCCTATCCTCTCTAGTCCACATGCACTTCATTCTACACTTGCCCTGATTGACAGTTACTCTGTTCCTTTTGTTCTGTTGCATCCTGATCCATTCACTGTACTAATTATACCTCTTCCACGAGCTTCGACGGTGTATACAAAAATAAAGAGTTGGAGTGTACTTGCGTGATCCAGTTTTCACACAAGGCCAACTATATGTTGGTGCTTCCTGCATTTTGCCATCTTCAAAATATTCAGTTCGCAATAGCAGCAGCAGATTGAATCACCAAAACAAAAACGTTGCCTATAAGAGGGGTTTTTGAATTTTGTGCAAGGAAAATCTTTAAAATCTTTTTGCAAGCGATGCTTCAACAAGCAGTCTAGTTGACACAGTCAATGGGTTTTGAACCTAGGTTCTCAGTAGGCCTATCCCAAGGCAAGAGTTCAGGTGGGACACTTAAAAGGCAAACCTATTAGTTTTAGACTCATTAACCCTTGATGTCCATGAGACTTTGTGCTTTGTTGTGAATTTTCATGGTGACAGTCAGCAGCTCTTGTCTGCTGTGATTTCGTGAGTTATTTACATCCATGTCTGTTCATGTGATATTGTTAACTTTCATAAAAATATAAATAGATTGGATAACTATCCCGAAAAACACCCTCTTTACCCCCAGTATTTTGTGGAATCAAGGCAATGATTTATTGAATGAATACTGGACCAACCTTGTATTCACAACAGATCCTTATAATAGATACTTTGGATATCATTTCTGTGCAGACACTTTTTCCTTCCATCGCCCCTCTTGGGTACTCAGGAAAAATTAATGAGAGTGAAAAGAGAAATCGAACTTTCTTTTAAGTCCCACTGGTCAATAAAACACTCCTGTATAGGCCTATCGGAGTAAAATATGGTTTTGTTTGTCAAAAGAAGGGCATTGCTGAGACATAAAGCAGAGCAAGGAGATCCAAGGAAACACAACCATGACACTGAAACCAAGTGACAGGTGAGGATGTTTGATTGATGCTGGACCATTGGTTGATGGTATTAAAGACGATTCAAGATTTGCTACAAGCTTGTGTTTATTAATTATTATCCACATATCTCATGAGATCCCTTTCTGAAAGATAGACATGGAGTGATGCAGTTTGTG
The DNA here is from genome assembly GCF_964187855.1 of Myxine glutinosa. NCBI lineage: Eukaryota > Metazoa > Chordata > Myxini > Myxiniformes > Myxinidae > Myxine > Myxine glutinosa. The sequence goes on along the minus strand of NC_136273.1, from coordinate 65,324,715 downwards.
GCAGCAACGAGGCTTAATGAGTCCATCTAAATTGCAGCAACCTTAATTATATCCTCCAGGCTTAAGGCCCACAGAATCCTTAACTCTGGCTCATTGATGTCGTCGTGAAGAAGTCCTTGCTCTAGGCCTTTGTGTCTGTCTCTGAAATTGTTTAATTAGGGGTATTAGGTTCGATTAGATCATTAGATGATGCAAGAAACTCAGTAAGTCGTCCGGTGAAGAGCAAACTATGAAATTGATATCTTTCATAAGCAGTGAGACATTGTTGGACAGAATTCATATTGGGGAATGATTGTTTTGTTACCTGTACCAACACTTTGCTTTGGTGATGAGGAAGCATTAGTACTCTTCAATAAGTCATGTTGTGCTACCTTTGCTGCTTCATTTCGTTTGTTTCTATTAGTGAGAGTGATATCGGACCTCCCAAAGTATCCATTACTATTATATCTGCAAAACCTCCTCAAGCACCTGCAACTCTTTTCGAAAATGTTTATCTCGAAATGTTCTGCTGCAGCACTTCAACTGAGCACTATGGAGGAGTAAAGTTTGAGCTTTTGTTGAAACATCCTCTTCCTTGGTCTGAAGATTCAGGCCCATCCTCTGAATCATGAGGAATTTCGAGTGTGAGCATTGGGTTGAAGTGCTTCAGGTGCCTCCTCACGCGATGGTAGTCGTAACTGTGATACTCCCTGAAAAATTAAAACATCGCATTGAGGCTTTGTTGGCCAAGATGTTGTGTTCCATAGTCGAAGTAAGGTACACTTTCTTAAGGTGGTTTATTTTATTTTGTAGACCATATTTGGCTCTGATGAAGGGCTAATGCTCAAAATTCCAGCAGCACTTAGTTGTATACAACTCTAATCAAACAGAAGTTGATAGAGTCCATTGATAATGTAAGAGCAGACCAACAGTTGAAGATGGTCAACAGATAGTTGGACAAGGGGGTAAAGGGAGGACAACAACATGTGAATGCACTACAGTGCAGACAGTATTTGCAGATAAAATGAGGACAGCGTCTCAGTAGGTTTAGTGAAGCTTAGAGGAAAAAATGCGAGAAAACATTAAATGATGGTGGACAGCTGACTTGTTAATCGAGAAAAAGAGTTAATCTGACTTTGGAAGATGGTTGTGTTTGTGAGGGAAGGGTATAAATAGATGGGAGTGTTAAGTTTACATTTGGGGAGGTTAACATGGTAAGGGTTTCTGGTAGAACAGCTGCAACATGGAGGAATAGGAGGGAGGTTGAGAAGTGAATGAGAGGAGGAGCAAGACCAGATTATAGCAGTTAAAGAAACCGACTACAAGACCACCAAACCCCATGCAGTGAGAAAGGAAGAAGAAAAAAACTCACTATTTACACATTGAAAACTGGAGAGTTCATAGAACACCTTACCTTGCACAACCTTGAGAAACATGGACATGGGTGGAGTCTACGAGTGGCAAATAAGATTAGTCGAGATTATGTAAAACGCTGTAATACTTTTCCAAGTCCTGCTAAATGGAAGGATTTTGAAAGTGCTAAAAGGCCATTTGGGTTCTACAGTGTTCAAGTAAATAATTCAATTGAAATAAAACAATAATTCTTAAGATTGTAGAAAAAAAAATATCGGAAATTTACCGCCGTTGATGCAGCAACGTTTACAGCATCTTATTTAACATGTTGCATTAGTAATTCGTGCCTGTTGTTTGTGTCCTTTAAGGCGTCCTTAAACACAGTAAGCTTCCTGTTTGGAATGATTTAAGTTCCTCGATCATAATTGACGTTTGTAGACAGACAGACAGACAGGAGTGAACCAATAGCTTAACCGAGCTTTTCACTTCACGTGCGCAGAGTAATAAGGCAGAAGCTTCCTTCCCACGCAACGCTCAAAATAAGTGTCCCACGATCTGGTACGGTGTGACATCCCCTGGATTTTATAAAATAACAATATCTCACTTCTCACTACTTTTCATAGGAGGTATCTCATGGTAGGTTGTGTTGTTGAGATGTGTTCGAAATCCCTGAAAATGCGTTACATCCCAGGTGAAATTCCCCACAGGGAGGGGGCTCGGGCATGATAGAACCCTCACCATCACCCCACAGGAACAACCAGATGGTATTCTGACAATACCTACCCTGCGCAGTCAACTTGGTGCGAGCCAACTCTTGTTTTTGAACGTTTTTCTTTTCTTTGATCCAATATGGCTGCCAGACTACGTGAGTGATTACATCATACATTTATATTCTCTAATATAATAGTTGCATAGATCACACTCAATAAATTTCAAAATGATCAAAGTGTTGACCTGTCAAATTATGACGTCATAATTACGAAACAAATGACTGCATCGTAAACAACACCTACTCCCCATGCGGAGTTCTTTACAATGAGCCACGTTTCAATTTTTTCCATGGAGCGGTTTTGGAGATATGGAGGTGAAACCTTTTTTCAGTTTTTCCAAAATGGCGTCTGTACCACGTAACAAATGACGTCATAATTATCATTGAAATATTATACATGAGGAGGTGCTCCTATGGTGAAAATTTCGTGTCAATTGCACCAAGAATTGCAGAGAAAAAAAATTCATACTGATCAAATCAAGCATTGTACTTGTCGAATTATGACGTCATCAATAAAGTACCAATGACATTATAATGAACATTTCTTATTCCCCATGGGGAGTTCTTTACGATGAGCCATGTTTCCATTTTTCCCATGGAGCGGTTTTAGAGATATGGAGGTGCAACATTTTTCGATTTTTCCAAGATGGCGTTATTATAATTACAATATTCTACAGAAGGAGGCACACTTGTACAAAATTAGTGTCCATCAGACTAACAGTTGCAGAGGAAAAAAGAATTTCATACTGATCAGATCAAGCATTGTACTTGTCGAATTATGACGTCATAATGAAGGCAACGATGAAACCATCATCAACATATCTTATTCCCCATGGAGATTACTTGAAAATGAGCCTTGTTTAAACTTTTTCCATTGAGTGGTTTCGGAGATAAAGAGGTGCAACGTTTTTCCAAGATGGCGTCTGTACCACGTGACATATGACGTCATAATAATAAACAAATAAATTCTACACGTGGAGGCGCTCATATGGTAAAATTTCGTGTCAATCGGGCCAACAGTTGCCGAGAAAAGGAATTTAAAAATGCAGACACGTACATACGCACGCCGTACTTACGCACGCCACGCATCCGCAACCAAATGCTTAACCCTGCTCTTCGCTTCGCGAGCGCAGGGTAAATATTTACACCATGTTGCATAGAGGTATTACATAGGTATCGACATCAAACGGTTTCTAAGCCTAACATGCGAGCGCACGCGAACACACACATGCACACACGCAGACACACACACATACACACACACACACACACACACACACACACACACACACACACACACACACACACACACACACACACACACACGCACGCACGCACACACACACACACACACATACACACAAACACACACACACAAACACACACACACACACACACACACACACACACACACACACACACACACACACACACACACACACACCATACTACATAATATCCACCCTACAAACACCTAAATTCCGTATTTAGCATTAACTTACTCTGGCATGACCTCGTCATCCTTTCCTAACGAATTTCTTATGTACATTTAAACTGTGAGCAGCCAGTTTTTTTTAAAGAGCATCCACCAGCTTTGACCTTATATTTGTCAGAGAAACAGTTACATATTTAGTATCCACAGCCTAAATACAGATTGTTGAGCCTGATTTACCTTCTTGCCTGAGAGATGGTATGCTCCGACATGCAGCGCCCCCTGCTGCCCTTTTATTTTAATACTAAGTCGAGGCTCGTGTAAGAGCTAACACACACACCACCAAGATTTTAATGGTAAGTTGAGGCTGAACCCAGAATAGCCAACTGAAGCTTTAATTATTAATCAAAACCTTTGTCCACCCACGTGACTATCGCACACTTCCTGGTTTGTGGTACCGTCCTCTCTATGCTGCTTACCTTTTCCCTCTGTGTCGTTCACAACAACTTAAACTACGTTGGAGCCTCTGCATCTGTGAGTACGCTGAGGACTCTCATTATCACGCATAAGTCATTATGAAATGTAAACGTCTGCGGTATGTATTATCAAGGGGGGTTAAAGGTTCCCAGACAATTCAAATTTTGACCAAACCATGAATTTAGTTCCGGTTTCCTTAGCCGTACAGCGTATTGTTTTTAATAAGAACCTTCAGAACGGCTCCCTATAAAGGGCCTCAGCAAAATCCCAAGCCGTGGGGCGCTTGGCAGTACCGCGGCTCGCATCAGGCCCGCTATCCATTAATCAAGGTTTCGCAGTCTGCCCGTCCAAGGCCCCGGCTCCACGTAGGCTTGCAAGGCCCCAACGGTGCGGATAGGTTACCCACACTCCTTTGGGGAAAGTGCCGCAGTTTGCTTTCCTTTCAGGTGATGGTTTTATGAGTGGAGAATTTGCTTCGTCACTGCGTTCACATTGGAATAGGCTCCGTTTGGCGATGGCGGCGAACTCGCCGTACCTCGATCCCCCCTTCGGCCGCACAGCCATTCTTTCTGTGCTTCCTTCGTGTCCCAAAACACAATGACTTGAACTCGCTAAGCATTCCCATTTCAGAAACAAACGGCCCGGTTCGGTGTGTTCTGTCCCTGAAGAACTAACTGGCAGGTTTTCACTTGGAATTAATGCAGAGGCCGAGGATAATTGATTGAATTTCCATTCAGAATTATCGCCCTGAAGAATATCGGTGCGACAAGACGCTCACACTCGTTGATTTCCCATGGCGTGTGGACCATTTGTGGATATCTGTTTATTCATTCCTGCCTCTTGAACGGATCGCAGGAGAACCCATGGTTATCGGACTGCCATACCTGAATGGCCGCCGCACTGGAGGCCTATGCTTTCTCTTCGTCCTTATTTCATTTATCGATCCCTTGCAGTGCAATGCATAAAATGACAATAAAAATGTACCTGACAAGGAGCCCGGTGAGAAGAAAAGGAGGTTTTAAGAGTGCGATTAACTGGAATAACATTGGGAGTGTGAAGGGTTTGACAATGTACACATTCCTTTTTCCCTGTGATTTGAATTCCAACGTTATCAATTTAATTTGGGCTGGTAGGATAGCCTCGGACCTTGAGGTATGCACGCTCGCCTCAAAGCTTTCTAGCCTGGATACGAATCCCGACCAAGGGGAGTTTTGAGGAGCACCCACAACCAATGTCCTATTTATGAAACCCAACGATAAACTCCCAACCTGGAGTTTCTTCATAGGCAGGTGGTTCATTAATGTGTGTATCGTCCCTGAGATAGACGTTCAACCAGGCATCCCGTCTGCCAGAATTAGTTGGTGGACTGAAAGACACCACGGTGTCCTTCGTGAAGGGTAGTTCAGCTACCGCCGGCACCCTGAACAAACTCCAGGTCACTCCTGCCCAAACTACTGCTGGGTGTCCTTCATGGAAAGTAGTTGAGCGGTAGGCCAGCACCCTGAACAAATTCCAGGTCTTTCCTGCCCAAACTACCACTGGGTGTCCTTCGTGAAGAGTAGTTGAGCTACCGCCGGCACCCTGAACAAATTCCAGGTCATTCCTGCCCAAACTACGACCGGGTGTCCTTCGTGAAGAGTAGTTGAGCTACCGCCAGCACCCTGAACAAATTCCAGGTCACTCCTGCCAAAACTACTGCTGGGTGTCCTTCGTGAAGAGTAGTTGAGCTACCGCCAGCACCCTGAACAAATTCCAGGTCATTCCTGCCCAAACTACTACCGGGTGTCCTTCGTGAAGAGTAGTTGAGCTACCGCCAGCACCCTGAACAAATTCCAGGTCATTCCTGCCCAAACTACTACCTGGTGTCCTTCGTGAAGAGTAGTTGAGCTACCGCCAGCACCTTGAACAAATTCCAGGTCATTCCTGCCCAAACTACTACCTGGTGTCCTTCGTGAAGAGTAGTTGAGCTACCGCCAGCACCCTGAACAAATTCCAGGTCATTCCTGCCCAAACTACTACCGGGTGTCCTTCGTGAAGAGTAGTTGAGCTACCGCCAGCACCTTGAACAAATTCCAGGTCATTCCTGCCCAAACTACTACCTGGTGTCCTTCGTGAAGAGTAGTTGAGCTACCGCCAGCACCTTGAACAAATTCCAGGTCATTCCTGCCCAAACTACTACCTGGTGTCCTTCGTGAAGAGTAGTTGAGCTACCGCCAGCACCCTGAACAAATTCCAGGTCATTCCTGCCCAAACTACTACCGGGTGTCCTTCGTGAAGAGTAGTCGAGCTACCGCGGCACCCTGAACAAATTCCAGGCCATTCCTACCCAAACAACTGCTGGGAGTGGGATGGCAACCCACCCGGCATGAGCCTGGCCTAGAAACTGCTTAAGCAGAACCAACGTACTGTAAAATAGTATGGTACGTCAGGTAGGAATTGTAATTTACAAATACCCCACAGAACTGTATACCAAATTATTTTCTTCTTCACGACTCACAAGCAAATACCTTTGAAAACCTCCGGTTACAGCAAGCATTATGCGCTGCTCTGGTATGAACTAAATGTAAAGGAAGACCTGAGTCACTTAGGATGGAAGATCACAAAAAGGCATAGAGTTGAAGACCGGTGGGTACACTAGGGACGAAAAGATAATACAACACATAATGTTGTACATAATGTACATAATGTTGCAGGGAGACAAAGGGAAGAGGGGCAGTGAGGATAGAAGAGCTCACAAGTGTGCATGAGGGCCCAAATGGTGATTGACTGGAAGAGATAAAATCAAAATACAACCCAATACAAAAAGTGTACATCTATCTATAATTCCAGTAATCTCTGTGTGTATGTTTGTATGTTTGTATGTTTGTATGTTTGTATGTATGTATGTATGTATGTATGTATGTTTGTCTGTGACCGCTGTTTCTCGACAACTACCGGTCCGATATACTTGAAACTTGCCAGGTATATTGCTGGGGACCCGAGGATGTGCCTTTTCAAGGTTTCATATTAATCGGAGAAGTAGTTACCGAGCTATGTCCAAAAAACGATTCAACCAATCAGAGAGCAGCGAGCTATCACGTGTGCCGAACGTGGCGAACAGACTCTGCCTCGGACGGCACATTTGAGAGCGTATTCATTTATTTCACGTTGGAAAACTATGTTGCCGTTAAACTATGTTTTAAAACTAATTAAAACTAATTTGCGATTCATCGTAACTGCGATTTGCGACCTTCCGGACAGTCAAATGAGGACGTCACTTCCGGACTTACGGATAGTCATAGTGACGCTGAACGTGGCGAGCAGACGCTGCCTCGGACGGCACATTTGAGAGCGTATTCATTTATTTGACGTTGCAATCTGTGTTGATTGTTGTAAGGTACGATCGATTGTAGTACATACATATTTATATTTTGTACATATTCATTACGGGCACGTCACAGGTACGGGTACGGTACGGGTACGGTACGGGTACGGTTCCGGGTACGGTACGGTTACGGGTACGCCACGTACGGGCACGTCCTAGTTGGTATAAATACAGGTAATAGGGATGTACATGACGTTTTGAATGCTTCGATCAGTACGGCAACTAAAAATATCGGGAACCATCTACTAATTACATATGCGATACATTGGGTTGGGCTTTACTTCCAGATTTGTGCTCAGCCTTTGCCACAATCCACAACAGCAATCTGACATTTGGCCAGTGCACCAGCACACAATGGCACACTCCTTTTGGAAATCCAGCCCGAAAAACTTGACCCGAAGATGAAAATGCTTGTTGAAGGAACAGCCTGTTTTTAGAGGCCCACTAAATTAAGATTACCAGTACATCATATGCAACCTGATTGACTTTGGCATTAGGAGATTACAGGTTGCAATACTAGAAGTCACATTGTACACAAATATATCAATTATGTGTGATACATATATTGTCGCGTCCCCGGGGTTAACACCACAAGAGGACAAATGACCGAAACGAGCTTTAACTCTGTGGCATATTTCAAACTTGGCGAGATTATCTTTTCACGCGCATGGGAAGGTTCGAAGTCTTACCTGATCGGACGGCCTACAATGGGTTAATCCAAACCCACAAACAAATAAACGAAACAAGACAACAAATTGAAAATCAACAACTAATGATTTAATGAAAATAATGCAAGCACAATAAAAATGTTGAGGTAAAAACTAATAGTAAGAGGCTAAGATGAGGGTCCCTTCATGCGGACTCAATTACAAACACAGGGAGAAATAAAAGAAAATAAAATGATTTGATAATCGGCCGGCACTCAGCTTTGCAGCCCCAAATGGCTGGTAGGGCTTGCTGGACTTCGAACCAGAATCACGCTCACAAACAAGAGCAGGAACACACAAAATGGCACGGTGTCATGCTCCTCCACGTCCCAACATGAGGTACTTCTCGCGATGCCGACTGCCACAAACCTCTCTTGTTCAGTCTATTTCCACAAGCGCACACGAGCCAAAGATGCCACACCACCTGCGACCAAGCCAGAACAATGAGAAAATGTGACCGCCTCCAATGAATGCCAGGACCAGAGGAAGACAGCAAAAGGCAATGCAGCCATCCTCGTTGAAAGCCGGCACAAAAAGAGAGAATGCGACCACCTCCAACGAACGCCAGGACCAGAAGAGAGAGAGCAAAAAGCAAAGCAGCCGTCCTTGTTGAAAGCCAGCACAAAAGAGAGCAAGATGGCGAGACAGCGTCTTTTTCCCTCCAGCTCTCGAATATTCGACCGCTGACGTCATGCTGTGACGTCAATATCAATCATTGGTATTGAGCGCCACTCAAGCGCTCAATACCACCGAGCGCTACCCAATCACAGAGCGCTACCCAATCATCGAGCGCTACTCAATCATCCAGTTGCACCTCTACCAATCATGAAGGCCAGGGCATGGCCTCATCATCACGAGTCGTTGGGGGGGGGGGGGGGGGGGGGAGCCTCGTCGTGGTTTGGGAATGTTTGGATGACGTAGCGGTTTCCTTGCCGATCGGCAAATGCTGTTTCTGTCGGCCCTGATGGCATTGTGAGTGCATGGGTCCCATTACATTACAGCGCTATTGTTGTTTTACTGAGCCCTCAATTTCCTGGCTGGCCGAATGTAATAAAACTGAAGGGAAGACCAGAGGAGGCAAATTACACACTGGGGAATTAATCTTTAAGCCCTCAAATTAATTAGCACAAAGCCACGCCCCTTATGGCGACATGCAAACCCTCTTACCCGGACAGACTGCCTACTTACCTACATCGAGATCGCTTCTGCGTGGCATACGGAGCATTCTAAACCTACACGATTCTAACTTTCCTAAGGTATTCCATGCCTACCCCCACAAACGTAATATATATATATATATATATATATATATATATATATATATATATATATATATATATATATATATATATATATACAGTGATACCCTGTTTTACACCATTTCGACCTACGTCAAATCCGACTTTACGCCACTCTTCTAGAGTAAATTTCAGTTCAGCGAACGTCATTATGTGTGACTTTACGTCACTCCTACATCATCATCTCCTTTATCTCGAAGGAGGAGAAGACCATGCCAGGCTACAATGTCGCGAAGGAGCGGCTAACGCTAATGCTTGGGGGTAATTGCACCGGCGACTTCAAGCTGAAGCCGCTCTTGGTGTATCTTGGTGTATCATGTGTGTGAGTATGAGGATGAGCTTTAGGCGCAAATGAGGAATTGAATGAGGATCTTTGGAATGAACTTGGTGAAATAAGGTGTTGGTCGAGAATGGTTGTGTGTGTGTGAATCTGGTTATCGTTGAACTTGGTGAAATGAGGCAATGGTCTGGGATGACCGGAGAAAGTGTATGAGTGGTGTATTGAGGACATGTGTAATGGTGTTGAGTGATTGACTTGCATGGGGTGCAAGTGGATAAATGGAGAGAATACTTGGTGTGTGCGAATAAATGGTGTGTGGAGTGAGTAGTGTGGATTGAGTGGTGTGGAGTGCATGGTGCGAAGGAGTGGATGGGGGAGGATGGACCCCTTCACGAATACTCGGGGAGGGTAGTTTAAAGTTAGGTAGAGGGAATAGGTAAATTGTTTGGAAATTGACATCTGTGGTGCAGGGAGTAGCAAGTTGTTGTTGATGCATATCCTTGTAAAGAACCGATCGACGTGTGCATGTGCACATGTGCATGGATTTGCAAATGCCCGCCTGGACGTCGTCGTTTCTGCGTATATCGCATCGTCCAAAAATAAAGAAGCAAGCAACTTCGGCCGCTCGAGGAAAGACAGGGCACGCCTACGACTCGGAGGCGAGCGTCGATCCACGGGGCAGCCGGGTTCACGGAACCCTGAGCTCGTTCTTTCGTCACAGACGACACGACACGACCACCGGTGAAACTGCTCGGGCAAGTTGGGTAAAGCACGCCGTGGTGAAGCGGGCCGCGGAGCCACTCGGCACACAAGCCAGCTCACGGTCGACACGTCCGTGCCGGTCACCCCATTCGAGGAGAAGACCAGACCGATAGAAAACAACGGAGGGACTCCCGACGGGGAGCGGCAAAGATTCACGGCGAAGCCGCAGCCTCCTCCAGTTATTTACTCTAGTTTTACGAATTACGGTGTTTGTCTTCATTTTAAGGCATTTTAAAGACATTACGCCTGGTTTACGTCAAAAACCGAGTTACGTCACGGCTTATGGAACCAATTAATGACGTAGGCCGGGGTATTACTATATATATATAATATATATATATATAATATATATATATAATTATATATATATATATATATATATATATATATATATATATATACATACATATACAGTATAAATATATATAAAACGAGAGAGTTCATAGAACACCTTACCCCACAACATCTTGAGAAAGAAAGACATGGGCAGGGTCTTCAACTAGCAAATTTGATAGGTCGTGACTATGTAAAATGCGTAGGAAGGTAAACATTGAATATATGCTCAGGATGATATTGTATGCGGATGATCTGGTTGTTGTGATGAACAGTGGGTGGCAGATGCATGAGGTACTGGGGGAGTGGAAGGAGGCATTTGAGAAACATGTTCTGAAGATGAGCTTGGAGATGGTGGAGGTGATGTGGGTCGGACAGCAGAGAAAATAAATGAATATCAGGTTAGAGGAGAAGAAGATGAGACAAGGAAATACGTTTGAGTATCTGGGGGGAACTAATGACTGGGGATGATAAGTCAGAGGCAGAGTTGCGCAGAAGGATTCAGATGGGTGCGAATGCATCCAGAAGGGCGGAGGGAGTAATGGCATACATAAATATTTCAAGGAGATTGAAAGGAAAGGTTCTGATGTCTTGTGTAACGCCGGCCTACCTTTACGGTCTGGAGACGGTGGCACTGACAGAGAGACAACACCAGAGACTGCAGGTTTGTGATGCCAACTGGATCAGGATTGTGGGAGTGAAGAGGGTGGATAGAAGGAGAATGGATGAACCGAGGGAAGAGATTTGTGTGTAGATGAGCTTGACAGGGAGATTGGTGAAATGCCTGGTGAGATGGGCTGGACATTTGGTGTAGATGGAGGAAGAGAGAATGGCAAAGAGAGTGGATAGGTCGAGGGAACAAAGTAGGAGAAAAAGAGGTAGACCGTGGTTGAGATGGGAGGATTGTGTTGAAGAAGAATATAAGTAAGGTGGGGGTGGTTGGAGAGTAGAGAGAGTTGGCTGAGGACAGAGGGGAGTGGAGGAGTATCGTGGTCAAGGCAGGGCAGGAGTTTGTACCATCGGACCTCACCCCTTATAAAGGGGAAAAGGAGAACAAGAACAGCCGTAATATTTTTCTAAGTATACTGCTAAATGGAAGGTAATTGAAAGTGCCAAGAAAGTGATGTGTGCTCTCCGGTGTTCAAGTATATAATTCAATTGAAATAAAATAAAGGTGCTAGAAATTTGTTTTCGGAAGTTTGACGCCGTTGATACAGCAGCTTTTACATCACCTTATTTAACACACTAGGGCATGCCCGTACGTGGGTGCCCGTTCCTTGCCAAAAAAAAAAAATAACGCTACCCGTACGCTCTACCCTGCCCGTACGCCCGTACGCCCGTAAACAAAAATAACAACGCTCTTCGCTTCCGCCCTTCGCTCTGACTGAATTGGGAGAAATAATGCGCATAAGAAATCGAGAAATTATTATTTTCTCCGGAAGAAATCGAATTACGAACCGTAATGGCGCACGCGCTCGGCTCGGCTCGCTCTCACATCGGCCACGCCTACGCAACAACGCGTTCTGTGATTGGCTGCCGGAAGTGCAGTCTTCACTGTCCGGAAGGTCGCAAATCGCAGTTACGATGAATCGCAAATTAGTTTTAATTAGTTTTAAAACATAGTTTAACGGCAACATAGTTTTCCAACGTGAAATAAATGAATACGCTCTCAAATGTGCCGTCCGAGGCAGAGTCTGTTCGCCACGTTCGGCACACGTGATAGCTCGCTGCTCTCTGATTGGTTGAATCGTTTTTTGGACATAGCTCGGTAACTACTTCTCCGATTAATATGAAACCTTGAAAAGGCACATCCTCGGGTCCCCAGCAATATACCTGGCAAGTTTCAAGTATATCGGACCCGTGGTTGTCGAGAAACAGCGGTCACAGACATACAGACATACAAACATACAAACATACAAACATACAAACATACAAACATACACACAGAGATTACTGGAATTATAGATAGATTACAATAGTTCTGCGTTCCTGGTGTTTGTGTCTTTTATAACGTCTTTAAAATAGTAAGTTTCCTGTTTTGAAAGGATTTTCAATTTTGTTTGATTGACAGACCAGATGGACAGACAGTATAAAAAAAAATTCTCATGCCTCTCTGTGCATTTGCTAAACTACATGTTCGTTTTCTGATTCATGTTCCGCTTCGTGTTTAAAATACAACATTCAATTTAAATAAAGGAGTTCATCGATCATAAACGGACGTTTGTGGATAGACAACAGAGGCGGAACCACACCCCCCTTCCTCCCTCCAGACAGACAGACAGAATTCAACAAATTGCTTAACCCCGCTTCTCGCTTCACGTGCACGGGGTACATACCACGTCCCACATTTACATGAATACGATACATTGAAACAATAATGGAATCCATTTCATCCGATCCGCGTATTCAGACTCCAGGGAGTGGTAGGAGCAAGTTTAAGGGTTTCCCTTCTGATTGAACAGGGTAAGTTTAAGGGTTTCCCTTCTGATTGAACAGGGTTCACACGTGGGGATTAAATTGTATAAACCGTGCAAATTCATTGCATGTTAAGAGATTGATTGAACCCAGCATGGCATTGTGGGATATTTAAGCTTAAATTGCTTACACATGCAAAGTTACATTTATTGTATTAACTCGAGGACACACAGTTAAGTTGATTTATGGTGACACAACTTGACTCCTAAAAGTGTTCATGTTGCTTTATGATTTCAAAGAAATTGGTTTAGAAGCGAATTATAGAAGCAAAGTACACGTTTTGTATTTTAAACTGTTTGAGCGAAAATAAATTGACAAATGTACAATAAATCAAGTGAAACAGTTAAAATAAAATCATATTGTTACGTTTGTGGGGGTAGGAAATGAAATACCTTAGTCCAGGTAGAATTGTATAGATTAGCGTGCCCCATATGCCGTGTAGACATCTCGATGTAACCAAGTAGGCGCGGATGTCCGAGTAAGCATTCTATGTCTCCATGGTGAGGGGTGGAGCTATGCTAATTAGTTGGGGTGTAAGGGTAGATTCCCTGTGTGTAGTCGCCTCTGTTTTTTATGCATCAGCTGACGAAGTCGCCAGAGGCATTATGTTTTTAGGTTGTCCGTCCGTCCATCTGTCCATACTGGCTAAACCTTGTTTTTCTCAGCAACCAATGTCCGATTGAGACGAATCTTTCAGGGTAGAAGTGACACCCGTGCAGAATGTTTTTTATGATAATTGTGACGTCATAGGACACGTGGTATGGCAGCCATCTTGGATTAAAAGCAAATAAAAAAAAATTTCTTTATCGGAAACCGCAAATGGAAAAATTTGAAATTTGGCACATTGTCAAGTACTCCTAATGGGGAACAAAATCATGATAATGATGACATCATAGGTAAAGTGGTATACCAGCCAAAAATGTATTAATTGAATTCCTTATCCTAAAAATCTGAAATTGCATGCACATAATCTGTGACCAATTTGTATTGAAATATTAAATTTATGACATCATAGGTCACATGGTTTGGCAGCCATATTAGATTTAAGGAAATATTAAATAATTATTTCTCTGAAACCACTCACCCTATCGATGCGAAATTTTACAAATATCATCTAACAGCACTGTTGCATATAGTTTGAAAATGATGATGTCTTAGGGCACGTGGTTTGGCAGCCATATTGTATAGAAAAACGTACATTATCCAATCAAAACAAAACTTCACAAATGTGATCCCCTAACCATACATATGCAGAGTGTACAATTTTAAAGGTGATATTTCATGTGGTATGGCAGCCATATTAGCTTGAAAGCCGATATTTAAAAAAATCCCTTCTCTGAAACTGCTTCACCGATCGATGTGAAACCTGTCATGTCAGCTAAAAATGTGATACTTGAGAAGAGCTGAAGGGATTTAAATCAAACTTGTTTATTTTTAGGACAGTGAACGATGACATCTACCCGTTGTGGGACTATGCGAAGGAATATTGGCATCACAGTCACATTGTTCCAGTTTTCCCTTCGTTCCTTATGACAGTTACACCACCAGCCATGTGATCAGCGCCTACAATTTAATAAAGCGATCTCCGACCGGATCCGAACACTACCACTGACGCCACCGAGCTGAGTCATCTCAAGGGGCGTCAAGAAGGGCCCTGAGGCCCCGCCCTGAAAAAAATGGTCATGATTGGTCATTTGGTCATGGCCATGGCCAGAAGCGAAGGCACTCGATGATTGGAGCTTGGGTGATGTCAGGGAGAAAATTCCACTGCGAGGAGCAAAAAGGCGAAGTAACAGCCATCTTGCTCTCTTTCTGTCCCGGTCTGACCACATGAGGTCGCAGTTTGTGCTCTCGTTCGGGTGCTGGGCATTAGCGCGAGCAGTTCCACTTTTGCTCTACCTCTTCTGGTGTTCGTGGAAGGCAGACGCATTTTCTCTCTCCCCCATGCTGCCTTTGGTGCAAGCAGTCACGCCAGTTTCTCGCAGGTTACGAAAAATAAACGCACAGGACCTGTTTATTTGTTTGTGGTTCGGAAAACCCTCGTCACGTCTGTCCGTACAGGTAAGGATATCGCTGCCCTTCATGACCCCCCGCGCGTGTCACTACCGCTATAGTTGGGTATACAGTCACGTGAAACAGTAAGTACACCACATGTAAAGTTTTGACTTTTTCAACATATTTCAACATACAGCTATTTGATCTTCATTTCAACAATATTGACAGATAAAGGTGATAAAATATAATAAATATCATGAAACATTTACATTTTGTAGTCCATTGTATAATTTAAATAAACATAAATGCAAATTTCGCATGTGGAAAAAGTAAGTACACCCCTACATTTATCACCACTTCAAATACCTAAAATTAGAATCATGTGCACCAGCTCAGGTGCAAATGATTAGACCATCGTTAGAGAAGATCTTGGAGGAACCTGTCTTATTTAAACCTCAGACATTTAGTTTGGTTTGCTCTTTGTTGTTGAAGTGTGCAGCATCACCATGCCTAGATCAAATTACGTCACCAATGTGTCATGTCACCATGCGTCCAAACAATTTGAAATCAATCATTCGACTGTCCGGAAGATCATCTACAAGTGGAGAAGATTCCAAACAACTGCCAACTTGTTCAGGCTAGGCCACCCCAGCAAGTTCAGCCCGAGAACAGACCGCAAGATGTTGAAAGAAGTCTCCAAGAACCCCAGAATGTCATCACGGGACCTACAGGTAGCTCTTGCCACTGTTGATGTCAAAGTGCACGAGTCTACTATTAGAAAGAGGCTGCACAAATTTGATCTACATGGGAGGTGTGCCAGGAGGAAACCTTTGCTGTCAGGAAAGAACATCAGGGCAAGACTAAAGTTTGCCAATGAACACCGAGGCAAAGACCAGCACTTCTGGAACAATGTGCCCTGGACAGATGACTCAAAGGTAGAGCTATTTGGCCACAGTACCAGAAGACATGTTTGGCAAAAACCAAAGACAGCATTTGACCACAAGAACCTGATACCAACTGTAAAGCATGGTGGTGGAAATATTATGGTTTGGGGCAGCATTGCTGCATCAGGGCCTGTGCAGCTCACCATCATCGAATCCACTATGAATTCTTTATTGTACCAGAGGGTGCTTGAGAGATAATGTGAGGCCATCTGTCGGAAAGTTGAAGCTCAACCGAAGGTGGACCTTGCAACATGACAATGACCCTAAACATACCAGTAATTCCACCAAGGAATGGCTGATAAGAAAGAAATGGAGGGTTCTGGAATGGCCAAGTCAAAGCCCGGATCTAAATCCCATCGAGATGTTGTGGGGGGATTTGAAACGAGCTGTGCATACAAGAAACCCCTCAAACATCGCACAGCTGAAAGAATTCTGCATGGAGGAGTGGGCCAAAATTTCTCCCAGTCGATGTCAGAGACTGGCAGACAGTTATAAGAAACACCTGCTTGAGGTTGTTTCTGCCAAAGGGGGCAATACCACCTATTAGAGCCAAGGGTGTACTTACTTTTTCCACATGCGAAATTTGCATTTATGTTTATTTAAATTATACAATGGACTACAAAATGTAAATGTTTCATGATATTTGTTATATTATATCACCTTTATCTATCAATATTGTTGAAATGAAGATCAAATAGCTGTATGTTGAAATATGTTGAAAAAGTCAAAACTTTACATGGGGTGTACTTACTTTTTCACGTGACTACACCTCGGAGGTAAAGCTTGGTCGGCCATCCGTCACCCTGCGGTCTTCACTACAGGGTAGGCATGCGACAATGTTGTAAGTTCACTGACATTTAACATGACGCCACAGAGTGAATTTATTGTTTGTATTTTTACACCGCCACCACCACTGAAGGTGGATGAAGTAATTTTTCACCCCTCATTGTGTGTGTGTGTTTGAACACACACAGCTCTGAACTGGTCAATAAATTACAACAACTAATCAGACGTATGCTAGCACAGGGGGCTACAGTTGGTAGATTAAAACAAGTTTTCTTTAAAATCACAAAAAGGCACCAAATCAAATTCGTAAAATATAATACGAATATTAAAAATATTATTCATGAGATTTTTATGTAAGTACAGTACAATATAATAATTAAATATACTACAAATCAATGTTGCTAGGAATCAGTGGTTGCTAGGATACGGCAGCATGCAAAAAACCGTTATAGGTGACAGTTTGAACATTCGAAGTACAGTTTGATCGAGATGTAGGTGGTGTGGTCGTGCGAGTTCGTAGATTGATGTATTTAAGGTAATATGTACATGATTTAATGATATTATCATATTATCGAGTGTGTAAGGAAAGTTATAAAACCACCGTTTAGAGGCCATGGTTTTATAACTTTCCTTACACACTCGATAATATGTAAGGAAAGTTATAAATATAATTATGATAATACATTAAATCCTATTGCGAGTAAAGTTGGAATAAGTGATGTCGCATTGATGGGTTGACTGACTGCCTGGACGCAACTGAGGTTGTGGATCTACTGATTTATCATCAATTGATGTGGATCCATGATCGAGGTTGTGGATCCGCCGTTTGGAGAGGTCCTGGGCTGAAAGGATTGAAACCTCCAGGAAGAACGGTGCCCAGCTGATGATCCATGCAGTCGGGAAACTAGTCAATTGCTTACGGGTTAAGGTTCTTGCTTTAGGTGGAGAAACTATGTTTGAGGTTTACAATTTAAATAAAGTTGAATATGGGATGTTGTAAAATTAACATCATTTACAACAATCCTTTAAATTATTTAAGTTTAGGTACAACCGATACTGTACAATTAATTAAGTGTGTGTGTGTGTGTGTGTGTGTGTGTGTGTGTGTGTGTGTGTGTGTGTGTGTGTATATATGTATATATACACAAGCTTTGCACACCTGGATTTGGGGATTTTCTGCCATTCTTCTCTGCAGATCCTCTCATGCTCTGTCAGGTTGGATGGGGACCATCACTGGACAGCCATTTTCAGGTCTCTCCAGAGATGTTCGATTGGGTTCAAGTCAGGGCTCTGGCTGGCCCACTCAAGGACCTTCACAGAGTTGTCGCTAAGCCACTCCTGTGTTGTCTTGGCTGTGTGCTTAGGGTCATTGTCTTGTTCGAAGGTGAACCTTCGGCCCAGTCTGAGGACATTAAGGATATCTCTGCACTTTGCTTCGTTCATTGTTCCCTCAACCCTGACCAGTCCCCCAGTCCCTGCTGCTGAAAACACCCCACAGCATGATGCTGCCACCACCATGCTTCACTGTTGGGATGGTTTTGGGCAGGTGATGAGCGGTGCCTGGTTACCTCCAGACATGACGCTTAGAATTGAGGCCAAACAGTTCAATCTCGGTTTCATCAGACCACAGAATCTTGTTTCTCACAGTCTGAGAGTCCTTTAGGTGCTTTTTTGCAAACCCCAAGTAGGCCTTCATGTGTCTTTCACTGAGGAGAAGCTTCCGTATGGCCACTCTGCCATAAAGCCCAGATCGGTGGAGTGTTGCAGTGATGGTTGTCCTTCTGGAAGTTTCTCCCATCTCCACACAGGATCTCTGGAGCTCAGCCAGAGTGACCATCGGGTTCGTCGTCACCTCTATTACCAAGGCCCTTCTCCCCCGATTGCTCAGTTTGGCCGGGCGGCCAGCTCTAGGAAGAGTCCTGGTTGTTCCAAACTTCTTCCATTAAAGAATTATGGAGGCCACTGTGCTCTTGGGAACCTTCAATGCAGCAGAATTTTTTTGTCGGCTTCCCCATATCTGTGCCTCAACACAATCCTGTCTCTGAGCTTTGCAGGTAGTTCCTTCGACCGCATGGCTTGGTTTTTGCTCTGATATGCATTGTCAGCTGTGAGACCTTATATAGACAGGTGTGTGCCTTTCCAAATCATGTCCAATCAATTGAATTTACCACACGTGGACTCCAATCAAGGCGTAGAAACATCGCAAAGATGATCAAGAGAAATGGGAGACACCTGAGCTAAATTTCAAGTGTCATAGCAAAGGGTCTGAATACTTATGTCAATGTGATATTTCAGTTTTTTCTTTTTAATAAATTTGCAAAACTTTCTAAAATCCTGTTTTCTCTTTGTCATTATGGGGTATTGAGTGTAGATTGATGAGGGAAAAAATGAATTTAAACGATTTCAGCATAAGGCTGCAACATAACAAAATGTGAAAAAAGTGAAGGGGTCTGAATACTTTCTGAATGCACTGTATATGTATACAAGGCCACAATACGACCTGTCATGGAGTATTGTTGCCACATTTGGGCTGTTGCTCTGGTCTGTCACTTAGTATCTCTCCTTGACAGAATCCAGTGACTTACTGCCAATCTGGTGGGACAGAAGTTGGCATCATCCCTCGAACCTCTCTCTCAGTGTACCACTTTGTTGCTTCTTTGAGACTTTTCCATGGATATTTTCATGGCATTTGCTCTGAGGGGTCTCTCAGAAGTTGTTCCACCTGTGAATACTTTTTCACTCGACACATTAGGCCGCTTCTTGCCATACAGGCAATATATCTGACCTGAGGACGAACCCAATGAGGTACTCTTGCAGTTTCTTTACACCCGTACTGCCTTACTTTGGAATTATTTACCTGCTTTAAATTGGCCACCTTTTTGTATACTTTGCAATTTTAAATGTGCAATGGTTATGTTACGTATTATTGGTTATTGGTTTAACCCTCACCCAAATCCCTCCTCCTTCCAATTTTCCAGTTTTCCTTCAGAGTTTCCTTCTGTGTCCATCTTGTCTACCCCATGTATGCGTGTTTTGTGTCCTGTTTTTGTCTGTTACGTCATGATATGTTCAGTGTACTAGCTCTTCCACAAGCCTTGTCTATGGATACAATAAAAAAAAGAAAAAAAATTTGTAACGATACAAAATTTTTAACTAAACCACCCAGCATAACCAAATGACCCAGTATAACCAAACTGCCCACACAAGAGTACGCATGGAACTTTGGCGCAGGAGCAGGCCAACCAGCCCATCTGCACTAACCCCACTATCATCACCCATCCAAGATATTTACCATCCATACAAGCCTATATCCCCATACTCCTGTATCTCCAATACATCTTGGTACCTATCTAAATCCCATTTAATCTTATCCACCACCTCCGCTGCCACTACTTTTCCGGGACGACCATCCATGCATTAACCACTCTCCAACGGAAAGACCCTTGCCTTAAAACTGTTCTAATTCTCATCTCCTTTACCCTCAAGGTTTGGCCCCTTGTCCTAACGCAGTCCGCTCTGCTGAAAAACTGCACTGCAACTCTCTTTTATACATCCTTCATTATCTTCAACATCTCAATCAGATCTCCTCACAATCACCTCCTTTCTAATGAATAAAGTTCTGTCTCCTTCAACCGCTCCTCATGACTGAGTCTAGCTGGGTCCAGAATCAATCTCGTAGACCTGCACTGAATCCTTTCTGTTGTAGTTATGTCGATCCTTCCTGAGTTTTGGTGACCATACCTGTACACAGTATTCTTGAGGAGGCCTCACTAAATTCCTAGAGAGTGTTGAAACGACCTCTTTTGATTTATAATTTATCCCCCGACGAGTAAAACCTAAAACCCTGTTTGCTTTACCTATATGTACCTGGTATTGTGCTGCCTGCTTATCCTCCATATATATTACCACCCTAGATCCTTCTGCATAATACACTCCAAGATTGCCCCTTACGTCATGTAATCCTATTATCATTATTCTTACCCATCTCAATCACCTTATATTTATTTATGTACGGAGTTAAAATGCCCACCAGTCGGCCACCTTTGATCGCATCACAAAACAAAATGATGTGCAGATGTACAACACCGTCATGTATTGTCTTTTTGACAAGTTTGAACAAAAACGATCCATGCATGTTTGAGAAATGCTTGGGGACACGTTTATGTAACAAAATGGCTGCCAGTCGGCCATATTTGATCTGATCTCGGAAAAAATGATGTGCATATGTATCCCCGTCATTCATTTTATCTGTGTGCCAAGTTTGAACAAGATCGGTAAATGCATGTCCGAGAAATGGTTGAGGTCGGGCTCAATATCAGTTGTTTTTTTTACAACTAAAATGGCCGCCAGTCAGCCATCTTTTATCGCATCGTGAAACAAAATGATGTGCATATGTATACCGTAATGTATTGTCTTCGCGCCAAGTACGAACAAAATCGGTCCATACATTGCTGAGATATGGTTGCAGACAAACGGACGGACGGACGAGACCGAATCCATAAGCCCCCATTTCGGACTAAGTCCAACGGGGGCTAACAATGGTCCTCGTACTGGTCCCTGAGGTTCCCCTCGACGTACATCCTTCCAGCTAGACAATCTCCCACTCACAGCCACTCTTCACTTCCTATAACTAATCCAGTTTCCAATATAGTTACATACCTGACCAGCAACTCCACAAGAGCCCTCACCTTGACTAACAACCTCCTATGACCTCTGTGGTACCTTGTCATATATCTCTAGATGATGGTGATCGCATTGTACAATGACTAAAATAGTTTGAACGAGACATGAATGTTAAACAAAAAGTAGGCAATGGGATAGATTCCTTTTAACCAGGTTCGATTCATTTTAAGCAAATAAATAATAAGACGCAGCATGATGAGCCAACTGGCCTCAGTTTCTATTTTCCCCGAGAACAAAACAGACTTAAGTAGTAATTATAAGCTACACATACCGGCCAAATATGGACACTCTATTAATTTGTTTACATTACGATATGCACACAAGCGGATGGAACCTTAACATCCTACAAAGGAAGTGCCGGGTGTCTGGTTACATCACTGAGCCATTGTGGCCGGAGTACAGAGATAATGAATAATTGGTGAATGTTCAGGTGCAAGATCACTGTCGTAAACACCAATTCATTTGGAAACTATTCCGTACAAACAACAATTGAGATGCTTTGTAAAACGAAATTGGTGCCTCGCTCGGAATCATCTTTTGACTCAGATTTAATTTTGTTTCAATCTTCCCGCTGAATATGAAATCGAATAACTCCAAATCCTTATGATATTCGAATCATGATATCGGTACGTAGGTGTTTTGTTGGTCTTGAATTTTACAAATCGTATGTGATGCAGTGGGTTTAAAATCAGGCGAAAAGCTGGTGCTTTTTGCAGCTCCAGCAATGTTTGCACGTGATCAAAAGACATGAAATGGTCAAGGTGAGCAAGCACGAGAGGAGCCATTGTAAACAGACTCCCTCCGAGCAAGCAGTCCTGTACAATATACCAGAGAGAGTAATCTAATATATGAAGCTCTTTCTAACCACGGACTGATGAACTGACTGACTGTTTGATATGAATGTTTGGTACGTTCTGGGTGTCGGAGAAAGCTGAAATTTGGTGTGCCGACAGACATCGAAGCTGATCTCGGGATCTACCGGGAAAAATCAGAGAACCGCCGGAGAGCGTCTGTGAATGAAAATTTACTTTAAAAAACCGTTAACGCACATGTTTAAAAAAGCCCTCAATCAATATCTAGCATTTGAAAATTGCAATTTTTTTAACTGTAAACTGTGAAATAATCATGACAATAATGTCTATAAATAAAAAAAATAAAAAACGTCCATAAATCAAAATTTATGTGAAACAAAACGTAAATGTGTCCGTAAAGAAAACCCTCAATCAATATCTAGCATTTGAAAATTGTAATTTATTTAACAGTAAACCGTGAAATAAACGTGACAACAATGTCTATAAATAAAAAACATCCGAAAATGAAAATTTACATAAAAAACCGTAAACATGTCCTTAAGAAAACCCTCAATCATTATCTAGCATTTGAAAAATTGCAATTTATTTAACTGTAAACCGTGAAATAAACGTGACAATGTCTATAAAAAAGAAAAAGCATCTGTAAATGAAAATTTCCGTAAAAAAACCGTAAACGTGTCCGTAAAATAAAAAACCTCAATCAATATCTAGCATTTGAAAATTGTAATTTATTTAACAGTAAACCATGAAATAAACGTGACAATAATGTCTATAAATAAAAAAGCATCCGTAAATGAAAATTTACATAAAAAACCGTAAACGTGTCCTTAAAAAAACCCTCAATCATGATCTAGCATTTGAAAAATTGCAATTTATTTAACTGTAAACCGTGAAATAAACGTGATAATGTCTATAAAAAAGAAAAAGCGTCCGGAAATGAAAATTTACATAGAAAAACCGTAAACGTGTCCGTAAAAAACCCTCAATCAATACCTAGCATTTGAAAATTGTAATTAATTTCACTGTAAACTGTGAAATAAACATGACAATAATGTCTATATAAAAAAGAAAATTTACGTTAAAAAAACCATAAACGTGTCCGTAAAATAAAAAACCTCAATCAATATCTAGCATTTGAAAATTGTAATTTATAATGACTGTAAACTGTGAAATAAAAATCTCAATGAAAATTTATGTAAAAAGCGTAAACACGTCCATAAAATCAATCAATAAATCTGAATTGATATCTAGCATGAGGTTGATGATGTTTTCTACTGCTCACTTTCCCTGCTT
Source organism: Myxine glutinosa (assembly GCF_964187855.1). Taxonomy (NCBI): domain Eukaryota; kingdom Metazoa; phylum Chordata; class Myxini; order Myxiniformes; family Myxinidae; genus Myxine; species Myxine glutinosa. The sequence goes on along the minus strand of NC_136273.1, from coordinate 65,300,973 downwards.
TCCACTGCTCACTCACTTTCCACTGCTCACTTTTCCACTGCTTTCCACTGCTCACCTGTGATCTTACCGCTCACCTCCATGCTTTCCGCTGCTCACCGCCGTAAATGAAAATTTACGTAAAAAAACATAAACATGTCCTTAAAAGAAAAACCTTAATCAATATTTGACACGTGAAAATTGTAATTTATATGACTAAACGGTGAAATAAAAATCTCAATGAAAATTTCTGTAAAAACCGTAAAAACGTCCGTAAAAGAAATAAATTAATAAATCGAAATTGATATCCAGCAGGAGGTCGATGATGCTTGCCTATAATCATAAAGCTTCTATATATTATGTAACGACGTACAAAGCATGATTTGTTATTGCTTACACAATGTGTAAGCATACCCCACTAGTAAATATAATATACTCACAAACATCCATATTTTAAGTTACTAAATTACTTTTGATATATTTCCCTTTGTCTCAATTTGAACATGAATTCGATGGCATTCAGTGGAGGACCTAATCGTGTAACTTCGGACAGGAAATAATGTCTGTTCTGCAATGACAAAGCAAATCCTCAATGACAAGAGGATTCCCATTCCTCCACACCTGTGACTCGCTCACTCCAACTTTCTACCACACAGTATGCATTCAAGTTAAATGCGAAGGCAACATCCATCACATCCAATGCCTTCCCATTCACAGCTATCTTGGCCTACATATGCCAATGATAAAACTGTATTAGCATAACAACACTTTCAGGGAGATTCTCAAGTGCTTTCTACAAGGCCGTATGGAGAATTGAGTCATATGGCTTCGTCATGTCAACAATGAAGAAGAAATTCTTAGCTTCATGCTCATGTTACTGTTCTCGAAATTGTCGGACTGTGAATATGATGCCTGAAAAATCTCTCCCTTCCCGGACGTCACACTGCAATTCGGGCAGTGCGTCCTCTGCCACTTTCTGCACTCTTTTTTGCAAGATTTTTGCAGAATCTTGCCACATCAAGAAGAGCAGTGTCTCCCCAGTTGTCACAAAGGTAAATGTGTCCCTTCTGAGGTATAAGCACCAGAACAGTGTTGGACCAGTTATTCAGTCCTTCGTTTCCACTCCACATGGCATGTATGAGGTCATAAAGGAACTCGCTGGTGATTTGAGGAACTCAAACTTGCGGCGTGTGGTTTGCCCAAGAAAGGTCATGGCTGATAATAAGGCCCTAAAGTTTGAGTCATATATATATATTGTTACGGACCGCGGATAAGATGTTGTGTTTGCCGAGCGGATGGCCCCGCGGCCGTACAGTTACCCCGACTAACCCGATTCCCCAACGTTGGCCGGATCGCGCCACAGATATTCAATAGGGAAAAGACTAAGGCGACACGGATGTGAAGAAGAAGCAGACAAAAAGGTTGGAAATACGAATATAATTTATTTGCTATTTACAGGCTCAAAATAACCAAGGAAGAAGGAAAGATAAGAAAATAATTTACAGAAGATATTAGACACAGTGCAACGCTAGCTTATACAAACTTAATTAACCCAGGGACAGAACAAACAAGGACAGACTCACGCGGGGAATGATGATAGGACTGGCGGGAGATGGATGGCTGGAGGGAGAGGAAGGTCCAAGGGTACTGCAGCACGATCGGCGGTGCCGTTTCCTCAAAACTGCCGTCAAGGCCCCAAGCTGCTGTTGTTGCTGCTGTGCCCGCCGCTGCTGCTGCTGTGTCTGCTGCTGCTGCTCTGTGTACATCACGTGCTCTTTTTCCCGGACTCGTCTCGTCCAACCACACAACTGAACAACGTGCTTGCTTCTTGCCCAACTCTCTTGCTTGGTCCAACTTTGGCGAGCAAGGCGACGAATAGCAGGCTTTGTGCTTCCCTGGATGATCTCTTTTGGACAAGAATCGCTGCTGGATGATCTCTTTTGGACAAGAATCGCTCCTGGATGATCTCTTCTCCTTTTTTAGTACCTTGTGCGCGCGCTTTTTATAGCGCCTCCGGCGATCAAGCCGCCGGCCTTTAGGACACGCCCATCGGTGTGCTCACCTCGGCCCTGGTTGGTCGCGCGACCCTCTGGCTCCGCCCTTGATGACGACGGGCGGACACACCCTTCTTCCCCGACCCGAGCACATGTTCAATGGTGGTTTTGGAGGGGATGTAATTGGCAATCGAGGCTTGGCAATGATGAAAGGGGGGTGTGAAAGGAATCTACTCTATTTCACTTGGTGCAATGGAGTGTCATCTTAATGGGAGACAAGGCCTTACCCTAATACACATAATAAAGATATAACTATCAACCAGGGGGAAATCTATGATTGGCTGACGTGTATGCTTTATGGACTAATTATGGGACGCCCTTTGACCTTTACACAACACTGGAGGCAGGAGGGTCCAGAATCAAGCAATATTAATAAAACACACAATAAAAAAAAATACAATCCTCATCTCCGCAACACTGCACCCTCCTCCTCTTAGGCACGGCCCGGGCCTATAACTTTAATTTAGTGTGACACGTAGTTGTAGTTCCCTCTACTTTTAACCTGACCCTGAGTGCGACAGTTTTAAAACATAAATAAATATGTCCCGCTGCTCCATTGCACCCTACCTAACAGACTCACACCCACAGCTAACCGAATTGCGGAATGGTCTTCAAACTATACACTGACGGTGGGGAGCATTATTTACAATGACTGCTTTTATTTACAAAACTAACCCAGGACCTGTGATTGTTCTTTTGGGGGGGAGAGACAGTCTGCTCTTCATCAATGCACCATGAAAGCACCCAAAACACACCAAAACACCCTCAAGCACCAATCGGTGCACAGTCATCATTGTTCATCAATAAAAATAAAAACAACAACCCCTAACCCTGCAGGTGGTCTCTTGCTCCTCGGCTCCCTCTGCTGGCTTTTTGCTATTTTCCTGATGTTGTCATCTTCTTTGCTGGCGGCCTATTTGTATCAAAATAAAATGCACCCAACGTGTCCATTTCTTTTTATTTATGGCCCACAGGGGCCGACTATGTATGGTTCACCTGTGGGGCATCGGTGCCCTGTGGCCAAGGTCTGCCAGCAAGATTTCGGGCCCTCATGGCCGGTTCCAGCAGAGGGGCCATGCCCCAACCCATGGGGTCCATCAGTGATGCTCAGCCACAGACATGTGGTCCATAATGTGGTGCATCGATGCAGACAGCTGGTTCTGGGAGTCCCGGGCGCACAATGGCGGACTCACGCATGCTCCCCTCGGCGCCCACTGGCGCACAGGTCCTCATGTGGGAGAAAAAGGGGGGAAGAGACAGATGAGCGAGGGGTAAGGTCACAAGGGTACACATCAAACAAGGCAATGCAAGGCGAAGTGCGTACGGAGAGCGAAGTGAGAAAAGCTCGTCCCTACCGTACGTCACCCCCCCTGTCACCTACACTACCCTTGCCCTTACCCCATATGTACAAAATCTACACATTTACCAATTCGTCGCTAATGTCACTTCTTCCCCATATTTCCCCTATACCAAATTCGTTCCCACAATCCCTCTACTTCAAAATTTGCCATCACCCAATTCATCATCAATCCTCATAAGGAGGAAGAGATGGAACAACAAAGCACAATGTCACACCCACGTCATGATGCGTCTCACAATCCAAACATTTGCATCAATAAAAATAATAAAAACAACCTGGCATGGTGTGGAGGTACGTCATCTCAGGTGAGTGGATGCAGATGGTGCGAGGAGACTTCAATCCTAACTATCCTCTAAATGACTTTAACACACTTTACACTACCCGGGGTCTTTCCCTGCCAATCCATTGGCCAACTTACACGATGGGTTTTAAAAACCAATTCCCATTGACCAAACTGTGGTGCTTCTCAATTTGGGGTCTCACTCCCCCGATTCAACTCCCTGTGCCCTTGTACAATTTCAGGACTGGGGCGTGTAGCTCTCCCAGCAGGTCTACCCACCTGCACACCTCCACCACTGCAGTTGCCACCCGAGCTTACCTAGCTCCTCACCCTAACCTATCTAATTGGGGAAGGCCCCTCCTGGCTCTGTCACCCCTCGGTGCCCTCTGGCACTGGGCTACCCGGGTCCGTCCTCCGGATCCTCGGGCCCCATCCACAACAACTCTACCGGCTCCCAGAGCCCACCTGCGGCCTCACCTGGCCGACATCCTCACAGTGGTGGAGTGCCCAAACCAACTACACACACTAACAGGCTACACGCCCAGCCATTTCCACAACACGAATGCACCCATCCAAATACCATTCTTTCACCCGCACCACAGATGCCAATATCCAACCACAATTTACCTATACCCTCTACCTAACACTTACACTACCCTCCCCGGGTATTCGTGATGGGGGTCCATCCTTCCCCCATTCACACCTTCGCACCATCCACTCCACTCCATAGTTTCCACCATACTCACTCCACGACCATCCATTCCAATACTCCATATATTCCACACTCCATGTATTCCATACAACCATTCTCCATTCACCTGTTGTTGCACACCTGTGCAATCACACCTGGTGCCACCTGCACCCTCCTTCCTTCCTGGACCATTTGGTCAACACAACGCACAATCACCTTCTCTCACTCATACACTGCTCCACACACCTGTTCAGTTGCACACCTGTGCAATCACACCTGTTCCTCACCCACTTTTCACAATACACTTCTGAATTCACCTCCAACACTCACACGGCATCATCTAATCTACCTGTTGCCCTGCTAACTTAGTGCTCCCCGTCTTCCCTTTAAACTAAGCACATACCACGTCATTATCATCCCCTCTAATCTACCTGCGTCCCCACTACAGGTATCATTGTCACTACCTAACCTTAACGTTACCTAAGGTCATCTTCTCTAGATCCCTATCATTACATCCTAACCCTCCCGGGCTAGTTTTCACTGCCAAACCCCATAAAACTAGTGCTCCTTTGCCCCCGCTGTGAGAGATGGCAGAGTTGCCATCCCACCACATCGGGGCATTTCCCACTACCAATTTTGCTCATCAAATTCCAGCTAATCAAAAATTTGCCAATCATCTGCCAATCACTCTACCACTACCAATCATCACTCTGCCAATCCTTTGCCAATCATTAAATTTTGTTTTTCTAATTTCGGGTCCAAAAACACTATCAGTATCACCATCATCACAGTCCGCTATATCCTAGCCTCGGTGCGTCATGACATCATTAAAACCCGGCTTCGCAAACCCGAGCAATGAATTCGGGTGGTTTGGTCGCCTTGGTTGGATCCGTCCGGCATTCACGACTCTGGGGAGGAGGCATGCTCGGGCCGAGGTTCCACGCATCATCGCGGCTCGGTACCTTGCGGTCCCGGGCCCGATGGCTGAGGCTCGCCCGGTCGGAACCCCGTCCCCACCAGGGGGCACCGTTCCGCCCCCTCCCACTCGCCCTTGAACCGGACCGGTCGCCTCGCCCGACAAGGCCCGGACTCGACCGTGCGGGGCGGGACCAAGCCCGAATCGGCAACGACGCTTCGAAGAGAAGCGACGCAGTATCGATCCACGCCGGGCCTGGCATCCAACAAAGCGCACCGCGCCCCGAGTGCTCGCATCGGCTATCCGTCGCCCTAAACGCTACCCCGTTCAACGTCGATGCTTTACTTGCAGGCTCACACCACGCGACCCGTTTCACACTCACAAAGCCCAGCGTTCCAACGCCTCCAGTGCATCCCACAGACTCCGTCCATTCCACCACCGCACTCCCCGTTACACACCACACCTCTCGCGCACACTCGCCGTTCGCACACTCCCTTAACACACCTCGCGCACCGTCTTGCGCACTCTCCCCACTCGGTACGTACTCCGTACCACTCACCATGGGCGTGCTCTCTTGCATCCACCCACTAACGCGCTCAGATGGGCTCTCCCACACTCGCGCTACCACCAACTCAGTTGTGCTTCCTCGCACACGTTCCACCACCACCTTACTCTCCGTGTCACACTCACCCTCGCACGTACACTCCGTATTGCTCTCACTCCCTGTGTCACACTCCGTACACCCCAACGTGCATTCTCGCTCGCACTCGGTATCACACTCACGCTTCGTAACACGCTCACCCATTGATGCACACTTCGTATTGCTCTCACTCCCTGTGTCACACTCCGTACACCCCGACGTGCATTCTCGCTCGCACTCGGTATCACACTCACGCTTCGTAACACGCTCACCCCTTGACGCACACTTCGTATTGCTCTCACTCCCTGTGTCACACTCCGTACACCCCGACGTGCATTCTCGCTCGCACTCGGTGTCACACTCGCGCTTCGTAACACGCTCACCCCTTGACGCACACTTTTTTTTCACACGCGTGCCATTTCCACTCACACGGGACCCTTCACCAACGCCCGGGTGCCATATTGACCCCAATCGCGCGACAATTCTTTTGTCGCCAAACATCCTTCTACAAAATCTACCTGCACAATATACAGCACGACTCACCTGGGGGATCCTTTTCTCCACGCGCACCTGCAAACTTCCATTTGGATTAGCAAGTACATCATCATGATTTGAGCAGGGACTTTGTACATATTCCATCTTTTCCTCCCGTCGCGAGTGGTTTTCTAAGTCCCCGGTCTCTTCAATTTCAATGCCCACTTCCACTTTTTCTTTACTCACCTCGACGACCGTTGGCTTTAATAAAATTCCCTCTACCTCATCGGTCGCCGGCTTTTCCAAACCCCATGTCGTGATTTCTACCCCCGTCATTGTACCCGCGCTTTTCTCCGCTTCGCTCAACCAGCGCGTCTCGACCCGCGTTACCTCCTCGTGCACCCCTGGGACCTGCTCGCCCAACCTGCGGTCTCTGTTCCCTTCCGCCTTTTTCAATCTGGCCATTCGATCCATCTCTTCGTTCAGTTCCTGCCTTGACACTCCCATTGTCGCTAATAATCGCGTCATAAAGGCGTCCATGAGGGCCTGCATGTCAATCCCTCCCACTTGTGCAGCGGGCGCGGCCGCCGTAGCCATGTGCGAGGCACCATTTTGCATCCCTTCAACCACATGCGCGAGAGCACCATTTTGCGCGCCTGAAACCTCCTCAACCACCTCCTCATTGTTCTCCTCCCTCTGATCCTGGGTTACTCCTAACCCCTCTCCTAGTTCACCCACCTGCATCTGATCGCCTTGACTAGCCATGGCGCGATTTCAAAGTTCGGGTTTTTCTTTAAAACAAACCAAATTTCGGCCGCTCCAAATTTTGACCAAATTTTTTTTTTCTAGATGTTTAAAAAATTTGGTTCGGGCCTCGTATCTCACTCCCAGGCACCAATTGTTACTGCCAATAGTACAATTGGTGTTCCAAAATTTGGGCGAAATAAATTTAGTCCCAGGTCCGAATCCGACACTCCTGACACCAATTGTTACGGACTGCGGATAAGATGTTGTGTTTGCCGAGCGGATGGCCCCGCGGCCGTACAGTTACCCCGACTAACCCGATTCCCGAACGTTGGCCGGATCGCGCCACAGATATTCAATAGGGAAAAGACTAAGGCAACACGGATGTGAAGAAGAAGCAGACAAAAAGGTTGGAAATACGAATATAATTTATTTGCTATTTACAGGCACAAAATAACCAAGGAAGAAGGAAAGATAAGAAAATAATTTACTGAAGATATTAGACACAGTGCAACGCTAGCTTATACAAACTTAATTAACCCAGGGACAGAACAAACAAGGACAGACTCACGCGGGGAATGATGATAGGACTGGCGGGAGATGGATGGCTGGAGGGAGAGGAAGGTCCAAGGGTACTGCAGCACGATCGGCGGTGCCGTTTCCTCAAAACTGCCGTCAAGGCCCCAAGCTGCTGTTGTTGCTGCTGTGCCCGCCGCTGCTGCTGCTGTGTCTGCTGCTGCTGCTCTGTGTACATCACGTGCTCTTTTTCCCGGACTCGTCTCGTCCAACCACACAACTGAACAACGTGCTTGCTTCTTGCCCAACTCTCTTGCTTGGTCCAACTTTGGCGAGCAAGGCGACGAATAGCAGGCTTTGTGCTTCCCTGGATGATCTCTTTTGGACAAGAATCGCTGCTGGATGATCTCTTTTGGACAAGAATCGCTGCTGGATGATCTCTTCTCTTTTTTTAGTACCTTGCGCGCGCTCTTTTTATAGCGCCTCCGGCGATCAAGCCGCCGGCCTTTAGGACACGCCCATCGGTGTGCTCACCTCGGCCCTGGTTGGTCGCGCGACCCTCTGGCTCCGCCCTTGATGACGACGGGCGGACACACCCTTCTTCCCCGACCCGAGCACATGTTCAATGGTGGTTTTGGAGGGGATGTAATTGGCAATCGAGGCTTGGCAATGATGAAAGGGGGGTGTGAAAGGAATCTACTCTATTTCACTTGGTGCAATGGAGTGTCATCTTAATGGGAGACAAGGCCTTACCCTAATACACATAATAAAGATATAACTATCAACCAGGGGGAAATCTATGATTGGCTGACGTGTATGCTTTATGGACTAATTATGGGACGCCCTTTGACCTTTACACAACACTGGAGGCAGGAGGGTCCAGAATCAAGCAATATTAATAAAACACACAATAAAAAAAAATACAATCCTCATATCCACAACAATATATATATAGATGGGTGCTGCTGCATGCCTATCTGAAGGATGAGGGATGTCATGGCAGAGTGTGGGGTCATCGGCAAATCGATAAAGAGGATTTTCCAGTGAGTTGGAGTTCGTTGATGATGATTAGGAATAGGACTACATGGAATGTGCAGCAGTATAGCATATGGAAATTCGAGAAGCTTCAACCCTTTCTCAACTTGAGTTTCACATTAAGCAACCTGGAGCTCCATGCCTTCCACTGCTCACCTCCTGCTCTCCATGAGTTCAAAGAAAAACCAAGCAGAGCAACTGTTAATGCCTCACCTATCTGCCTAGTTTCCTAAAACCCCTGAGTTGGTCAACCAGCTACCACAATCACACTCTCTCCACCAATGTAGACAACAGTGGCAATTTTTTTGAAATGCAGCAATCTTCATCTGGTATCTCTCCAGCTCCCTCACAACCACATCCACTTTCCTGTCTTCAGCAGATCTTGTCTCAGGTACCTGCATGCATGTACAAGTGTGATATGAATTGAGTGAAACCATTGTTTGGTGCCGCACACTCAGGTTAACATTAACCCTCACTTGCAATGCTACAGGCCTGTTGGTCAGAAGTACCATTGGGTACCTGCTACACTCAGTCACCCAGCATGAGCAAACCCACAATCAGATCTTCATCAAGTTATTTCTGCTTATTCCATCATGACTGATCTGATGCAGTGTCCCTTTAGTTTAGGACAGTAATATGATTTTGTCAAAGTACCACCACACAACTATGACCTACTTTTTTCCAATATATACTGTTGGAGATTCATCATCTATACGTTAATGCTTACACACAGGACAATCAGTTTGTAACATTCCCTTCTCAAATGATGGGCTTATCGAAGCCAAAAGTAAAATAAACAAAAATGATGTTTTTATCCTTCATCTGTCCCTCTGCACCAGACCTGAAGCAGTAAATCAAGATGGAAGTGATGGGTATGGGTGCACAAAACCAAAGTGACGGTGAGATTATGATTTAGCACACCTTACTGACAGTCTGACAACATATCCTGGGGCTAGGAAATAACGGCGTGTTTACAGCCACACCAAAACCCTAGGATTTCTGTCCGCAGTACCATCATCAAAACTCTCGTCATAAATAACAATACTCAGAAATGGTGGACACAGCAGGGTCAGATCTCGGGCATGTTTTCCGGAATTCTTTCTTTGCAACACACACATAATATGAGGTGGAGCAGCAAATCACTAGTGCGAGCCTCAATCGGAGTTTTCCAGGTAATATGCAATCTTTCTGTCATCATCCCATTTCCAAAACACTTGAGTTCCTCGAAAATCTGTTTCAGGGTTAGAGTCCTATCCCTGAATCTAGTGAAGTACTTATTCATTCCCTCCAATAACTATCCCTCAATATGGTAGTGCACTTTTACATCTCCTCCCTACAACTCCTCATTCCCATAGTAGTGCACTTCCTCTTGCACGTCTCACTACATATGATATTGAACATCTTCATTCCCCGTTATAACCTTCCCTGAATGTGGAAAAACTACTCCCTCTTACGATTCCTCCTCCTTGAATGCAGTTTGGGAGTTTCTTCTTTCCCTCGTACATGGTCTAAAGAGTGAAATACAAGTCAAAAGTCAGAATTTCCCAGTTCTGTATGTAAGCAGCCATATCTTGTCTATGATTGGCAAAAAAAACAAAAACTTATGCCACATTCCATTTACGTTTCACAGAAAATCCTGGACAATGCATGGGCAGCAAGGCCATCTCAAAATAATGTACTAGGAAATTCAACGAAGTGCATTTTCTCAAATCTGGTAGAGCGATCACTGAGGATCAGATCTGGCAATCTTATGTGCACGTGACATTTTACATCCAATATATCAACACGGTGGTGCAATTGGTAATTTGTTAGAATTTTACCCAATTTGATGTTGTTCCATTAACAATATGAATGTTTCCAAAAGCATTTTTCACTCAAGCATATGAAGAGGAAATTTTGTTAACGATCATATATTAATGTTTGTTTGTTAAAATTTGCCCTATATCTCAATTGACAACATTATTGTACGAGTTGGCCATTTTATGAATCACTACATCTACCTTTGCAAGGCATCCAGTCAAGGTTTCTGGAAACCACAAGGCTTTCTGTTGTCTCGACATGATATCAGACGGCTTTGATCACATAAATCTGTTTGTCAAAGCCAGCAGGGGATTATAAGGCCAAACAAACAGATTATAAACAAACAAGAAAGACGGCATGCAGAGCACGATACTTGTGAAATCCCTCAAGCAAGTTTGACCTTAAAAATAATTGGTGGTTGAATTCAATGTCTAAATATGCAAATCCTCTTCAAATTTCAAGTCATTCGGATGAAAATTGACGATTTTAGAAATCAGTCTGTTGACCTTTTCACCTTTACACCTCAAAAACAATTAGTGGTTGAATTCAGTGACGTGATATGCACATCCTGTTCAAAATTCAAGTCAATCTGATGAAAATTGACAATTTTAGAAATTCGGCCTATGTTGACCTTTAGACCTCAAAAATAATTGGTGGTTGAATTCAGTGACCTGATATGAAAATCCTCTTCAAATTTCAAGTCAATCGGATGGACATTGCTGATTTTGGAGATCAGGCCCATGTCGACCTTTTGACTTTTAGACCTCAAAAATAATTGGTGGTTGAATCAGTGACCTGATATGGAAATCCTCTTCAAATGTCAAGTCAATCGGATGAAAATTGAGGATTTTAAAAATTGCACCTAAGTTGTTGACCTTTGGCTTATGTTGACCACAAAAATTATTAGTGGTTGATTCATTCGTCTGATATGTAAATGCTATTCAAATTTCAAGTCAATCATATGAAAATTGACAATTTTAGAAATCTGACCTATGTTGACCTTGTGGCCTATGTTGACCTAAAAAATGATTGGTTAAATTTGTATACCTGGTGTGAAAATCGTTTCTTTCTCCTTTTTTTCTTTTATTGATGAGTTATCGCCCATGGCAAAACCCTTCAAGGCCACCCGAGGTGGGGGCTGCACAATGGAAAGTACAGATATTAGACATTAGACAGAAAGGACATTCCTCTTGGATTAAAATAATTGGTCGTTTAATTAAATGACGAATATGCAAATCCTCTTGCAATTGCAAGTCAATTGGATGAAAATTGATGATTTTAGAAATTCGACAAAGTTGTTGACCTTTGGCCTAAGTTGACCTTTTGAGCTCAAAATCAATAGGCTTATTGCTTATGACCACCTCAACAATTTGGTGAAGTTTTGTGAAGATCGGTTTAAAATTGTGACCTTTAGACAATTCTCGAACAAACAGACAACCAATAAATACGTAGTGCATTCGATACTTGTGAAATCCCAAAAATAAGTTGTTGGCCTTTGTCCTATGTTGACCTCAAAAATAATTGGTGGTTGAATTCAGTGACATGACATGCAAATCGTCTTCACATTTCAAGTCAATTGGATTGAAATCGACATTTTTTAAAATTTGGCCTATGTTGACCATATGGCCTATGTTGACCTCAAAAATATTTAGTTGTTACATTTGTAGACCTGGTATGCAAATCCTCTTCAAATTTCAAGTCAATCGGATGGACATTGCTGATTTTGGAGATCAGGCCCATGTCGACCTTTTGACTTTTAGACCTCAAAAATAATTGGTGGTTGAATCAGTGACCTGATATGGAAATCCTCTTCAAATTTCAAGTCAATCGGATGAAAATTGAGGATTTTAAAAATTGCACCTAAGTTGTTGACCTTTGGCTTATGTTGACCACAAAAATTATTAGTGGTTGATTCATTCGTCTGATATGTAAATGCTATTCAAATTTCAAGTCAATCATATGAAAATTGACAATTTTAGAAATCTGACCTATGCTGACCTTGTGGCCTATGTTGACCTCAAAAATAATTGGTTAAATTTGTATACCTGGTGTGAAAATCCTTTCTTTCTCCTTTTTTTCTTTTATTGATGAGTTATCGCCCATGGCAAAACCCTTTAAGGCCACCCGAGGTGGGGGCTGCACAATGGAAAGTACAGATATTAGACATTAGACAGAAAGGACATTCCTCTTGGATTAAAATAATTGGTGGTTTAATTAAATGACGAATATGCAAATCCTCTTGCGATCACAAGTCAATTGGATGAAATTGATGATTTTAGAAATTCGACAAAGTTGCTGACCTTTGGCGTAAGTTGACCTTTTGACCTCAAAATCAATAGGCTTCTTGCTTATGACCAACTCTACAGTTTCGTGAAGGTTTTATTGAGATCAGTTCAAAAGTGTGACCTGTAGGCGATTGGCATAGACAAACGCGACCAAGCAATATACTTGAAAAATCTTCGCTTTTCGCACGTAATAAGCAAACATAAACAATACAACATCAAAAATATAATGATGCGTTCAGGTCAATTCGAAGGTCAGCCTGGCAAAGCTAGACCCTCGGATGTTCGCAGCCATTATTGTAACACGGACGGCAATGGCCTGATGAAGCAGAGCGCCGCAGATTTTTAAACCAAATCCGGGATGAATCAGCACACAAAGGCAAAACTTTTGAGGCACTCAGGAAACGGTTGGGAAATCTAATCACAAACCCAAGCGTGGCATTTGAGGAGAGATTACCGGCTGGAAAGTGCGGGGAGAGCGAGATTGAAACGGTGGCGTCTTCAGCAGAATTCTGCTGCGCCGTCGTGTTATTGACGAGATTAACTCCGAGGCCCAAGGAAGGTCAGCAATTCACATGGCAACTCGATCGGTTCATACAGGATATGAAAATTGGGCTTTCTCAAAAAAGGCAGAAATTGGAGCTTTGTGTATGACCTGCCCTGCATGGCACATATATCGTCCCCACCTGATGACTCGGATTGTGGAATACTCTCCAGGTCGATCGTCATGCCCTTTGTGCAATAATACATTTGTGGTGTGTCACAAAATAACTTCTTTAATTAGCCACTTGAGTGTGTAAGCTGGATATTGATCGAACATTATACACTATTTCTAAGGGACACTGATCCGCTAAATTAAATGATTTTGAGCATTTGCATAGATACTGTAGAAGAAGCTTGTTGCAAACATAACATAATCATCATCATCACCATCATAATCATCATAATAATAATCATCATCATCCCCTACCGTAAATCTAAAAAAAAAATGGTGTAAGGACTGGTTTTCATGCATTTGACATTGATCACAAAATCTCCAACTCCCTTGGGTCACAGAAACCATGATGCCGAGGATCTATCCTATGGATGTTATCGATCAATCAAAATGTGCTAATAAGAATGTGGAGGATTTAAGGAAAATCAAGAAGACGATTCCTTCACAATTGCATCCTCATTTTTATTTACTCTTTCAAAGACAGTATGGAGAAGATTGTCATGGGGACCGCAAGGCTAACCCCCGCTCTAGCAGGGAATGGCCTTAAAATGCCTGTTGTTGCTGCTGTTGTTGAAAGACAGTGCCTCTCACCAATTCATATCCTGCAATAAGAACTGCAGTTTAACTATTCACATCAAATTGAAGGCCACCATTTTTGAAACAACAATATTGTGGCGGACACGAAAGCTCACTGGCGTGATGGCATCATTCCGCGCACCAAGTGGGCGGCGGCCACGCCCGAGGGGTAAGCGTGGCCTCGGGATATACACCGGGCGTGCAGCCCGGAGCGCTCCAGTGCTACAGTGGAGCTCTTGCAATAAAGACTCTTTTAACTTACTGCGTTGTCCGCTTCCTCCTTGCTAAACAAGTAGCGCGCGTAGCACCGCGCTTCATTGGTGACCCTCCGACGTTCTGGTCAGCCGTCGCTGACCACCCGAACACGCCACAGCAATGGCAACCAACGCGGTCACAATCAAACTCCCCGAGTTCTGGGAGGCGCACTGCCACGTGGTCGCCTCCCTCGGGCCTGGCACGGCCACCCGCGTCGTGTCGGTCCTGAGGAACCCACCGGCCGACGGCAGGTACGAGGCGATCAAGCGTCTCCTCCTCCCCACGTTCGGCCTCACGGTGGACGCACGGGCCGACCGCCTCCTGGACCTCCCCGAGCTCGGTGACACGCGACCGTCGGTCCACATGGACCATATGCGGGTCGCTGATGGGCGACGAAACCCCGAATGCTCTATTCCGGGCGTTATTTCGATGCCAGCTGCCGGCACGAGTATGCCTCGCGTTGGCCGGTTCTGCGACGACGGAACCCCGAGCTCTTGCTGCCGAGGCCGACAAGTTCTTCGCGGCTTTGGACATGCAGGCGAGTTTTGGCGCGGCCGTCGCGCATCCCGAGGCTGATGCACACCTCGTGGCTGATGCTGATGCACACCTCGCGGCCGCCGCCACGCCCTGCCCACCACCGCCGCCGCGGGGAAAACCGCGGCCTCCGCCGCCTCCGCCGCCAACCTGGTGTTTTTTCCACGCCCAGTTCGGCCACGAGGCTCGGCAGTGTCGCCCGCCGTGCTCATTCGGCAGGTCGGGAAACGCCCGGGCCGGCCCTCGGTAGTGGCACTGAGCGCGGGCCGTTCAAACAGCCTACTGTTCATAACGGACACCTTATCCGGGCGCCGTTCCCTTTGCGACACGGGAGCGCAGGTGAGTGTCGTTCCCGCCGGTACGTCCGACAAGCAAACCGCGGGCCAGGGCCCCACGCTGATTGCTGCCAACAGTACGTCCATACGCACATACGGAAAACGCTGCCTCTCTCTGTGGTTCGGAGGGCAGGTTTTCCGGTGGTCGTTCGTCACTGCCGACGTGCCCATGGCACTGCTCGGCGCGGACTTCCTGTGCGCTAATGGGCTGTTGGTGGACGTAAAGCACAGAAGGCTCGTCCAGGCCGAGACGTTCAGCTCGCTCGCTTGCGTGCTGCCCAGCTCGTTGAGCAGCTCACGGAGCGGCTCATCGAGCGGCTCGCCGAGCGGCTTGCTGAGCGGTTCGGTTCCGGCCAGGTTGATCTGTACGCTTCCGGCAGCGGACGAATTCACCCGCCTCCTCGCCGGCTTCCCGGCCCTCACGCGGCCCACCTTCTCGGCGGGGGCCGTCAAGCACGGGGTGGAACACCACATCTCCACCGCCGGGCCACCGGTCTATGCCCGGACACGCCGCCTCGAGCCGACGAAGCTCGCGGTAGCTAAAGCGGAGTTCGCTACGCTGGAGCGGCTCGGCATCGTGCGGCGCTCCGAGAGTGCTTGGGCGTCGCCGCTCCACATCATGCCAAAGCCCGGCGGGGGATGGCGACCGTGCGGGGACTACCGGCGCCTCAAAGATGCCACCACCCCCGACCGCTACCCCGTCCCCCACATCCAGGACTTCTCCGCCCGGTTGGCGGGCATGTCCTTCTTTTCAAAGGTGGACCTCATATGCGGTTACCATCAGGTCCCCGTCAGGCCGGAGGACATCCCGAAGACGGCGGTCATCACGCCATTCGGACTTTTCGAATTTCTTCGGATGCCCTTCGGGTTGAAGAATGCGGCTCAGGCGTTCCAGCGACTAATGGACAGCGCCTTGCGTGACTTGGATTTCGTGTACGTCTACCTGGACGACATCCTCGTTGCCAGCGCGTTCCGCGAAGAGCACCTCCACCATCTCCGCACGCTCTTCAAACGCCTGGGCCAGCTTGGCCTCATCGTGAACCCCGCCAAGTGCCGGTTCGACGTCGCCGAAATCGACTTTTTGGGGCACCGCGCACCAGGCACGGGGCCGTCCCCCTACCGGCCAAGGTGGAGGCGGTGAAGGGGTTTCCGCGCCCCCGCACGATCAAGGGGCTCCAGGAGTTCCTGGGCATGGTAAACTTTTACCATCGGTTCCTGCCCCGCATCGCCCAGCTCCTGCGCCCCCTGCACGAGGCCCTCCGAGGGAAGCCGGGCAAAGGTGACGTTACCTGGACTGAGCAGATGGACGCGGCGTTCGTCGGCGCGAAGCTCGCCTTGGCCAACGCCACCATGCTCGAGCACCCGGCGCCCGATGCACCGATCGCCCTCACCACCGACGCCTCGGACTACGCGGTGGGTGCGGTGCATGAGCAATGGGTGCGTGGTGCTTGGCAACTGCTGGCGTTCTTCAGTCGGCAGCTTCGCCCGCCCGAACGCCGTTATAGTACCTTCGACCGCGAGTTGCTCGGGCTCCACCTGGTGGTCAGGCACTTCCGCCATCTGCTTGAGGGCCGTGCGTTCACGGCCTTCGTCGACCACAAGCCACTGGTCTTCGCGATGGGCAAGGTCACCGAGCCGTGGTCGGCCCGGCAGCAGCGTCACCTCTCGGCCATGTCCGAATATACGACGGACATCCGGCACGTCGCGGGGAAGGACAACCCGGTGGCGGATTGCCTTTCCCGGTCCGTCGCCCACGCAGTCCACCTCGGCATCGACTATGCCCGGATGGCGGCGGACCAGGCCGCCGACCCCGACGTCCAGGCCTTGCGGACCGCCGTCACGGGCCTCCGCATCACCGAGGTGCCGTTCGACGGCGCGGCCCTCTTGTGCGACGTCTCCCTCGGGCGGCCTTGCCCCATCGTGCCCGCGGGCAGCGCCAGGTTTTTGACGCCATCCACGGCCTGTCCCACCCAGGCACGAAGGCCTGCCAGAGTTTGGTCGCCGACAAATTTGTCTGGCATGGCCTCCGGAAGGCCGTCCGCGGCTGGGCCAGAATGTGCCTCGCGTGCCAGCGCGCGAAGGTGCACCGACACACCCAGGCTCCATTGGCCCCGTTTACGGTGCCGGAGCGTAGGTTCGACCACGTTCACGTGGACCTGGTGGGACCTCTGCCACCCTCGCGGGGTTTCACCCATGTCCTCACAATGGTGGACCGCACCACCCGGTGGCCGGAGGCCATGCCTTTGGCGGCGACGACGGCGGCGGACGTCGCGCAGGCGTTCTTCGCCACCTGGGTCGCCCGGTTCGGCGCCCCCTCGGACATCTCGTCCGACCGCGGCCCCCAGTTCACCTCGGAGCTCTGGGGGGCGGTCGCGCGGGGGGTCGGGGTCCAGCTGCACCGAACGACGGCCTACCACCCCCAGGCCAACGGCCTGTGCGAGCGTTTCTACCGCTCGTTGAAGGCCGCGCTCCGAGCCACCCTCAGCGACGGCGGCTGGGTCGACAGGCTCCCCTGGGTCCTGCTGGGCCTCCGGACGGCACCCAAGGACGACCTGCGCGCATCCGCGGCGGAGTTGGTCTTCGGACAACCGCTGCGGGTGCCGGGCGAGTTCCTCCCCGACCCCACGGCACCATGGTCCGCGACGCAGGAGTGCTCCGCGCTGCAGGAGACCGCCCGGAGGTTCGCCCCAGTGCCGACGGCGCACCACGGGCACCCACCTACGCACGTCACCCCGGAGGTTCGCACTGCGGAGTACGTCTTTGTCCGGCACGACGCCCACCGGACACCACTGCGGCCCCCGTACGACGGGCCTTTCCACGTGCTGGAGACCGGGGTGAATCATTTCACCTTGGACATCGGCGGTACTCCCGACCGCGTCTCAGTGGATCGCCTCAAGCCGGCCCACCTCGACGTGGACCACCCACCGCCGATGGCTCGGCCACCGCGTCGAGGCCGCCCCCCTGCGGGCGGACCCCCGGCACCGCCCAGCCCCGCCGTCACGCCGCCCCCCGGTCCGGCACCCATCCCGGGTGCAGCCGGAGGCATCCCAGCTGGCATCCCTGCACCCCGGACGCCGCCAGTCGCCAGAGGGCGCTTCGGCCGGGTCATCCGTTTGCCCCGCAAACTGGCCCTCCAGGTGCGCGGGAATTCTGGGGGGGCACGTGTGGCGGACACGAAAGCTCACTGGCGTGATGGCATCATTCTGCGCACCAAGTGGGCGGCGGCCACGCCCGAGGGGTAGGCGTGGCCTCGGGATATACACCGGGCGCGCAGCCCGGAGCGCTCCAGTACTACAGTGGAGCTCTTGCAATAAAGACTCTTTTAACTTACCGCGTTGTCCACGCTAAACAAGTAGCGCGTCGCACCGCGCTTCAATATTATGCTTTTATTTATTTGTTTATTTATTTCTTTACTGGACTTGACATTCTAGCATACAGCATTGTCTGTAGAAGATTGTAATACTGTATTCTACTGTACAGCCTTAATCCTTTGTACTTATTACTCCCGCCAGGGAGTAATGCATTCGATCGTGCATAATGCATTCGATGTGTGTGTGTGTGTGTGTGTTCGTGTGTTTGTGAACAAGATATCTGGAAAAGTTCTGAACGGATTTGGATGAAAGTTGGTGGGATGCTTGGGATAAGGAAGAATTGATTAGTTTTTGGCGAAGCTCAGGATATTATTCCGGATCCAGGAATTTTTTGAAGGATTGTTTACCATTGGAAGATAGGGCTCATTTTTTTTTTACATTATCTTCTATATATTCTATATTTAACATTGTGATATGAAAATAGTTTTCATATTTGTTGTAAATGTAGTTTAAACTCGTGGTTATGCGTTAGAGCGGTGTATTTTGTTAGCAGCATCATCTTCAAGGTTCGTTTTTTTTTCTAATAAAGACATATTCTGTCATTTTAAAACCACCAAAGTGTGTATTCTGTCTCCCCGTTTCATAAAATTTATCGTTTGATACGTATAATGCTTTAAAACTGTTTTTTTTTTTTCTTTTCTTTTTTTAACCTCAGAAGAGATCAACATTTACCTCAGCGAATGTCAATCGCGGTGTCAGTATTTGATGAACTCATAAAGACTTCGGTGAGTTATAAGTGTGACAAGCATGTGCACGGGATTCTTCCCAGAAGAATGAGTGGTCGCATTAGCTTGTACGACTTAAAATGAGCGAGTTTTGTTTTGACGTTTGGGCCACTTTTACATGTTGTATCCCTAAGGAATGAAACGAACGTTTTTCTGTCTTACAATTTTATTTGAAGTCACACATGCCTCAAAATACACTCACTTATATATAATTGAACGCTGAATCCGAAAATGTAAGTGAAATTGCCTTGTTCTTTTTTTTTACATTATCTTCTATATATTCTAAATATATATCTGTGCAGTGTCTGTCTTGTGTTGTCTTGTCTTGTGTTGTCACTGAACTACTCCCTCAAACGTTTGTGAAATCGTACTATTCCAACTTGACCCACGGCGGGAGTATGCGCTCTACTGAGTGGCGTTCTAGTTCTGTATATTTGACCGTACAACAATCAAACAAACACATTCATCTATTCGTCAACTTTACTGGGTAATGGGATACTGTGTACAGTATTCAGAGTTTCCACAAATTTATGATGATTACGATTACCATTCAAATACCAAACTCGATAAAAAGAAATATTGTTTGTTCAATTGTATTAAAAAAAAGACAATTCGTTCAACTGAGATGAAGATTAAGCTGTTGTGGAGGTCGGTAATGAACAGATATCTCCACAGAGCATTTCCCTGAAGTGGCCCTACACCTAACTTACTTCCTGTCCATTGATCCAGATTCGTTGAATTGCTTTTTGCACTTTCACCACATCCTATCTGCACAAATTAGAGCTGCATATAATATACTCAATGAAATAAGACTAATATGGATTAGAGTCCCTGTATATAGAGAGTTGTGTCAACTCAAATTTGGACGCCATTTTGTGTCTAAGTGTGTCGGATTAGATATACATGTACATTCGCGATATGGGGTGATATATTCTAAACCTGCTAAAAAAAAATTTACTACACATATTTAGTCTTATTATTACATACAGGTGATATTTGTTTTGTCAAAAACTCAGCTATTGCCGTGAAAAAGAGCTGTGTGGTGATATTAAAAGTGGTATGGCAATGCATATTACAAGCCAACATTGCATATAAGAGCTAACATTATAAGTAAGACAAACCAATGCTGTCGTTCTCTGAATTTTAATAACTTTTAGAAAGGAGTGTGGGCATATCCAATATTTTTTAAAGGGTGCCGAGAGCAATTCCGGTGTAGGACTTCCAGCCGACATATAGTCTAACACACTTAAAACAAATTCTGTACCTGGTATTGCCATATTTCTATAGTGTACAACTTTAGTTTTATCGACATTTATATTCAATTTCCATTGTAATGATTTAACAAGCTGCAAGTCAGCTTCTGTCTCTGACATAAGGAAAACGTCATCGGCATCTAGTAAGATTGAAACGTTCATTTATTACTACACCCTTGCCCAGAACTCTGATGGATATTGCCTGATCGATTAATATGTTTCATAGCTGGCGACTTAATTAACACTTAATTTTCGACTGCGCCAAGCCGTAATTAAACAGAGAAAAAACTTTTAAAAATACCTGCAGTGTGCACGGTTCGTCTAGACTCTAGTCGAACAGATATGGAAAAGCACAGATACGACGTCGTATTCACCATAACTTGTTTAATTTCACCAGGAACACGATGAGGCCAACACAGTAAACATTCAGTACAAAACTTGGTTCATACATTCAGTACAGAACATGATTCATACATTCAGACCGTAAGAAAACTCTGCCCGTAATACAACACTCTGACCAGACCAACACTTCATCCCACTACGTTCACTCCTCACAAGTGAAACTCATCACTACTCCGTTCACTCCTCACAAGTGAGACTCATCACTACTCCGTTCACTCCTCACAAGTGAGCATCCCCCTCACAAGACGCATGAGCACTGTACAAAGCAAACAATAACTCGTCAAATTTTGGACGTATGGATGGCTGCCCAACCCGCAAAAAAATTGAGCAGGTCCCCCCCTATAATTGCTTTTATGATTGCCGATTAGGCTAAAGATTTTAAACCAAAAAAATAACTTGCCTCGGAATAAGTTTTGAATGGACGGACAGACAACTGAAAACAAAACGGACCATGGGTTTCCCACCCCTATAAAATCAAAATTAATTCCCTCTGAAAAAGTACAGTGACATTGCCCGCAGACTACCCAACCGCAGACCAGGCAATGTCACTGTACCGGGACATTTCATCAATCAATGACAATATGCGGTCCGCTAGGACTACCCGAAAAAAATTGAGCAGGGTTCTTCCCACGGAAATGCATTTTTGGTCAGCTCCTTGAAGATTATAAACAAACACAAATCACTTCCCTTTAAAAGGGTTTTCAACGGACAGACAACCAAAAAAAAACCGAGCAGATAGAATTGCTTTTGAACATCGATCATCAAGCGGCGTGGGCCTACCTGGCAGAGTCTCGAGGAGTCGATCGCTTTCCAGCTCTTTCGTCTGACTTTCGCTTCCCAAATTTGTCTTCTGACTTTATCACTTGGAAATCTATACATCTTATATTTCCCAGATTGGTTTGAACAACCAAAAGCAGAACAACCAGTCATTTTGTTTGGCAATAAACAACATTCCCGTACCAAGCTGACGTTCACGCACGGTGAAGTTAGACACAAAATGGCGCCACAAAATCACGTGACCAGAAATCTCGGGTCAGCGCATGGCGCAACTCTCTTTATACAGGGACTCTAATATGGATGCAGAGAAAGGAAGTTGTGAGCAATTTCCATATGATAGAGCACCAGTATTCTATTATATGATCAGAATATATTTTTGGAATGTGGTTGCACGTGATATCTCGTATTAAAGTCATATCAGCCAAGTATGAAGGCGGTCCTTGTGTGCCACAGGCAGTGAGCTTCACAAATGCATGGTACATGTCCAGGGATATACCGTGCCTTCAGAAAGTATTCACATCCCTTGACTTTTTTCACGTTTTGTTGGGTTACATTCTCAATTTTAAATGGATTAAATAGAGATTTTTTTTGTCACGGATCTACACATAATACCCCAAATTGTCAAAGTGGAATAAAAAAAAAATCCAATAAATAAATATCTAATTTCCATAAGTGTTCAGCCCTCAGTCAATACATCGTAGAAGCGTCTTTGGCAGCGATTACAGCTTTGAGTCTTCTTGGGTATGTATGTATCAGCTGGGCACATCTGGATTTGGGGAGTTTCTCCCATTCTTCCTTGCAGATTTGCTGAAGCTCTATCAAGTTGGATGGGGAGCGTCGGTGAACAGCAATCTTCAAGTCTTTCCACAGATTCTCAATGGGATTCAAGTCTGGGCTTTGGCTGGGCCACTCAAGGACTTTCACGTTCTTGTTCTGAAGCCATTTCAGTGTTTCTATGGCTGTATATTTGAGGTCATTGTCCTGTTGGAACATAAATCTTCGCCACAGCCTAAGGTCTTTTGCACTCTGTAGCAGGTTCTCCTCAAGGATTTACCTGAATTTGGCTCTATTCATTGTTCCCTCTATTCTTACAAGTCTCCCAGTCCCTGCCACTGAAAAGCATCCCCATAGCATGATGCTGCCACCACCATACTTCACGGTAGGGATAGTGTTAGATGGGTGATTAACTGTGCTCGGTTTTCACCACATAAGTGCTTTGCATTCAGGCCAAAGGGTTCAATTTTCGTCTCATCAGACATGAATATTTTGCCTCATGCTCTCAGAGTCTTCCACGTGCCTTTTTGCAAACTCCAGGCGTGCTGTCATGTGCCTTTTTCTGAGGAGTGGCTTCCATCCGGCTATTCTCCTTTAAATCCTGGATTTATGAAATGCTGCAGAGACTTGTCCTTCTGGCAGGTTCTCCCATCTCAGCCAAGGAACTCTGTAGTTCTGTCAGAGTGGTCACTGGGTTCTTGGTCATCTCCCTGACCAAAGTCGCTTTTGCCTGGTTGCTCAGTTTGGTCAGATAGCCATCTCTAGGAAGAGTCTGGGTAGTTCCATATTCTTTCCATTACCTAATGATGGAGCTCACTGCGCTCTTGGAAACTTTCAACACTAGAATTAGTTTTGTACCCTTCCCCAGATCTCTGCCTCCTCACAATTATATCTCAAAGTTCTATGGACATTTATTTGGACTTCAGGGTGGAGTTTCTGCTCTGACATGCACCGTCAACCATGGGACATTATATAGAAAAGTGTGTATCTTTTTAAATCAGGTCTTATAAATTTAATTGCTTCATTGCTTCAGATATCAAATCCTTCCTCTTCTCCAATGGCTTGATCTCTGATCATCAATTTGGATTCAGACCAGGTCATTCTACTCTGGACATGTTGCTTCTGCTGTCTCAACAATGGATGGCGGTCCTCAATGCCAAACAGGAAATCAGAGCTGTCTCACTTGACATATCACGTGCCTTCGATACGGTCTGGCACCCAGCTCTGCTCACCAAACTCACCTCCTATGGTATTCAGGGAAATCTCCACTCATGGCTTGCGGATTTCCTCTCTGGTCGTAGGCAACGTGTGGCCCTGAATGGATTTCTCTCATCTTCCCTTCCTGTTCTGGCTGGAGTTCCCCAAGGTAGTGTTCTGGGCCCTGTGCTATTTCTGGTCTTCATCAATGATCTCTCCGACTCTCTGGAAAATCCTCTCTATCTCTTTGCTGATGACTCCACTATCTGCCGCTCCATTCCTCATCCCTCAGATCGGCAGTCTGCAGCCTCCTCACTCTCTGCAGACCTGGACAAAATCACAGACTGGTCAAACAAGTGGAACATGTCTTTCAATCCTGACAAATCTCACACTTTTACAATGTCTCTCCGAAAGGACCGACTGGACAACCCTCCCATCTACTTTCTCAACAATCCTCTCCAAGAAGTTCTGTCGCTCAAGCTTTTGGGTCTCACTATCTGCCATTATCTTTCTTGGGAAAACCACATTTCCAAGCTGGCCTCCAAAGCCAGTCGCCGACTGGGCATCCTCCGTCGTGCAAAGTCCTTCCTTGGCACACCTGAGCTCCTCACCACATACAAGGCTTTCATCCGCAGCTCAATGGAATACTGTTCCCCCCTTTGGGCTGGTGCTCCTGCCTCACACCTTGCTCGGCTTCACGCTGTTGAGGCCAAAGCTTTCAGAATCATTGGAATCTCCTGCGATGTAGTCAACTCCGAGGGCCTTTCACTCACTCACCGCAGGCAGGTTGGTGGTCTTTCTGTCTTCTACCGACTCCTCCCCGGCCTTGCTCCCCCAGCTCTCTCTGTGCTCTGTCCCCCCAATATTCCTTCAGGTCGCACAAGATCTGCCTGCAACCCTCTTATGGTTAAACTGCCAAAGTCTAGGCTCTCTGCTCACCTTCACCCTTTCATTCCCCTTTTCTCCCGCCTCTGGAACAAACTCCCCCACTCCCTTCAATCCCACTCCTCCCTCCAGGTCTTTAAAACAGCTGTTCACCACCATCTCTTATCTTCCCCCATCGAAAACCTTGATCTTTTCTACCCCCGGTAATTCACCCCAGAGTCCTTGCAGTGTTCATATGTTTTATTCCTCTCCCACCTCCCCCCAAGTCCTCCCGATGTCCCTGCTCTCAAATGTTGCGTTTGTGTCCTTCCCCCTCTCTCCCCATCTTGTCTGCCGCTCCCTTTGTTTTTTGTGTTTTGTGTGTCGGTTTGGCTTTTTGTGTGATTAATGTTAGCTCTTTCACGAGCCTCGATCTTGTATACAAAAAAAAATAAAAAAATATTGGCCACAGGTGGACTGCAATCAAGTGGTATAGCCACCTCAACGATGATAAAAGAAAACTGGATGCACCTGAGCTCAGTATGGAGTGTCATAGCAAAGGGGTTGAATACATATCGACTCGTGACATTTCAGCTTTTCATTTTTTAATTAATTTGTTTAAAAAAATCCACTTTCACATTATGGGGTATTATGTATAGACTATAAATCAGTGCCAAAAAAATCTTCATTTAAACCATTTTAAATACAGGATGTAACACAAAAAATGTGAGAAAAGTTAAGAGGTGTGAATACTTTTTGAACTTCATTTTTGAGATTTAAGGGCCTCTGACTATTGCTGAGAAAGATGTGCAGCATATACATGGTTGAGTAACCAGATAATAATCTAAACTGAAGTTCATAGATCAGGCTGAAAGAAAGAAAGGAGATACTTGATGTCAGCAGCATTTTTTTTACAACTATTTCAAAGACCTGGGGGGAAGAAGGAAATTGAAGAGCGTGTGGATGTCTGTTTTACATGCAGGAAAAGAGCTGAACAAATGAGTGGTGTATTGGTTCTGCATTTCGGCTCTTTCACTGGGCTGGAGTTGCTGGTGAACCACATGCATCCTGTAGGGGGTGGGGGTGGGGGGCAGCATTAAAAGGGCAGAGGATGCAAGACCAGAAAGGTTGACAGAATGTATCGAAGGTTCTAAATATGTCCAGAGAGACGGATATTGTGGGCCTCTATGGAAGTCTAAATAGACTTCCTACTGTTCGTCTTTGATATATATATATGTAGTCAATAAAAGTGGAGCTTATACTTTAGTGATAAATATTTGATTAAATCTGCATTATGGATTATAGAAATTGTGTGTTTGCTGTGTTTAGAAATAAGGCTAGCATTGATAAATCTATGCAAGAAAAGAGATACAATGTTTGAAAGGGTATTGAAATGTACAAAAGGTGAATGGAGCTGTTTCCGGGAGGCTCCATGCTGGGAAAAACAACAAGTTTGCACCTCTTCATCTTAAGATACTTATCCTCAATGGTCGGAGGTGTATTGATAAACATATGCCTTACTGAGTCCATGGCGTCAGTCTGTCTGCAAAACCCCTGACCTTTCCATTTCTCAGTCTGACTCCTGAGACAGCAGATTTCTTTTGCTCCCAAACTTACGATAAAAAGGAACTGCATTCAACCACTCGCTAGAAGATTGGCTGGACATGTTGTGTTGAATCTGTGAGTGTATGTGTTGGAACCCATCTGTGGATCGGTCCCATCGGCCGATGGGTCTGACCCATCTGTGGATGCACGAGAAATGACAATGCAGACCCATCGGCCGATGGGTCTGCGCCATCTACGGATGTGTTGTTCACCTTGAAGGAATGTGTATGCATCATAATTCATCTCTGTTAAATTCTGTTTAACGTATTGTATCCGTATTCCGTAAATTGTATCCGTAATTGTATCCGTAATTGTATCCGTATTGTATCCGTAAATTCTGTTTAACGTATTGTATTGTTTGTGTTAAAAATCATCTCTGTTAAATTCCTACCACATGTAATTCCAATGACTGTGTACCTGATTGAAGAGCACCATTCTGTCAACACATTCCTTCAAGGTGAACAACACATCCGCAGATGGCGCAGACCCATCGGCCGATGGGTCTGCATTGTCATTTCTCGTGCATCCACAGATGGGTCAGACCCATCGGCCGATGGGACCGATCCACAGATGGGTTCCAACATATGCGTCGGTATAGTATTGTTAAACTTTGTTGTAATCCTTGTTGTATTCAAGTGAATACTCTCCGGAGAATTAAATATTCAAAAATTTTCTTGATGTGCGGACATTCAAATTGATACACCTTCGTCACCTCCATCCATTGTTGGAAGAGTAGAATCAGCATATTCAAGGTAAAGTGACCTGGTCTAAATCCGAATTGATTATCTGAGATAAGGTCATTGGAGAAAAATAATGAATTGTCAACTGTGATGATGGATTCCATTACATTTCTGATGATTGGAAGTAAGAAAATTGATCTGAAGTTAAGGGGATCAATTTTTGCAGCTTTTTATATAATGCAGTGATGTTCCAGCTGATTTCCAAGCAGATTGAAAATGACCTATGGGAAATGACAGTGAGAAAATGGCAGAGAGTAAGTGCAAGAACAGCTCCACACCCATTGTTCATGACACTTGAGTTGATGCCGTCCGGTTCAGTTGCCAAATTAGAGTCGAGGGTTGCCAGAACCTTGTCCACCTTCTCAGGTGCAGAAGACACCGATTCTAGGAGTAGTTGGTTATGACTGGGAAGGATGGGTACAGAGTGAGAGAGAGATATGGGTTGAGGACACAAGATTTGGCAGCAAACACAGAATTGAGGCATTCACCTTTCTCATGGGTGGAATCGGCTGTGGAGCCATTTGAAGAGAGGGAAGGGATGCAAGGGGAGCATACACCAAGACAGACCTACCAAGTTCCCACCAGGTTTTAACCCTCAAACTCATGGAATGGGTCCCCGGGGGGACCGAACATCGCATTTTTGCTTTAAATTCCATGTGAGAGGTTTCTATAACTGATTTTTTTTACGTGTTCCTCTGTTAATACATTCACTTTCCCGAGGGACCCATTTTATGAAAATTACATTGTCATATGCGAAAGGCTAGGCCTGGCTCTCTCTCCCCCTTTCCTCCATTTATTTGGCCTCTCATTCTACCTCCCTTCCTTTTCTTCATGTTCCTCCTCATATACTGCCTTCATGAACTCATTACTCATGACGTTTTCACCCTGAGCAATGTCACACATGATATGCACACCTCTGTTCAATCAGCGTTACGATCACCCCTAGTTTCGCCATCATGGACGATACACATTGTTTATGTTTAATATTATTATTTGCCTCTCAGTGGTGGTATGCACTCTACCGAGTGGCCATTCTACTTATATTGGTTACATTTGGAAGCACTTGACACATGGGTTATTTCATACATTAATGTCGGTGAAATTTTCAATGCATTAGAAGATTAGAGGGTTAAAGGAGGGGGACAAGTTTGAAAGTTCATGCTTGAGGTTGGACGTATGTTGTTTTCTGGCTCTCTTGAGAGTGGACACACACTTGTAGCGGGCTTTGTGGAATGATCTTGGGTTGCCTTCGGTCAGATTTGTCTTCCAGGAGGGGAAGGGAAGTTGTTTCAAGGCAACTGCCTCACCACGGGATTCAGTGTACCACAGAGATGTCAACAAGTCACTTCAGCAAGTGTCATGCAGGACTCAATTCTTTGAGGGCAAGTTTCAAGTTGCCATAGTATTATTTCTAACTCTCACATTTACTTATAAACCTGGGAGTATAAGCTATCAAGGAAGTGAGACACAGGGCTCCATTTATTACAAAGTATGTTCTGAAAAGCTGCTTAAGTCAAGTTTTATTTGTCAACTTCATGCAGTGGAATTTTTTGCTTTGTTCACATCAAAAAATATTTATGTTAAATCTACGTCTCATATCTAATGTACCTACTTAAACATATGTACTTTACACGTGATCAAACATATGACGAGTCAGTAAACTCGGCTTGTGTTCAAATGATTCACACGTAAAACCAAAGCATTAAATGTGGAACGGGAAAGGAGATTTTTTAAATTTACTTGTATATTTATTATGAACGTTAAAATGAAACATGTAATCATGAAGGGGGTGGGGCACAAGGGAATCATGATGGGGGTGGGGCACAAGGGAATCATGATGGGGGCGGGACACAAGGGAATCATGATGGGGGCGGGACACAAGGGAATCATGATGGGGGCGGGACACAAGGGAATCATGATGGGGGCGGGACGCAAGGGAATCATGATGGGGGCGGGACACAAGGGAATCATGATGGGGGCGGGACACAAGGGAATCATGATGGGGGCGGGACACAAGGGAATCATGATGGGGGCGGGACGCAAGGGAATCATGATGGGGGCGGGACGCAAGGGAATCATGATGGGGGTGGGACACAAGGGAATCATGATGGGGGTGGGACACAAGGGAATCATGATGGGGATGAGACACAAGGGAATCATGATGGGGGTGGGACGCTATGCAATCATGATGGGGGTGGGACACAAAGGAATCATGTTGGGGGTGGGACACGAGGGAATCATGATGGGGATGGGATGCTATGGAATCATGTTGGGGGTGGGACACAAGGGAATCATGTTGGGGGTGGGACACGAGGGAATCATGATGGGGGTGGGATGCTATGGAATCATGTTGGGGGTGGGACACAAGGGAATCATGATGGGGGTGGGACGCAAGGGAATCATGATGGGGGTGGGACACAAGGGAATCATGATGGGGGTGGGACACAAGGGAATCATGATGGGGGTGGGACACAAGGGAATCATGATGGGGGTGGGACACGAGGGAATCATGATGGGGATGAGACACAAGGGAATCATGATGGGGGTGGGACACAAGGGAATGATGATGGGGGTGGGACACAAGGGAATCATGATGGGGATGAGGCACAAGGGAATCATGATGGGGGTGGGACACAAGGGAATCATGATGGGGGCGGGACGCAAGGGAATCATGATGGGGGTGGGACACAAGGGAATCATGATGGGGATGAGACACAAGGGAATCATGATGGGGGTGGGACGCTATGCAATCATGATGGGGGTGGGACACAAAGGAATCATGTTGGGGGTGGGACACGAGGGAATCATGATGGGGATGAGACACAAGGGAATCATGATGGGGGTGGGACGCTATGCAATCATGATGGGGGTGGTGACACAAAGGAATCATGTTGGGGTGGGACGCTATGGAATCATGATGGGGGTGGGACACAAGGGAATCATGATGGGGGTGGGACGCTATGGAATCATGATGGGGGTGGGACACAAGGGAATCATGATGGGGGTGGGACGCTATGGAATCATGATGGGGGTGGGACACAAGGGAATCATGATGGGGGTGGGACGCTATGGAATCATGATGGGGGTGGGACACAAGGGAATCATGATGGGGGTGGGACGCTATGGAATCATGATGGGGGTGGGACACAAGGGAATCATGATGGGGGTGGGACGCTATGGAATCATGATGGGGGTGGGATACAAGGGAATCATGATGGGGGTGGGACACAAGGGAATCATGATGGGGGTGGGGCACAAGGGAATCATGATGGGGGTGGGACACAAGGGAATCATGATGGGGATGAGACACAAGGGAATCATGATGGGGGTGGGACGCTATGCAGTCATGATGGGGGTGGGACACAAAGGAATCATGTTGGGGGTGGGACACGAGGGAATCATGATGGGGATGGGATGCTATGGAATCATGTTGGGGGTGGGACACAAGGGAATCATGTTGGGGGTGGGACACGAGGGAATCATGATGGGGGTGGGATGCTATGGAATCATGTTGGGGGTGGGACACAAGGGAATCATGATGGGGGTGGGACACAAGGGAATCATGATGGGGGTGGGACGCAAGGGAATCATGATGGGGGTGGGACACAAGGGAATCATGATGGGGGTGGGACACGAGGGAATCATGATGGGGATGAGACACAAGGGAATCATGATGGGGGTGGGACACAAGGGAATGATGATGGGGGTGGGACACAAGGGAATCATGATGGGGATGAGGCACAAGGGAATCATGATGGGGGTGGGACACAAGGGAATCATGATGGGGGCGGGACACAAGGGAATCATGATGGGGGCGGGACGCAAGGGAATCATGATGGGGGTGGGACACAAGGGAATCATGATGGGGATGAGACACAAGGGAATCATGATGGGGGTGGGACGCTATGCAATCATGATGGGGGTGGGACACAAAGGAATCATGTTGGGGGTGGGACACGAGGGAATCATGATGGGGATGAGACACAAGGGAATCATGATGGGGGTGGGACGCTATGCAATCATGATGGGGGTGGGACACAAAGGAATCATGATGGGGGTGGGACGCTATGGAATCATGATGGGGGTGGGACACAAGGGAATCATGATGGGGGTGGGACGCTATGGAATCATGATGGGGGTGGGACACAAGGGAATCATGATGGGGGTGGGACGCTATGGAATCATGATGGGGGTGGGACACAAGGGAATCATGATGGGGGTGGGACGCTATGGAATCATGATGGGGGTGGGACACAAGGGAATCATGATGGGGGTGGGACGCTATGGAATCATGATGGGGGTGGGATACAAGGGAATCATGATGGGGGTGGGACGCTATGGAATCATGATGGGGGTGGGACACAAGGGAATCATGATGGGGGTGGGACACAAGGGAATCATGATGGGGGTGGGACGCAAGGGAATCATGATGGGGGTGGGACGCTATGGAATCATGATGGGGGTGGGACACAAGGGAATCATGATGGGGGTGGGACGCTATGGAATCATGATGGGGGTGGGACACAAGGGAATCATGATGGGGGTGGGACGCTATGGAATCATGATGGGGGTGGGATACAAGGGAATCATGATGGGGGTGGGACGCTATGGAATCATGATGGGGGTGGGACACAAGGGAATCATGATGGGGGTGGGACACAAGGGAATCATGATGGTGGTGGGACGCAAGGGAATCATGATGGGGGTGGGACACAAGGGAATCATGATGGGGGTGGGACACAAGGGAATCATGATGGGGGTGGGACACAAGGGAATCATGATGGGGGTGGGACACAAGGGAATGATGATGGGGATGGGACACCAGGGAATCATGATGGGGATGGGACACAAGGGAATCATGATGGGGGTGGGACGCGAGGGAATCATGATGGGGGTGGGACACAAGGGAATCATGATGGGGGTGGGACACAAGGGAATCATGATGGGGGTGGGACACAAGGGAATCATGATGGGTGTGGGACACAAGGGAATCATGATGGGGGTGGGACACAAGGGAATCATGATGGGGACGGGACATAAGGGAATCATGATGGGTGTGGGACACAAGGGAATCATGATGGGGGTGGGACGCGAGGGAATCATGATGGGTGTGGGACACAAGGGAATCATGATGGGGGTGGGACACAAGGGAATCATGATGCGGGTGGGACACAAGGGAATCATGATGGGTGTGGGACACAAGGGAATCATGATGGGGGTGGGACACAAGGGAATCATGATGGGGGTGGGACAGGGCAGGACGCTGTGTAATTAGTCCACAGCTGAACTGGCATTTCTTATGCAATACACCCTAAATGACACGAATCATCTATGCATGCTTTGTAAACGATTGACATTCCCACAAATGTAACACTACCCCCTTTCCTCCTCCAGAGCCGTCCCGGCTCGCAACTACAACAGCAATAACAAACAAAAAAATCACTACAGGGAGGTACCAAACACAGGACACAAGTCTGCCATATAATCTACCCTAAACGAATGCCTGGTCACCGACTTTACTCCTACTTAACCTGAAACACATTTCTACTAGCTGTGAAAGAAAACTAGCTGTTTTCTACTAGCATTTCATTACACAGAGATAATTAGGCACAAATTGCAAGTTCCAAATATTCAACAACTAAAAACAGGGCAAATGGCCCTTCGTCTCAACGAGTTGCAGGTGATGGAAGGCATCACCTGCATGTTGCAGGTGATGACAGGTAAGTTGGCAGTATGTGTGTGGCTCTTCTCAGCTTCCTTGTAGTGGCTTCAGCATCTGACTGTTCAAGGTGAGGATGAGGATGTACATTAATAGCATGAAGTGCTCAACGTATCTTGAGGGGGTGTGGTGATAAAAAGCACAAAATCCCCTCCCCAATGCATCAGAAGAGACGTAAGGCACACCACCCCTAAATAGTAAAGCAATTTACAGGGCACATTTTTTTTTTGGTGTAAAGCAGGAGTTCTTCCTAAAATAGCTTTCCACATGGTCAATCATCAACCCTATCCCAATTGTCGCAACTACCCTAAATCTGGACATGTTCAAGCACCCCAATCAATCCAAAACTGCCTCCCCTCAGTAGCAATCTCTGTGACTCAACTCCTCCATTGCATTGTAGCGCACCCAAAGTTTGTGACCCCCAATTAACCAGGCCTCACACAGACTGCGCTGTACACACAGGCGACCCAAGCCCTCCGGAATTGCAGCCCCGGGACTCCAATCGCCTAGCCAAACTGTGCCCTTTCCTCCACCTCAACACTATGCTCTCCTGGCACTTAATCTCCAAGGGGGGTCCAGTCGCATGGGCTCTCCCACCTACATGCGCCACTGGTCCATAACCCCTTGCTCCATCTAATTTGCCGCGACCCACAGGCATCTGCATCCCGAGGCTGGGTGTGCCTTGCTCCATTACTGTCATCAATCCGGGGGGGGGCATGACTTCGCCTTTAAGATCCACTCTACCAATCAGGTTCAGTGTCCAGTCCATGGTGGTGACACCGTTTCCGTTGGTGTGGGGTTCCGTTAACTCCAATTACTAGCTCTTCCTACTATAATCATGACTCTCCAGTCTGCAGTACACCACTGCTCATCATAAAAGACCTCAGAACACCAATCACCTCACACCCCGCTCTCTTGTTTCTAGTTGAACATATCTCCTATGTTTTGATCCATCCCTGTCGCCATCCCTATCATGGTCCCTCAATCTCTATTTCTGTATGCGGCATGTTCTCGCTACTCATTCCTCTCCAACATCACCTGCTGCATTGATCCTGGGGGTTTATAACCATAATTAATATTGAAGTTCCTCTTCTTCCTTACTTTGTAATTCCATTGTTTCCTATCTAAACAACGATGAACCTCGCTCATTTTTGTTTTCTTCCTGACTTTATAATTTGGCTGGTTCTTGGCTCAAGACCAATGAACCTTGCACCTCTTCTTTTCCTTCCTGATTTTATAATTTCCCTGAAAATGGGACAATAATTTCCCTGAAAATCGGACAATAAAGATTTATTATCTATATAATAATAGCATAAGGACTCGACTTTGTTATCCCTTTTACGCCGCACCCAATGACCCGATGCCCACGGCACGAATGGATTTACGATCTACGAACCGCGCTCTTTGTTTATCACGTCCAGCCATACTCGAAAAATCTGAATTAGCCGACGTTGGGGCCCAAAAGCATCCGATTAACTGCCGATACGACGCCATCTTACGACGCCATCGTATTGGCGTCTGCTGGGTGTAGGCGAGGCATGCCGTCCGCTGATTGGACATGCGAAGGCGAAAGCAAGCCGTCCTCTCAGTGGACAATCCTGAGCATGCATTTGTGCCGGTGTCGGCGATCGTTGTTCATATACGCACTCTTCATTCTCATCTTTCTTCCTAACTCTTACTCGGACAAGCAACTCCCCTATGCCATCCATAATGGTACACTCTATCCATACACCACATCCTCCCTTCCGTGGATGTTCCACGGGTTTCGACTAGTTATTATTATTATTATTATTAATTTGGCTGGTTCTTGCCTGAAGAATCAAGAACCTCGCTCATCTTGTTTTTCTTCCTGCATAAGGCTCTGTTTTTATTGACTTTCAATCTTGGCCTTGATTCACCATCTGATCTATTGCCGCAATCACTAACAGCTTTGCTCTTCGCATGAGCACCAATTTCAACCTCACCAACTTGACCATCTGAGCCACTCCTATTCATCTCTTATTATACATTATTCAGTATGTCTTGGACAACATGTTAAAACATGCAGAAGAAATTAGTGGCCAATTATTTTACACATCATCAGTCATCAGTGTCCTAATACAAGGAACCCTTATTCAAATTTGTTTGGTGTTCATAAACATGTGCAAAAATCGCAGTTTAAGGACATGTTCTTTTCATGACTAATGTCATGTGACACCTGAACGGTAAGTCCGATTTGGACGTATGTGGTATCGAAATGTGTGCAAGTCCCTAGAGAAAAAAGTCATGAGAGGGGAATTTGAAATCCCCATCGGTTGTGGAAAAATTGCCAAAAACGTCAAGGGAGGCTATCAGGCCCCCCCAAGTGCAGTTAGGATTAATACTATTTGGGGTGTAAGACCTTGACCTTTAACCTGGTGGGGTAAATTAAGTTAAATTCACCTTGCTGTATGCTATCTAGGGAGGGCAATTTCGTTACAGTTGGACACACCTTATTCGAGTTATGGTGAAAAATGTTATAATGTATATAATTAGGTCATGACCTCAAAATTAGGTCAAGTTCAAAAAATTGTCAACCCGGCGTACTATATCTTAACATTACTGGTCCAAAATTTCATTCTGAAAGGCCCTGTCGGCTCTGAGATACAGATCGGAAATTGAAAAGGAATTGTGTTATGGTTTTGTTTTGTTATTTGTATTTTTTGAGTGAGGACGGGAAATGGATTAAGCTGATGGAACAGAATTAGTAACAATACCTGGGAGAAAAGGATTGAAAACAAGGTAGAAAACGGTGGGAGAAGCACTACAGCCTCGTAGGCAAAGGCCTGACTTTACCTGGGACACACATTGGACGATTCAACACAACAAGATACGGATTTGGACAGAAAAATGACGAAAAACACGACCAGAAAAACAGAACTAAAATATAATAGTAAAACACAACATATCTGGTCTGGGGAACTTATCTTGGCTGAACTGGAAGGAGAAACTGCCGATCAGGACGTCCACATGCTGCGAACTCGGAACCGGAAGCTTTGCTCATCATTTGAAGATGGACATAATTTAAAGATGTAGTCAGGTTGCCAAAATGTTGACCCTGCAATGTTAACTACTGTGAAATTTTTTCACGGAAATGTGTTCCATATAGTTAGAAGAGTCAAATTAGCTTGGTTGCTACTTGTGCAACGTTGAGCATTTCTCAGAATTCAAGATGGCGGCCGCCGCTATCCTGGATGTTGGCCAATTTTCAACTTTTGATCTCGATGACCTAGAGGGTCGTGTAATACCTCCTTCTAGGGGTTTTAGAGTACGGGGAGTCCATTTCTGGAGTTATTTTTTGGATACGGTGTCATTGTCAAGGTCAAAATGAAGGTCGAACGTCAAACTAAGAAACTTTAATGTATTGTTATTGTTCATAAGACATGACGACGGAACCAGAGACATGTGACGCACAGTACCATGACCTCTATAGAGACGAGGTATGAAGGGCATTTCGACGAGCGCCGAGCAAGTGGCTGTGTGTGTCAACAGTTTCAGTGTGTGCGCCCACCTTGACATCGCCATGGAAGATATGTACAGTGAAGCTGGGAACGAGGAAAAGCCACATGGTAGAGTGGACGTGGAGGAGAAGAACAAGCACAAGGAGGAAGGAGAGGGAAGAAGGAGACTGGACGAGGCCGATCGGAGGAAGATCGCGACAGAGCTGGAGAAGTACACTCACCCCCTCAACGAGCAGCATCCCGGTGTCTACATCTGCAACGGCCAAGTAGCACCCGACACAGTGAACGTCCAGGATGTACTGGCCATCGGGAGTGAGCAGAGCAAGCAGTTCTCCGCTTCACTAAGCAGTAACTTCCACAAAAACATAAAGAAGAAGGTAAAATAAATGTAGGTGCTCAAGAAGGCAGTCACTGTCAAGGGGAAGGCCATCTACGACGTCGAAGCGCTGTTCAATCGGCTGTTGGTCGTGGGGCAGCAGCGCAGCGTGGAGGTAGCCGACGTCTTCCAGTTCCAGCTGAGTCCAGTCCCTCCAGCCCTGATCGACGATTACGGCTGCTTGAGGAAGGGCAACAAGGCCATGCTCGTCAAGTGTCTCGGTGTCTCTGTCATGACTCCACCTGCTCCAGACGTGGTGCTGGTTGACGCCGGCCAGCTGCTGTACCACGTTGTCTGGCCAGTCACCGGGACCGCAGGAGACCTGGCTGCAAGCTTCGGCGCTCGACTGGCCCACTACCCTCCTGGCTCCAAGAAAATCGTCCTGTTCGACAGGTACGACCAAGAAGCCCCTAGCGCAAAGAACCACGAGCGGACGAGAAGAGGAAGAGCCAAGGAAGTCTGGCTGACCCCAAACACCCCCCTACCATTCCGAGAAGCTATTCTTCACAATTCCACAAACAAGAGTCTGCTCAACAACATCTTATGCGGCTACCCCGTTCCACACAACATCCAGCTCGTCAACAAGCTGGACTGTGTCGTCACCCATGCTGAGGCAGACGTCACCCTCTGCAGCTACATGCTGAAGGCGGCGGCGGACGGTGCCCAGACCATCCGCATCCTCAGTGACGACACCGATGTCTTCATCCTCCTGGTGTACTGGACATCGAGGATGCGGGTCGTCGCCAAGATTCAAATGGAAAAGTGGAATGGCGATGTTCTGGACATCAACGAAACCGTCGAGCGGTTAGGCCCCAGAAAGTGCAGCCAGCTTCTCGGTGTCCATGCGCTGTCGGGCTGTGATACGGTGTCGTACTCCTGCGGAAAGGGAAAGAAGTCGGCGCTCAAGCTCCTGGAGATAGACATCTCATGTCTCGATCAAGTGCTCAGACAGCCTGGCGCTACCAACGCTCAGCTCAAGGTGACAGCAGACAGCTTCTTCTTACCCCTCTACGGACAGAATAGCTGTACGACAATGAATGACGTGCGTGCTCGCTTCTACCGTGGCCGTAAGAAGCCTCCGCCACTGAAGAAACTGCCGCCGACTGATGTCAACCTGCAACTGCACGTGCTCCGCGTTCACCTTCAGAAGCTACTATGGAAGGCAGTTTACCAACGTGACACACCCGAAGAAGCTCGAGATATTGCCAACTTCGGCTGGAGCATCGAAGGCTCCACCATCACACCTGCTGTCTCAACAGCGCCAGTTGCTCCCCAAGCGCTCCTGGATTTAGTGAGCTGCAGCTGCAACAGCGCAGGCCTTCCATGCACGGACTACTGCAAGTGCGAGGGAGGAGTCGCCTGCTGTAGTCGTTTCACCAGCAAGCAGATGGACATCGAAGACGACGAAGGGGAGCTAGGTGTAGATGATGATGATGATGAAGAGTAGTAGAGGATTGTGACCGCTGATGGCTGGTAATACTGTGCTCAATGTCTCTATAGAGGTCATGGTACTGTGCGTCACATGTCTCTGGTTCCGTCGTCATGTCTTATGAACAATAACAATACATTAAAGTTTCTTAGTTTGACCTTTGACCTTCATTTTGACCTTGACATTGACCCCGTATCCAAAAAATAACTCCAGAAATGGACTCCCCATACTCTAAAACCCTAGAAAGAGGTATTACACGACCCTCTACGTCATCGAGATCAAAAGTTGAAAATTGGTCAACATCCAAGATAGCGGCGGCCTCCATCTTGAATTCTGAGAAATGCTCAACGTTGCACAAGTAGCAACCAAGCTAATTTGACTCTCCTAACTATATAGAACACATTTCCGTCAAAAAAGTTTGCGGTAGTTAACATTGCAGGGTCTCATAAAGGACATATAAGAGCGGCAACTAGACTAATACATTGATGGATTCCATGACTTTGCTTATAATTTGAAGTAAGCTCACTGGTCTGTAATTTATAACATCACTTTCTGCGCTCTTTTTGTGGACGGGAGCGATGTTTTCCAACCTCCAGGCAGACAGAAAGATGCAGGCCAATGGTGAAAGAAAGACTGAATATGGCAGATAGAGGAGATGCAAGAACAGCAGAGCAAGATTTGAGAACATGGGCACTGATGCCATCTGGTCCCATCGCTGAAATAGTGTCAAGGCCAGACAGGAATTTCTCTACCTTCTCCACTTAGAAAGACTCAAGGTCCAGCAGCCAGTGGATATGAGAGGGTAAGATGGAGACAGGGTGCGATGGGTTGGGTACACAAAATATGGAGGCAAACGCAAGGTTAAGACATTTTGCCTTATATGGAGCAGTGTCTGCAGTAATACGGTTTGAGGCGAGGGACGGGATGGAGGTGGAGCACACGCCAGAGATGGACTTGACAGTGCACCACCATGACTTGGAGGAAGGAGACTTGTTGGAGAGTTCAGTCTTGAGACACGCAAGACAATGTTTTCTGGCATGCCTCAGGATGGACTCGCATTTGTTGCGAGCCTTAAAGAATTACCTAAAGTTGCCTCTGTTTAATTGGTTCACTTTCCATGTTCATGTAACCACCTCTCCAAAGGATTCAGTATACCGGCTGGCCTAGAGGATGGCTAGGAAAGCCACAGACAGGATGGGATAAATCCATATGTGAGCGAATCAGGTTTTTGTAAAAGCTTTCCCAGCCAGAATCAATATCAGATGCTGTGGAGATGGCAGCCAAATGCATTTTTTTTTTGGCAAATTGCAGTCCATGCCAGTTCGTCTGTGTGAACAGCCATTTTTGACATCATTGAGATTGCTTCCAAACAAGGTTACTAGTTGGTCCATGTTGGAGGAAATATGGATGTATTGAGAATAATTTTCATTCAGTGTGGACGGTATACCATACAAACAGACATTAGGTATACACAGTTGGAGGTATTCCGGAGGGTTAGAAGGGGTTAGTGTAGACTTTGGACAGTAAGGAATAGAGTGATTGACATAGACACCAACAGCACAACCAGGAATGGTGTAGAGCCTGTCAGGAGGGGGATTGGTAGTGGAGTTCATGGTGTGGCAGGATATGTGGTGGAGGGTTGTTGGTCTTCATGATGCCGAAAATAGTTGTTAGTTGTTACTGAAAAGAAAGAATTTCTGCAATTAGTTACTGAATGACTAATTTTACAACTGCCTGGATCATCAGATGGTGTCCTTCATCAATTAACCCTTTCGGCACCAAATGGTGGGTTCATATCCTCGTTCATGGAGCCACAACAGTATGTCCACGACCTAAATCATGCCCCAACAGTCAGTTTTACCTTTTGATGTTCAACTTTATTGCTGGAGTGATGTATATACGAGTATAATCCCATATAATCATATATTCATACTCACAATATAATAAACAGTACTGCATATCGTTCATTTGAAGACTCCCATCATCTCTGTTTAACATAGTTTGGCTTCTCAATTGCCTGTTTCCATTGTAACTCTTTTCCATAACCAAGAGTACAATGCCAATAATTAATTGAACAAAAAGAGCATTATGCAATAAAATGGTTCAAAATATAAAAATCAGATAACATGTAATCAATGTCAAAAAAGAAACTCCAGTTTGCACACAGAATACTGTGCGCACAACGTCAATGTGTCAAACATAATCGCATCAGAGTGCTTTAAAATCGTAAGTACATTAATGGATTTGCTTTGCTTCAGTTTGTGTGTATTAATGTGTGCTAGCTACCAAGTCATTTTGACTCTCAATAAGACCAGGAGCAGATAATAAAAGCTCAACGCAATGTTTCGGCAGAAAAAAAAAAGAATAAATTGGGCATGCATACCTGCGAGTACAGGAAAACAATTAGAAAGCATCTGAAAAGGCAAAAACCAGTCCACGTCCGTTTGCATTCAGACGTCTTCTTCTTCTCCTGTATGCTTAAAATAACAAAAACTGTTTAAACTAGAAAGAGCAATCGGAGATTGCAGACCCTTGCCAAGACGTGTTTTCTGTGGTTTTAAAGCTTTTGTGTTAAAACAAATATGGCGGCCGAACAACGTGACCGATGACGTAACGACAATTTTTTTCACCACCAATTTATCCCTGGATGATGCTCAAGAATTTTCATCTTGATCGATGAAGTTTTGTACTTGTCCAATTATGACGTCATAATGGAGGCACCTATTACATCATCATTAACATATTTTATTTCCCATGGAGCGTTCTTTACAATGAAGCATGTGTCATTTTTTTTTTTTTTTCTATTCAGCACTTTGAGATATAGAGGTGCAATGTGTTTCAGTTTTTCCAAGATGGCGCCAGTACCACGTGACCTATGACGTCATAATTATTATTAAAAATTATACAGGTGGAGTTGATTGTATGGTGAAAATTTCCTCTGAATCTGACCAACGGTTGGAGAGAAAATCATATTTATTCTGTGCTGACAAACAAACAGACAGACAGACATAGTCCGTGGGCTGAGTAGGGTTTACATGCACCCCCCCCCCCCCCCCCCACAACTTAACTTCCCGGGTATGTCCATGTACCGCCCACCCTAGGGGTTAGGAAAAACCATGTTAACAGAAAAAAAACTCATTCCCAAGGTACCTCCCACGCATATTTTGATGTTACCCCCCCCTGTGTCAGTGATTTCCGAAAATTAGGGGTAGGCGAAATTCAAATGGCCATAACTTTTTACCTCGTCATCATATGGTTGCATATGACCCCTCAAAATGTTTGTCCTGGGACACTCTTTACAATGATATGTGTTATATGCAAATGAGGTCACTAATGAGGTCACCAGAGGTCAAACTATGAGGGAATGAGTTTTTTTTCTGTTAACATGGTTTTTCCTAACCCCTAGGGTGGGGGGTACATGGACATACCCGGGAAGTTAAGTTGTGGGGGGGGGGGGTGCATGTAAACCCTACTCAGCCCACGGACTAACAGACAAATGAAAAAATCACTCACAGAGCGACACTTGGCAAATGAGACAAAGTAGAATGGCACTTGGTAGAGCATCCTTTTGACTTCACAAATAATTGGTGGTTGAATTATGTGACATGATCTGAAAATCTTCTTCAAATTAAGTTAATCGGATGAAAATTGTACATTTTAGAAATCCGGCCTATGTTGAACTTTTGGCCTATGTTGACCTCAAAAATAGTTGGTGGTTGGTTTCAGTTAGCTGATATGCAAATCCTATTCAGAATTCAAGCAATTGGATGAAAATTTAGGATTTTAGAAATTCGGGAAAAGTGGTTGACCTTAAACCTATGTTGACCTTTTGGCCTATTTTGATCTCAAAAATAGTTGGTGATTGAATTCAGTTGACGGATATGAAAATCCTTTTCAAATTTAAAGTCAATCGGATGAAAATTGACAATTTTAGAAATCTGGCCATTGTTGACCTTTTGGCCTATGTTGACCCCAAAAATGGTTGGGGTTGACTTCAGTAAGCTGATATGCAAATCCTATTCAGATTTCAAGTCAATCAGATGAAAATTAAGGATTTTAGAAATTGCTAATGGTTGTTGACCATTGGCCTATGTTGACCTTTTGGCCGATGCTGATCTCAAAAATAGTTAGTGGTTGAATTCAGTTAGCTGACATGAAAATCCTATTCAAATTTCAAAGTCAATCGGATGAAAATTGAGGATTTTAGAAATTTGAAAAAACGTTGTTGACCTTTGTCCTGTGTTGATCTTGTGACCTATGTTGATCTCCAAAATAGTTAGTGGTTGAATTCAGTTAGCTGATATGTAAATCCTATTCAAATTTCAAGTCAATCGGACAAAAATTTACAATTTCATGCAATCTTGACCTTTAACCTTTTGATCTAAAAAAAAAATTGACTCCAACCTTT
Source organism: Myxine glutinosa (assembly GCF_964187855.1). NCBI lineage: Eukaryota > Metazoa > Chordata > Myxini > Myxiniformes > Myxinidae > Myxine > Myxine glutinosa. The sequence goes on along the minus strand of NC_136273.1, from coordinate 65,258,671 downwards.
TAGTTCGTGAACCAATTCAGTGACTGATATGGACATTCTTTAAATTTCAAGTAAATCGGGTGAAATTGATGATTTTATGCAACTTTGACCTTTGACCTTTGATCTGAAAGAAACAATCAGTTTCTAGCGTTTTATTGGTGAACCAATTCAGTGACCCAATATGCAAATTCTTTAAATTTCAAGTCAATTGAGTGAAAATTGACGATTTTATGTGATGCTGAACTTTTGAACTTTTGATGAAACTATTAATTTGCCTTCTCCATATTCTCATAACAAAGCCTTGTTGAAGATTTGATGACAAAATTCAAATGGTAAAAAAGTTACGGCCTGGGCAGACACACACACACACACACACACACACACACACACACACACACACACACACACACACACACACACACACACATAAGTGATTGCAAAACCCCGTCTCCTGCTGTGCACGGGACGGACTAATAACGTGACAATTCCCATACAGGCTCCCAAATTCCATGGACACACAGATGGGAAGCAACTAGCATCACATCCCTCCCCCCCCCCCCCCCCTTCCCATGCCTCCTCCCCCCGGGCCCTCTCCCTTCCACACATCTCCCTGCTCTCGGATGTTGTGTTTGTGTGCTTCCCCTTCTCTCCCCATCTTGTCTTCCGCTCCCTCTTTTTGTGTATTTTGTTTGTCTGGTTGATTTGTTTGTGAAGTAAATGTTAGCTCTTTCACGAGCCTCGATTCAGTATACAAAACAAAAAATAAAAAAAATACAGAAATGGGAAAGGGGGTGGATTGTATTGGGAAGTAAACAGCATCACCTCAAATATATCGTGATGCATCCATCATGGGAGGAGTTCCCAGCGGAGGATTTCAAGAGTATTGCTTTGAAAAGCAACTAGTGTGTACTTTTGACACTCCTGAGCAAGACCACAAGAGTGATTCACAACTGGAACGATTCGAAAACATTGTTGCTGAAAAAAATGAGTAAAAATACCTTTCACTTCTTGTGATACAAGCAGGTAAAGAAAAACGAAGATGAAGAAAAAGTTTCATCGTTATTTGTCAATCCCCCTCCTGACACCAGACGTTCAACTTCCATCTGCCCTCAACTGCTTGATGGTCTGAACAATTCCACGCGTCTCCTGGGAATTCGAGCAGCAGACGGCGATGAGATGCAAGCATCGCAGACTTCTTTAGTCGTGTAAAAGCGATCGATGGGAACCATCAGCATTCACGCGTTCCAAACGGTGCCCAGGCCCCTGGGGCACAGAACCGGAGGCAAATGGGCGCCAAGCACGAATCACGTTGAAAAACGGTCGTTTTATGCCGGTGATCATACCTGTACCGTAAATTTAGGAGCACGCTGCAAATATCGTGTGCTTTGGCAGGTTTTGTTGATGTATGCAAGGGGTGCTTAAATTAAACACGTTTTATTGAGATTACATTTTCTGCCATTAAATCGTCAGTCCCAGTCCTGCCTCCCAGTACACATTGAGTATGTAAATCCATTTTCTCCAATGTGGTACATGGTATCCATGGAGATAGACCATTGTGATATTTTATGTAATCAGTGTATGGTACCTGATGGAATTGGTTTTAAACAAGTTAGTGATGCATCCATATAGTACGGTTATGCAAAAGTCCCCACTCGTTCGAGGCTGTATGTGTATGTGTGTGTATATACATGTATATATTGTATATATAATATACTAGCAGAGGTACCCGGCTTTGCACGGGAGTGGGAGGAGGAGGGGAGGGGGAAGAGGAGGGGAGGGGAACGGGGGGGAGGGGGGAGGGGGAAGCGGGGGAGGAGGAGGGGAGGGGGAAGAGGAGGGGAGGGGAATGGGGGGGAGGGGGAGGGGGAAGGGGGGAGGGGGGAGGGGAAGGGGGGAGGGAAGGGTGCGGGGGTGCCCAGGGGAAGAAGGGCCCCTCCCCTCCCCCTCCCCCCCCTTTCCCCCCCCCCCTCCCCTCCCCCTTCCCCCTCCCCCTTCCCCCTCCCCCTCCCCCCCTCCCATCCCCTTCCCCCTCGTTCCCCTCCCCTTCTCTTCCCCCTCCCCTCCTCCTCCCCCTTCACACCAGGGGGGTTGACTCAGCCTGTCATCCCACCGAGGTCGGAAGTCGGAACTCATTGTCGTCAAATAAATGTAGCCTGTATGTTTCACTCTTTGTCACATGCCGTTGGTCCCATGTCAATCGGATGAAGTTGAAAAATTAACGTTACGAAGGTTCTCTGGGACGTACTGATTCCGAATAATGAAGTTGAAAAATTAACGTTCCGAAATACGCTAATTACGCTAACAGAAGCGCTGGAGGGAGCACTGCGCTCCCTCCCTTAGATTCCCTCCCTCTTCTGCTAGCGCTAATTACGCGTAACACACTAATTTTAAAACCCGAAGTTTTTTTAATTTTAAGGTGTGCTGTAGTCAGAAGCGCTAGAAGCGCTGCGCTCCCTCCCTTCGAATCCCTCTCTCTTTTGCTAGTGCTAATAATACGCTAATTTTAAAACCCGAAATTTTTTTAATGTTTATGTCTCCGTGACATTCCTGGGACCATCCCGAGTCGAACAGTACTTTCCGCTCGCAAATCCGTCCACGGGTTCTCGAGATCTTAGAGATCATAGATAGATCAGGATACAGACACAGAGGCCAACTCTACTTTATATATATAGATATATATATATATAATTTCAAAACACACCTGGTCACAAGTGTGCTTCACTGACCGGGTCCTCAGTCGACGTCCTCAGCATCATCCCGTTTCGGCCCTTCAACCTCGATACGATCAGCTAAGGTGGGCCAGCAAGGGCACATGCACCTCCACATGCAGCAGCTACACCTGGATGCGTACATACCCCCAACCAGTGAGAACACAGACTACAACAACAAAACCGCCTCCACTCCCAGAATCCACAGCCCCTCATCCACTCACACACACCAAAAAAACAACAACCGACCACCTACCCTTACAACATGCACCACTCAAACAAAAATACATTCATGCAAAATCACACCCACTCCTGCAACCCACACACCCACTCCTGCAACCCACACACCCACTCCTGCAACACACACACACACTCCTGCAACACACACACACACTCCTGCAACACACACACATACACACACACACACACACCATTCACACATCTCCATTTCTCCTCCACGCTCAGTCACTACCCCTTTAGGCTGAAATTAACCACCACCCACAACCAATAACTGCACCATCTGCACTACCACCGCCAGCACCTGAACATGACGCCACCGGTATTGTCCTGCTGCCAATGTTACTGAACATGCACTCAGTGCATGCTGCACCTTTCCCAAACCTCCACACAAATAACATCTCTCCTCCTGCGTCCTGCAACAACCCCCACAGTCTCAAGTTTACTGGTGACGGAAGCACATCATACGTTGCCCGCAAAAGGAAACTCAACAATATTAGCTCCATCCTCCAAATCTCTTGGCACTTCAATGTCCTCACCCGCACACCTTCCCGCCTAGTCCAAGCACCTTGCTGTGCCTGTCGAACTGCTTTCACATATCACCCCTCCTCTTCCTTTCTTCTCACCTCCCTCTCAACCATCTTCCTCCTCTCTTTCACACATGCCTTTCCCCATCGCTCATGCTTCATCCACCCCAAGCCATGCTTCCAGTGCTGTACCATCCCCACAACCTCCTCCTGTTGCAACCGCTCCTCCTTCTCATCAACCTCTGCTCTTGCATTCCACTTCCGACTTCCCTTCTTCTCTGGGAGAGCATTCCTTCCCACTGAATCACTTGAATCCCGCAACATCATGAACTCCCGCACCCTCACCACCTTAAACTCCTCGGTTAATGATGTCAAGGGAAACTGGGGTTTTCCACCCTGACCATAAAAGGCAATGTTCGTCAAACAGCGTGGCACTCTCAACCACCTCCTCACAAACCCGCTCATCACAACCTCCATCCTCTCTACATGCCCAATCGCAATATCATACATCATCAATGGCCACAATACTCTTGGCATCAATCCAAACTTCAAACACCATACCTTCAATTTACCTGGTAATCCACATCCATCAATCCTCTTCAAACCTCTCAAAAGCTTGTTTCTGACCTCCTCCACTCTTCCCACATAATTCAGCTCCACTGTATACCATCTTCCCAAACTCTTCACAGGGGCCTCTACCGATGATGGAACCACCTCCCCTCCCAGCTCAAACCTGTGCATGTTATCCACCACTCCTCGTCTCAGCGACCACACTCCTTGACTTTCTTGCTTTAAATCCCATTCTTGCCCACCGTATCAACCTTTCCAGTCGTCCCAGTACCTCTATTGCTGCATCAGCGGACTGTTGGACTACTGTCAGGTCATCCATGAAAGCAAACATTGCTGGCAAACTCTGACCAGGGGCTAGGTCCACTGCTTTCCCATGTCCACTCACCGCACGTATCAACAACTCCATAACCAGCACAAACAAAATCGGGGAGATGGTACATCCCATCGGGATCCCCACTTCCAACTTCTGCCACTCTGTTACATAGGACTGTGTCGCAAACCGCATCCAAAACTGATCATAATATGCCATCAAAAAACCCCTAAATCTCCGTGGCACCCAAAAGAAATCCATGGCATACCTGATCAAGGCATACGGCACTGACCCGTATGCATTCTCCAAATCCAGCCAAACCACCTCCACATCCTTCCTTTGCCTCTTTGCCTCCTGTAACACGTGATGTGCCGAGTGTGCAATGCGTATGTGTGTGTATATGTACCTACTAACTAATGCTCACAAATGGGACACCCTGCTTAATGTCCATCGGAGGGAGGGCGCATAAACTGATCAATCACCCTGCAGAAGAATCACCAGGATGACAATTTATATCCGGGTTGGGATTCAAACCCAGGCTTACAGACTCAGAGGCAAAGTGTGCATTCCTTATGACTTATGAGACACCAATTCACATTCATATGCAGGTCAGAATGGAGCTCAGATCAGGCATCAGACAGCTCAAAGACAAGTGTACTACCTGGAAACTATCCATTCTGATCGGATTTACTGTATGCCTAAAAAAACCCACAATCACTGAGAAATATTATGCCAGTCTAATGTAAAATATCGCAGCAGACTATTGAGGACAAATGGTTAGGGACGTTGACCAATGCTGCGCTCCTTATTCACGGCAAAGAGCTTGCGCTCAAGGTCCATATCCCATGGATTCCCATTTGTACTTGAGCCTTAATTCACTTGCGTCAATCTATGTACAGCCTGGGCCTAGTCCCTGGCAACTAAGATCTGTTTCAGTATTGGAAAGCCCACCTACAGGTGACCCTTGAATTTCCGATTTGACTATAGCAACCAATATATGGCCGAAGGACAAAATCTGAAAGCTTTATTGGTGGCATTGACTGCATTTTGATGGACAAATCGAGTATATTATTATTATTTCGTGTGTTAGGTAATATCCACCTGTTGTTAGGTAACGGTACAACAGGTGCTCATTGAAGACCCGAAGATCTTAAGCCAGCCACCTTAACCGTTAAGCCAACAACGACCTTCGACAAATCGAACAAGTCTATTGAAGTCCTCCACTTATTCATTCCTCTTTTTCCTGCCTGTGGAAGGAATGAACTTCCACATTCTCTTCAATCTCAATCTTTCTCTCCAGGTCTTCAAGACAGCTGTTTTATCACCATCTCAGATCATCCTCCATGCAAAACCATGATCTGTTCTACCCAGGTTTTAATCCGAACCCACTCTTTACTCTTCCACCACCCCTTGACCTTGTATACAAGCAAGTCACATGACATCATTTTGAAAGATTAAAAAAAGGTCTGTCTTGGTCTACTGTGAGCATCTCAGTCTTGGAACACTTTGATTTCTCCTCATACAAAGTAATATTTTGAAACAAACTCTGCAGTCATTTCTGGAATTTATATCCAAGATACCTTACTGTGGAATATTCTTTCTCGAGCTATGATTACCTCCCCCATTGAAGGTGGACAGAGGTTGTTTTCACCACTGTTTGTTTGTCTGTCTGTGAGCATGATATCTCAAAACGTGGTGGACGGTTTCAAGCGAAACTTGGTGGACAGATTGGTTGTGTGACAATGACAAGTTGATTAGATTTTGGGGAAGATCTGGAGCTGCAGCTGGGTACTAGCTGACCCTGGGTACGAGCTAGTTGAAGTGATTCCTCGCCATTGAGAGATAACACCAATATTGATATAAAGGACGATGTCTCAAAAAGTTACGGACAGATTCGGACTTAGTTGTATAGGTGACAAGAACAAGCCGGTTAGATTTTGGTTCAGGTCCGGATGCAGATCCGACCTATCAGTGGGATACAAAACGTAAACTGTTCAACCTGGTAGAGGTTTGCGCTCTACTGAGTACTGTTCTTGTTTTTCCTGTATGATTACTGCCATATCCTGCCTAATTTTATTCCTTCCTCCAGATCATCAAGATGGTGGCTCATGCCTTCTGCTCTCAAAAATTGTTACTATTTCTGATCTTATATACTCATTATACCCTGTCTGTCTGGTAGTCTCATGCTTCTTGTTTCCCATTATCACCATGTAAATACGCAGCCCTTTGTCGTCCAGTTATTCCAATAGCAATATGTCACCCATCTAAAAGTCAACAAGGCTAAAAGTCTAACAACGGCGTAGTCCGGCTTGTTTCATACCTTAGTGGAAGAAGATAGTATATGACCTGGGTGGGGATACCAGTTAGCAGTCACCAAATAAAGTAAGTATTACATTTTTTTTCAATAAATTATACATTTCTGTGCCACCTTCAGTCGAACGTCAGGCATTGACAGCAGGTTCGTGAAGGACTTGGACAAAAAAACGTACCCAGTCTGAATGTTGTTAAATCCAGTCAATGGCGAAACTACAAATGGAGAATCCGTGAATGTCATCGATGGAAACCCTAACGTCATTTCCTCATTCTTCTTTAAACTCAATATCTCTATCTTTTCATTCCAAACAGCATCATTCATAATTAAAATCACAAATTAATACCATGTAATTAATATGTCAAAATATAATGTTAAATCACGACTATATTGACATATCAAACCAGCGAACCGTCATCATCTGTTCACTTCCGGACTCGGGAGCAATTAAGGTCCTTGTCGATCGCATTTCAAAATCATAATTGTATTGAGGAATTTCTGAAACCTCCTAACTACCTTATGACACCTGCTGGGACCCCAAAACATTCCACAGAAGGTTATTGCACACCGCACCTTTCCTATGCCATCCCCAGGTGCTGCATAACGTCATTGCCGGGCACCGAAGGGGGCTCGGCAGCGACGCACGCTGTAAGGGAGTACTCAGTTTTCACTCTGGTTGGTTGTTTGTTTGTTTGTTTGTTTGTTTTCTTGTTTGTTTGTTTGTCCGGGTGATATCTCAGCCATCATTTGAGCTAGGAAGCTAAAATTTCGGCACAATAGTGAGCAAGTACTTTGTCAAAAACCGTACTTTTTGTTTTTGAATTCATCAATTAATTGATGAGTTATTTATTTATTAGCGTGTGGTGCTGGGCAAATCAGAAGGTTGCGTGTTCAGATCACGTCGGGGTCACCAGTGTGGTGCTGGGCACACACGTTAAACAAAGGTAGGCCACAACGCTTTAGGTTAAGTCGAGCTCTTTATTCGTTGCTCACTCGTCAGCACTGCCATGCTCGGGGCTGCCAGCCCGCGTGTATATCTGGAGGCCACACCTCACCTGGGGCGTGGCCGACACCCACTGGTGCGCGGATTTATGTCACTGCGCCAGTGAGCCATCGTGTCCGCCACAAGCGATTAATTAAGTACTTATATATTTCCTTTCTCTTCTGGCCATTATCGCAGGCACATGTTGAGCTGGGAAACTGATATTTGGACATGAAAATGGCCGTGATTTGGCTGCAAAGGCTATTTTTGATTTATTGATTAATCAATTAATCAATTAATCGATTAATTATTTAATTATTCGATTAATGACTAAACAATTTTTTTTTTCAACTTACACATTCTGATGAAATGGTGGTGGTTTATGTGTTCTATTAGCGAATTGACTAATTATTTCATTTTTGTATGATTATTATTTATTTATTTTCATTATTAATCATTTATTTATTTTCTTTCTCATCTGGGCAATATCTCAGGCACCTTTTGAGCTAGGAAGCTAACATTTGGACATGACAGTGACCAAGTGATGTGGCTATCAAAGATATTTTTGATTTATTGATTAATCATTTAATCGATTAATTATTTATTGATTAATCAATTCATTATTTTTTTATTAATGACTTTTTAAATTAAATTTCTAAAAGATACATCTTCGGATGAAGCACGAGTGGTTTAATTATGCTATTAGCCAATTGATTAAGAAAATATTTTAAGACAATCTTTTATTGATTTTAATTATGCAATTAATCAATCAATTATTGTACACCTCTCCCTCCCAATGCAGTCTCTATGAGCTGCACTGCGGTATTGCTGGGCACTGGAGGCGCCCCGGCAATGCCGTGCTGTAGGATATTTAATTATTTGGCATGGGGGCGGTGTACTTTGAATGTATCTGTACTTGTCTTCTTTTCTTGTTTGTTTTCTTGTTTGGTTGTTTGTTTGTCCGGGCGATATCTCAGCCATCCTCTGAGCTAGGAAGCTAAAATTTTGGCACAATAGTGAGTAAGTGCTTTGGCAAAAATGGTATTTTTTGTTTTTTGATTAAACAATTAATTGATTAGTTACTTAATTATTATCGATTAATTAAGTACTTATTTATTTCCTTTCTCTTCTGGGCATTATCTCAGGCACCTTTTGAGTTAGGAAGCTGATATTTGGACATGACAATGACCAAGTGATTTAGCTGTAAAGGCTATTTTTATTTATTGATTAATCAAGTCATCGATTAATTATTTAATTATTCAATTAATTACTTCATTAATTTTTTTTTTTTACGTTACTGATTTGGATGAAACGGTGGTGGTTTAGGTATTCCATTAGCCAATTGATTAATTATTTTATGATTATTTATTTACTTTCATTATTAATCATTTATTTATTTTCTTTCTCATCTGGGCAATATCTCAGGCACCTTTTGAGCTAGGAAGCGAAAACTTGGACACGATAGTGACCAAGGGATGTGGCTATAAAGGATATTTTTGATTTATTGATTAACCCTTGGATGCAGTGATTGGGCCTCGGAGGCCCACAACGTTTTTTTTGTTGCAAAAACGATGCTGTAAAAAATTTTTTGGGAATGAGCCTCATTTTCACCGACTTTCATATTGTTACACAAAATTCAGTGACATAAATAAATAAAAATTTCATTCAGGCTCATGGGAAAATCTTCATTCTTCACTTATAACCCAAAAATCTGACACAAATGCAGGCCTGTGGCCTTTGAGGCCCCACATAAATGTTGTTGTACTACTATGTTATATCATTATTTTATTGATATGAGCCTCAATATATGCTCCTATAACCTGGTTACAAATAATTCAATGACAAAAATATGAAATTTTAGAAACGTTACACATATACATTTGTGGGGCCTTCGAGGCCCAAGGGCTGCATAGGTGTAGGATTTTTGACAGTTGTGGACATATACATCTTCGGATGTATTCTTCGTATTGTTGCGGATATGAGGATGGCATTTTTTTTGATTGTATTGTATTGGAAATGGTGATGAACATTGGTTGGATATGGCCCCTCTTGCCTCCAGAGTTGTATAAAGGTAAAAAGGGCGTCTTGGTAATTAGTCCATAAGCATACACGTCAGCCAATCATAGAATGCCCCTGTTCGATAGCTTATATCTTATTATGTGTTTTAGAGTAAGGCCTTGTCTTCCATTAGAATAATACTCCATTGCACCGAGAAAAAGAGATAGATTCCCTTCATTCCCATTCCCAAAAACCTCCATTCCCCCTTTCGTCGATTGGCAATTGCATCCCCTCCAATTGCCGCCATTGACCACGAGGCAGGGTCGGAGAAGAAAGGCGTGTCTCCACCTCGTCATAGAGGGGAGGAGTGAGCCAGCCCCGAACAACCAACCGTGAACAAGGGGTTTGGTTTGAGAGGGCGGAGGAAGAGCGTTTGGGGGAGGTTCGCAAAGGTTGAGGGGCGGGGTCTATATAACCCGCCGGCGGGGCGTTCCCCAGGCAGTTGAGTCCAAGAGATGAGCTTTGAAAGAGTTGAGTCCAAGAGATGAGCTTTGAAAGAGTTGAGTCCAAGAGATGAGCTTTGAAGGAGTTGAGACAAGGAGTGAGGAGACAAGAGCTGGGTCGTCAGAGAGTTGCGCTTTTACTGAGTCCAAAGAAAGAGCTGGATCGTCAGAGAGTTGCGCTTTTACTGAGTCCAAAGAAAGAGCTGGATCGTCAGAGCTGAGCTGCGTGCTTGAGCCACCGAAACTGCATCTACAGCAGCTTGAGCCACCGAAACTGCATCTACAGCAGCTGGAGCCACCGAAACTGCCTCTACAGCAGCTCGAGCCACCGAAACTGCAGCCACAGCAGCGTGGGGCCTGGACGGCAGTTTGGAGCAGGGCCGCGAAGGAACGGCGGCTGCCCAACGAGCCGATCTTGCTGCAGGACCAGTTGGACCTCCCTATCCCGCCAGCCATCCACCAGCCATCCCTATCATCATTCCCCGTGTAAGTGTGTTCGTAGTCTGTCTTTTGTCTTGTCCCCGGGGTAGTAAGTAAGCCTGTTAGATAAGCTAAACTAAAGATTTCACTGTGTCACCTGCGTCTCATGTCCCTGTAAATAAACGTGACTGCTTTCTTTTTGCTTATATGTGTGAATAACAATAAACCCAGTTACTCTTCTGTACGTCTTCTTCCTCTTTGCATTCAGTCGCTTTAGAGTTTTCCAGATTGAGCAGCTGCGGTGCGATACGGCCAACGTTTGGGTTGAATCGGGTTTTAGTCGGGGAATAACTGTTCGGCCGCGGTTACACCACCGCTCGGTCAAAATAACATCTAATCCGCGGTCCGTAACAAATTGGTAGTCAGGAGTTGGGATTCGAACCTGGGACTAAATTTATTTAGCCCAAATTTTGGACACCAATTGTGTTATTACAGTAACAAATTGGTGTCGGGGAGTGAGATACGAGGCCCGAAGCGCGGTTAACGCGCTCAAAATTACAAGCAGCTGGAAATTGTTTTGTTTTTAAAGGAAAACCCGAATTTTGAAATCGCGCCATGGCTGGTCAAGGCGACGGGATGCCGGTGGGAGAGATAGACGGGGTGGAATCGACCCAGGACCTAGGGGAAATGTATATGGAGGATGTGGTTGAAGGGGTATCAGGCGCACAAAATGGCGTCCTCGCGCACGTGGTTGTAGCGGCACCAAATTTTGCCGCGCCCGTGACCGAAGCAGCACCAAATTGCGCTGCGCACGTGGTCGCGGCAGCCGAGCCAGAGATACCAGGGTACATGCGATTTTTTATGGACCAATTGATGGCAAAAATGGATGCTCATAGTGAGCGAATGAGGGACGAAAGGAGGGCTAACAGTGAGCGGTTGGGAAACCAAATTGAAGCAATAACGAACGGAATGAGGGCCGATATGGAGCGAATCGGCAAGATTGGGGACAGAATGGGTGACCGCATGCAAAAATGTGGGGAGACCATGGATCGCATGGTGGGCGAAAGAGTCCCAGGGGTGCACGATGAGGTAACGCGGGTCGAGAAGCACTGGTTGAACGAAGTTGAGAAAAGCACGGGTACAATGACGGGGGTAGAAATCGCGACACGGGGTTTGGAAAAGCCGGCGACCGATGAGGTAGAGGGAATTTTATTAAAGCCAACGGTCGTCGAGGTGAGTAAAGAAAAAGTGGAAGTGGGCATTGAAATTGAAGAGACCGGGGACTTAGAAAACCACTCGCAGCGGGAGGAAGAAATGGAATATGTACAAAGTCCCTGCTCAAATCATGATGATGTACTCGCTAATCCAAATGGAAGTTTGCAGGTTCGCGTGGAGAAAAGAACCTCAGGTGAGTCGTGCTGTATATTGTGCGGGTAGATTTTGCAGGAGGATGTTTGGCGACAAAAGAATTGTCGCGCGCTTGGGATCGAGGAGGCATCCGGGCGTTGGTGAAGGGTCCTGTGTGAGTAAAAATGGCACGCGTGTGAAAAAAAAGTGTGCGTCGGCGAGTGGGTGTGTTATAAAGTGTGGGAGGTAAACCGAGTGCGAGCGAGAATGCACGTCGGGGTGTACGGAGTGTACGTGCGAGGGTGAGAGTGACCCGGAGAGTGAGTTGGTGGTGGAGCGGGTGCGAGAATGCACGCTTGGAATGGTTGAGGGTGTGCGAGGAAGCACACCTGAGTTGGTGGTAGCGCGAGTGTGGGAGAGCCCATCTGAGCGCGTTAGTGGGTGGATGCCAGAGTGCACGCCCATGGTGAGTGTTACGGAGGACGTAACGGAGGAGAGGTGTGGACCGAGGTGTGCGAGCGACGAGTGTGTGCCAAGGTGTTCGGTGGTCAGGTGTGTGACCAGGTCTGTGAGCGAAAGAACGAATGCAATGACAAAGTATGCGGGGTGTACGGGCGGCGTTGGAACACCGAGCTCAGTGAGGGTGAAAGGGGTAGCGTATGCGTGTAAGCATGCATGTGAGGCATCGACGGTAACCGGGGTAGCGGTTAGAGCGACGGATAGCCGATGCGAGCACTCTGGGCGCGGTGTGCTTTGTTGGGTGCGAGGCCCGGCGCGGATCGATGCTGCGTCGCTTCTCTTCGAAGCATCGTTGCCGATTCGGGCTTGGCCCCGCCCTGCACGGTCGAGTCCGGGCCTTGGCGGGCGAGGCGACTGGTCCAGTTCAAGGGCGAGAGGGAGGAAGCGGAACGGTGCCCCCTCGTGGGGACGGGGTTCCGACCGGGGGAGATTGAGCCATCGAGCCCGGGACCGCAAGGTGCCGCGCCGAGATGGTGCGTGGAATCTCGGCCCGACCAAACCACCTCCCTTGAACCGAAAGCCGGACGGATTCAACCTGCAGGCGACCAAACCACCCGAATTCATTGCTCGGCTTTACGAAGCCGAGTTTAATGATGTCATGGCGCACCGAGAGGCACTAGTGAGAAGACTGATGATGATAATAGTGATAGTGGTTTTGATCCGAAATTTAGAAAAGTGAATAGAATTGGCAGTAATTGGCAAATTTTTGATTGGTTGGAATTTGGTGTGCAAAATTGATAGTAAGAGATGCCCCATGTGATGGGATGGCCAATCCACCATCCCTCACAGCGGGGGGCAAAGGAGCACTAGGTTTATGGGGTTGATGGCAGTGAAAACTAGCCCGGGTGGGTTAGGATATATCGTGTGTAGGGATCTAGCGAAGATGACATTAGGTAACGTTAAGGTTTAGTTAGTGACTGATACCTGTAGTGGGGACGCAGGTAGATTAGAGTGGATGATAATGACATGGGAGCGCAATAGTTTAAAGGGACGACTGGGAAGCGCAGGTTTCGGAGGGGAGTAGTTAGCTGAGATGATGCCGTGTGTTTGAGGATTGGAAGTGTATTGAGCAGGGTATGAGTAACTGATTGTGATTGTGAGGAACAGGTGTGATTGCACAGGTGTGCAACTGAACAGGTGTGTGGAGCAGTGTATGAGTGAGTGAAGGTGATGGGTGTTGTGTTGACCGAATGGTCCAGGAAGGAAGGAGGGTGCAGGTGGCACCAGGTGTGAGTGCACAGGTGTGCACCAACAGGTGTATGGAATAAATGGTTGTGTGGAAGCCATGGAGTGTGGAATATATGGAGTATTGGAATGGATGGTCGTGGAGTGAGTATGGTGGAAACTATGGAGTGGAGTGGATGGTGCAAAGGTGTGAATGGGGGAAGGATGGACCCCCATCACGAATACCCGGGGCGGGTAATGTAAGTGTTAAGTAGAGGGAACAGGTAAATTGTGGTTGGATATTGGCATCTGTGGTGCGGGTGAAAGAATGGCATTTGGATGGGTGCATTAGTGTTGTGGAAATGGCTGGGCGTGTAGCCTGTTAGTGTATGTAGTTGGTTTGGGCACTCCACCACTGTGAGGATGTCGGCCAGGTGAGGCCGCAGGTGGGCTCTGGGAGCCGGTAGAGTTGTGTGGATGGGGCCCGAGGATCCGGAGGACGGACCCGGGTAGCCCAGTGCCAGAGGGCACCAAGGGGTGACAGAGCCAGGAGGGGCCTTCCCCAGTAGATAGGTTAGGTTAAGGAGCAGGTAAGCTCGGGTGGCAACTACAGTGGTGGAGGTGTGCAGGTGGGTAGACCTGCTGGGAGAGCTACACGTCACAGCCCAGAAATTGTGCAAGAGCACCGGGAGATGAATCGGGGGAGTGAGACCCCAAATTGAGAAGCACCACAGTTTGGTCAATGGGAATTGGTTATTAGAACCCATAGTGTAAGTGGCCAATGGATTGGCAGGGAAAGACCCCGGGTAGTGTAAAGTGTGTTAATGTCATTTAGAGGATAGTTAGGATTGGAGTCTCCTCGCACCATCTGCATCCACTCACCTGAGGTGACAGGTACTCCACACCATGCCATGTTTTGATTATTTTTTATGATGCAAATGTTTGGATTGTGAGACGCATCATGACGTGGGTGTGACATTGTGCTTTGTTGTTCCATCTCTTCCTCCTTATGAGGATTGATGACGAATTGGGTGATGGCAAATTTTGGCTAGAGGGTTTGTGGTGACGAATTTGGTGTATGGGAAATATGGGGAAGACGTGACGGTAGCGACGGATTGGTAAATGTGAAGATTTTTGTAAAAATGGGGTAAGGGCAAGGGTAGTGTAGGTGACAGGGGGGGGTGGCGTACGGTAGGGACGAGCTTTCTCATTTCACTCTCCGTACGCATTTCGCCTTGCATTGCCTTATTGATGTGTACCCTTGTGACCTTACCCCTCGCTCATTTGTCTTTCCCCTTTTGTCTCCCACATGACCTGTGCGCCATTGGGCGCCGAGGGGAGCGTGCGTGAGTCGGCCATTGTGCGCCCGGAACTCTCAGAACCAGCTGTCTGCATCGATGCACCACATGATGGACCACATGTCTGTGGCCGAGCACCACTTATGGACCCCATGGGTTGGGGCATGGCCCCTCTGCTGGAACCGGCCATGAGGGCCCAAAATCTTGCTGGCGGACCTTGGCCACCGGGCACCGATGCCCCACAAGTGAACCACATGTAGTCGGCCTGGTGGGCCATAAATAAATAAAAAGGACACATTGGGTGCATTTTTCAGTTCAAATAGGCCGCCAGTAAGAAAAGCAAAGAAAATGACAACTGGAAGAAAATAATAATAGCCAGCAGAGGGAGCCGAAGAGCAAGAGATCACCTGCAGGGTTAGGGGTTGTTGATTTTATTTTTATTGAACACTGATGAACAATGGTGACTGCACCGATTGGTGCTTGGGGGTGTATTGGTGCGTTTTTGGTGCTTTCATGGTGCGTCGATGCAGAGCAGACTGTCTCCCCCCAGAAATAATAATTACAGGTCCTGGGTTAGTCTTGTAAATAAAAGTAGCGTCAAGTGTAAATAATGCTCCCCACCGTCAATGTATAGTTTGAAGACCATTCCGCAATTCGGTTAACTGTGGGCGTAAGTCTGTTAGGCAGGGTGCAATGGAGCAGCGGGACACATTTATTTATGTTTTAAAACGGTCGCACTCAGGGTCAGGTTAAAAGTAGAGGGAACTACACCTACGTGTCACACGAAATTAAAGTTATAGGCCCGGGCCGTGCCTAAGAGGAGGAGGGTGCAGTGTTGCGGATATGAGGATGGCATTTTTTTTGATTGTATTGTATTGGAAATGGTGATGAACATTGGTTGGATATGGCCCCTCTTGCCTCCAGAGTTGTATAAAGGTAAAAAGGGCGTCTCGGTAATTAGTCCATAAGCATACACATCAGCCAATCATAGAATGCCCCTGTTCGATAGCTTATATCTTATTATGTGTTTTAGAGTAAGGCCTTGTCTTCCATTAGAATAATACTCCATTGCACCGAGAAAAAGAGATAGATTCCCTTCATTCCCATTCCCAAAAACCTCCATTCCCCCTTTCGTCGATTGGCAATTGCATCCCCTCCAATTGCCGCCATTGACCATGAGGCAGGGTCGGAGAAGAAAGGCGTGTCTCCACCTCGTCATAGAGGGGAGGAGTGAGCCAGCCCCGAACAACCAACCGTGAACAAGGGGTTTGGTTTGAGAGGGCGGAGGAAGAGCGTTTGGGGGAGGTTTGCAAAGGTTGAGGGGCGGGGCCTATATAACCCGCCGGCGGGGCGTTCCCCAGGCAGTTGAGTCCAAGAGATGAGCTTTGAAAGAGTTGAGTCCAAGAGATGAGCTTTGAAAGAGTTGAGTCCAAGAGATGAGCTTTGAAGGAGTTGAGACAAGGAGGGAGGAGACAAGAGCTGGGTCGTCAGAGAGTTGTGCTTTTACTGAGTCCAAAGAAAGAGCTGGATCGTCAGAGAGTTGCGCTTTTACTGAGTCCAAAGAAAGAGCTGGATCGTCAGAGCTGAGCTGCGTGCTTGAGCCACCGAAACTGCATCTACAGCAGCTGGAGCCACCGAAACTGCCTCTACAGCAGCTCGAGCCACCGAAACTGCAGCCACAGTAGCGTGGGGCCTGGACGGCAGTTTGGAGCAGGGCCGCGAAGGAACGGCGGCTGCCCAACGAGCCGATCGTGCTGCAGGACCAGTTGGACCTCCCTATCCCGCCAGCCATCCACCAGCCATCCCTATCATCATTCCCCGTGTAAGTGTGTTCGTAGTCTGTCTTTTGTCTTGTCCCCGGGGTAGTAAGTAAGCCTGTTAGATAAGCTAAAGATTTCACTGTGTCACCTGCGTCTCATGTCCCTGTAAATAAACGTGACTGCTTTCTTTTTGCTTATATGTGTGAATAACAATAAACCCAGTTACTCTTCTGTACGTCTTCTTCCTCTTTGCATTCGGTCGCTTTAGAGTTTTCCAGATTGAGCAGCTGCGGTGCGATACGGCCAACGTTTGGGTTGAATCGGGTTTTAGTCGGGGAATAACTGTTCGGCCGCGGTTACACCACCGCTCGGTCAAAATAACATCTAATCCGCGGTCCGTAACAGTATACATCTTTGGACATTCTAAATAAAGGGATTAGTGAATCATATTTTTTGAGCAAATACTCCTCCATGAGCCTCAACTCTTTAGAGAAAAAAAGTTGAAAAACCAAGAACAAAAAAAAATAAAAAGGATTCATTACTTGTATGGGATTCTTCCAACTAATAGGACCAATGATTAACATTTTCTGAGCAAATACACATCCATGAGCTTCGACTTGGATTGAAAAAGGATATTAAAGAAAAAAAATCTATAAAAATAAAAATAAAAACATTACACGAATACATCCGTTGGGCCTCCGAGGCCCAATGGCTGCATTTATGTAGGATTTTTGACGCCTGCATCTAAGGGTTAATCAATTAATCGATTAATTATTTCATGATTAATCAATTTGTTATTTACTTTTTTCGATTAATGACTTATTTCATTAATTTTCAAAAAGTTATAGCTTCCAATTAAACACTGGTAGTTTCGGTGTGCTGTTAGCTAATTGATTAAGAAAAATTTTTATGATCATTATTTGTTGATTTTTATTACGCAATTAATCAATCAATTATTGTACACCTCCCCCACCAAATTCATTCTCTATGAACTGCACAGCGGTATTGCAGGGGCACCAAAGGCGCTGGTATGTTCCAGATATAACTCATATATCTGGAACATACCAACGCAGCACAACGATTGCAATGCCACGCGGGAGGATATTTATTTATTTATGTGGCATGAGGGCGGTGTACTTTGAATGTATCTGTACTTGTTATATTTCCTTTTGGTAAAATGTACAACTGTAATTGTTACTAAATGCGCCACCCTGTCATGTGACCAAATCCTCAGCTCTGATTGGTGGATGTTTGTGAGGGACATACAAACATACATACATATACATACATACATACATACATACATACATACATACATACCTACACCGAATGGACAGACAAACGCTGTTTCAGCCGGCATTGCCCTACAGGCTGGGCCATAAAAAAGAAATATAGCTACCATTATTGTATGTATTATATCATAGTCTAACAGGAACCACTCTTTAATTTATTTTAAATCTAATTAAATTACACTGTGGTATTTTTCAGTGATGGGTATTTTTTCAGTATGGTCTTGTTGTGTGTGTCTTCCTCCTATTCTGCTAAGAAATATTGAGAGATGGATTTTGACTCTAATTAGAGATGATGGATTTTGGAATTAAACAATACTCGATAAAATTTGACAACAGTGCTGCTACATCCTGATCATTAGTACTAGATTCAGGAGTTACAGGCCTGAAGGATATTCATCTCAAAGACTACACTATTACAGTGAGGTCTTTCCCTTTGACAGACCTATCCGGTCTTGGCGCAGTTGCTCATGCTCCGCATTACTCGCGACTGACGATTTTCTTGAGGAGTTCATCCATTCCCAGAGATCGATCATTAATAAATCTCCCCTCTTTTCCTGCTGTTTAAGAAAACCAACTTCTTCACTCAGAAGATCCATACCCACTTATGAGGTGTGCAACCACTTTCATTCCCATTAGTGGGCCTCGCCGGAAGATGCAATTCCATTTGATTATTGCCTGTGATCTTTCTCGACAAAAGACTATCGAAAGAATTGTCCGTCTCCAGAGCCCTGCCTCGCATGTACAAAAGGAACGTAGCAGTCGTTGCTGCCATGATTCTCAAACAGAAATCCCATATGCATAAAACTGCCATATAATCTCTCCATCGCACGTCACGTGACGCAACTTCAACCGATTCGCAGGACAAATGAGCTTGTTACACGAAATGAAATAAGAGCAACAGCCATAAATAATAGTTATTATTAAAATACAAGCTTTGCAAGGGCAGTGGATACAATTGATGAGTGAAAAAAGCATTACTCATTTTAAGGGTTGTTTAAGAAATGAATTCGAAACATAACACCACAAATTAAACTGCAACGACAGAATTGCTGATATATCTGGAACATACCAACGCAGCACAACGATTGCAATTTTAGAAACAATGGATCTCTGCGAACACAAGAGTAACACAGACGGGTGGAGGAAGCTTTCTTACATTCCCTGTGGTTGATATATTCCTCATTGGTGTATCCTTTCCATATAAGATCCTCTACCTTTTAGCTGTGGAATGTGAACAAGAGAGACAGCTCGGCATGCAATCTTGGGATGAAATTATAGCAATTGAATCTTTTATGACATGTTGCGTTTCTCAACGGATGCTGGTACCTTTCATTTCAGGCACTGGCATTGGACAGATGAAGCGACACACACACCATGCACAACAGGGCAAATGATATCAAAACGGACGGATGTAATATCCTCTGCTGGTGTACACACCGAGGATGTTTCTCATCAGTGGCATGCACTCTAAAATAAGACTCGGTTGTAATAGATTGACTGCTCATTTCACAGATCTGTATTCCTTGGTCTAATCTTTGCAGGAGTTTGATTCCACTAAAGCTGCTATCTTGATACACTCTCAGAAGGTGGCGCCATTCTTTAGAGGAGACTGCGTTAAGCTCATTATCTTCCTGCAAAGATGGTTGCACTCATTTTTAGCTCACCTGGAACAAAAATTGTTCAGGTGAGGTATTAGCATCGTGCGGTGTCTGTCAGTGAGTCCTTCCGGCTGTATGTCGGAACTTCTTCTCTGAAATTACATACACAATTTCGATGAAACTTAACGACAACCTTCATCACCCGTGATGTACTAAGGTTTCTCCACGTCATTAAAAAAAATCAGGGCTTTTCCCTCCAAAATAGGTCTCCATTTCATATTTTGTGGGTCAACCACACCCAGCAATGGTTCCCTAGATCTACCAGGTGAGCTCAGGGGCATTCCCCATATTTTTCCACTATATTTTCAATGCAATTAGATGCTTGGATCCAGCCCCTAAATGAAATACTGTCACGTCTGAAGCTCCCATTAAAACAGGAGCCAATTTAGACTCGGGAGATTGACCAAACGATCTTTTATTAGTTTTTGCGCTGCGTTTATTTAAATAATTCTAACTTTACTGGTCTCAAAGGAGCTTCAATTGGACCGAAATAATGACGGCTCACGGCACGGAAACTGATGGCCAAAACAGGTTTTCTTACCTCTTAAAGGATTAAAAAAAAAAAAAAACAGGCAAAAGGGTAACAAGTTGCTATAAACAAAAACGGAACGAACCATGCAAGTCAATTGGACACAAATAAGTAAATGGGAATATTCAAACTTATGTACAATGATTGGAAATAAAACAATTCCTAACCCACGAGGCGCCACAGATCACACTCATGAAACAAAATAATTATAGGCGAGACTTCCATTATCCGATACGCAGGGTCGATGCTTGACTCAAAATAGATGGCTTCGGCATACAGGTGTGAGATAAACAGAGACAAAGAGCCAAAATGAGCACGAGGAAGATTGTGTTTGGTGTGGAATGCCAGTGATGATCCATCTCCTCCACCAGGCCTTTTTGTCTTTTAAGCAAGGCCTCCTGTGGGTGCCATTGGTCCTCTTCCTCAATGCTCTCACTGACACAGGGTGAACACAGCTTGGGTCAATCCAAGACAATGCTACACATGGTCCACTCCAAACAGTTTTGCCTGTCCTTCCACACGAGGCTTTTGTGTTCGTTCCCAGGTCTGAACAACGAGGCCCCTTCTTCATCATCAAGTTTCTCCTGGTCCCTCCCTCCACAAGTGTGGTCTCTCTCATGAGAAGTTCTCGCCTACTAGTCCCACTTACCACAAGGTGTTCACACCTACATATTAATTAAGATCTAACATGTCTATACGTTACATACGCTGTCTCCTCAGCATTACTGTAACAAACGACTTAACCTGCAGGTCCCTGTTACATGTTAATCTAAAAGCTACTCGAAACACCCGGACCATACTACACTTACCATGGTTTAGCTATGGATCCCCTGCGTCCCCTTCCACATAACAATACTTTATGGATACTGAGTGGATCATTGCTTTCAAACAGCAAACAGGTACTCCTCAAAACTACAGGGTTCATAGAACACCTTGGGAAACAAGAACATGGATGTGGTCTATGAGTGGTGAATTTGATTGGTCGTGATGACGTAAAATGCCGTAATAGTTTGTCCAAGTACTACTAATCGGTATGGTTTTGAAAGTGCCAAGAAGGTGATTTGTGTTCTACCATCTACAGTGTTCAATTATATAATTCAATTGAAATAAAAATCAAGGCCCAGTTGCATAAAGCACACTTAAGGGAAATGTTAAGGATTTCCTTAACTTTTCCCTTATGGAGATCCTTAAGTTGAGGATGGTTGCATAGATGAATATCCTTAAGGTTTCCCGTAAATCCTCCCTTAAAGTTAAGGGAGCTCCACCCACCATCCCCCAACCCCGTCCTCGTCCTCGGCTTTTCTTCACCAATTAGAAGCAACCTTTCATAAGTTACCACTTATTATACATTGTAAGAAAGGTCATGATTCGTTGTTTGGGTTGACATCCATCCGTTTATACTCATTTGCATACACGTATGGAGCACAATCATGGCTCCACGTGCTTTATGAGTTAAGAAAAGTTTTCCCTTAAGGTTTCCCTTAGCTAAGGATTTCCTTAAGTAAGCTGTTGCATAAACATCCCTCAGAAAATCCTCAGCTAAGGATTTCCTTAAAGTTAAGGAAATCCTTAGGAGCCGTTGCTATGCTCGGCAACCAAACAGATTAGAGATAAGACGATTGTCCGAAAGCATGAAAGCAACAACATGTGATTTTAAATGACGCTTGTTATATCCATATATATGGTATATGCTTGGTATATGCTACATGAGGAACATGTAATTGCGAAGGAAGGAGGAATAAAATGATTATTGTGTAAAATTCATTTGATTCTCATTCAACATTTCATTGTAAATGTGTTAATGTGCAGTAAATGTTTGGAAACTTTCCGAGAATGGTGAAAGTGTGAAAATATGCAAGTGAAATTTGAGTGCGAAACTACAAGAAAAAATATTCTGGATGCCATGAAAGAGTGAAAATTGAGGAAGTATTGTTATATCATTCTCTGGCATCACGCTGCAATAATCGTCCTCTTTGTGACCAATTTCCCTGAAGAACGCCATTTGGAAACTCAATGGTTTGTGGTTAAGATTGATGTGGTTAAGATGCTCCCTTAACTTTTTTTTTTTTTTTTTTTTTTTTGTATACAAGATCGAGGCTCGTGAAAGAGCGAACATTAATCACACAGAAAGACAAACAGACACACAAAACAAATAACATCGGGAGCGGTAGACAAGATGGGGAGAGAGGGGGAAGGACACAAACACAACATTTGAGAGCAGGGACCGAGAGACATGGAGACATCGAGAGAACTGTGGGAGGGAGAGGGCTTTGGGGGGGAGGCATGGGAAGGGGGGGGGGGGTGGGAGAGGTATAAAACATATGGACACTGCCAAGACTTCCAGGAAAGAAGTTGGAATTTCAAACAAGGTGGATCTGGGGTGAATTAGTGGGGGTAGAAAAGATCAAGGTTTTGGATGGGGGAAGATAAGAGATGGTGGTGAACAGCTGTTTTGAAGACCTGGAGGGAGGAGTGTGATTGAAGTGAGTGTGGGAGTTTGTTCCAGAGGCGGGAGAAAAGAGGAATGAAAGAGTGAAGGTGAGCAGAGAGCCGAGATTTCGGCAGTTTAACCATCAGAGGGTGGCTGGCAGATCTTGTGCGACCTGTAGGAATATTTGGGGGACAGAGCACAGAGAGAGCTGGGGGAGCAAGGCCGGAGAGGAGTCGGTAGAAGACAGAAAGACCACCTACCTGCCTGCGGTGAGTGAGTGAAAGGCCCTCAGAGATAGCTTCATCGCGGGAGATTCCAATGATTCTGAAAGCTTTGGATTCAACAGCGTGAAGCCGAGCCAGGTGTGAGGCAGGAGCACCAGCCCATAGGGGAGAACAGTATTCCATTGAGCTGCGGATGAAAGCCTTGTATGTGGTGAGGAGCTCAGGTGTGCCTAGGAAGGACTTCGCACGACGGAGGCTGCCCAGTCGGCGACTGGCTTTGGAGGCCAGCTTGGAAATGTGGTTTTCCCAAGAAAGATCATGGCAGATGGTGAGACCCAAAAGCTTGAGCGACAGAACTTCTTGGAGAGGATTGTTGAGAAAGTAGATGGGAGGGTTGTCCAGTCGATCTTTTCGGAGAGACACAGTAAGAGTGTGAGATTTGTCAGGATTGAAAGACATGTTCCACATGTTTGACCAGTCTGTGATTTTGTCCAGGTCTTCAGAGAGTGAGGAGGCTGCAGACTGCCGATCTGAGGGAAGAGGAATGGAGCGGCAGAGAGTGGAGTCATCAGCAAAGAGATACAGAGGATTTTCCAGAGAGTCGGAGAGATCATTGATAAAGACCAGAAAAAGCACAGGGCCCAGCACACTGCCTTGGGGAACTCCAGCCTGAACAGGAAGGGGAGATGAGAGAAATCCATTCAGGGCCACACGTTGACTACGACCAGAGAGGAAGTCCGCAAGCCATGCATGGAGATTTCCATGGATACCATAGGAGGAGAGTTTGGTGAGCAGAGCTGGGTGCCAGACCGTATCGAAGGCACGTGATATGTCAAGGGAGACAGCTCTGATTTCCTGTTTGGCATTGAGGACCTCCCTCCATTGTTGAGACAGCAGGAACTTTAAGGAAGGATTTAAAGAAGGAGTTAAGGATTATTCATATATGCAACCATCCTCAACTTAAGGATGTCCTTATGGGAAAAGGTAAGGAAATCCTTAACTTTTCCTTTGAGGATGACTTATGGAACCGGGCCCATAAGCTCCGCCCACTTTTGGTGGCAGAAGTAATAACATTTTCAAAGACAATCAAATTAATTTTACACAAGAATCATTTAATTCCTCCTTCATCCACAAGCACGTCTTCCCCATGCAACATATAACAAGCATCATTTAAAATTACGTGTTCATTACGTGCTCTTACTTCCGGACATCTTAGATTGGTTGTCTGTCATAGCATCAGCTCCAAAGGATTTCCTTAACTTTAAGGGAATCCTTAATCTTAAGGGTTGTTCATGCAATAGCACTTAAAGAAATCCTTAGCTAAGGAATTACAGTGTACCTTAAAGGAAATCTTTCCTTAAGGTTAAGGGAGTTTTATGCAACAGGGCTAAAAATTTTAAAAATTGTAGAAAAACAACTTTCATAATTTTACCGTCGCTGATGCAGCATCTTTTACACCACCTTATCTAATGCATTACATTAGTTATTCATGCCTGTTGTATGTGTCCTTTGTGACGTCCTTAAAAACAGTAAGTTTCTTCTTTGGAATGATTTAAAATTTTGTTTGACTGCCGGACAGGCAGACAGAGTAAAAAAACATCTCGCTCCGCTCTGCTCATGCACAATCGCGCCAAATTCAGAGCCAAAGTACTGCGGAACTAACTACCAGATTGTTTTCTGGCTAACGTTCTGATTCGTCTTCAAAATATAACATTCAATTGAACTTAAATTTTTCCTCGATCATAAACTGATGTTTATAGACAGACAGACAGACAGACAGACAGAAGTGAACCAATCTCACAAACCAACCCCACTTTTCGCTTCGTGTGCGCAGGATAATAATTCGGCAAACATCAGGATGGTAGCTAGCAACTAGGAATCAGGAGCCATTTCTGGCTCCATTGCTATGTCATCGAAACGATAAAGTATGAATGGTGTGTGTGTGTGTGTGTGTGTGTGTGTGTGTGTGTGTGTGTGTGTGTGTGTGTGTGTGTTGTGTGTGTATGTGCGTGCGTTTGTTCACAAACTCCTCCAGCCTCGGTGGTGTATTGGTTGGAGTATCCGCTCTGAGCATGGGAGGTGAATGGATGGAATCTCGGCTGAGTCATACCAAATATTTTAGAAATGGTATGTGCTGCTTCCTTGCTTGACGGTCAGCATTTAGACGATAGAGCATGGACAAACATCCGTGGGTTAGCAACCATTATGCAGGCTTGATGGGCTTCCTGCTTTATTTGTTGTAACTTTTCGCTGGTGAGTGCCGATCAAAGTTGGCAAATATACTCAGCATCACGATATACTGGAGGGTGTTCATGGTGAAGGTTCAAGCTGTCACTGAAAATCAAGAGGACATAATGTGCAGTTGTAAAAACTGATATTGAGTAGCAAAAACATTTAGCAACAATGCCAAATTGACAAAAAGGTGCCAACGGCATCAAAAGATGAAAGCTTGCAATTCTGACATTGCACAAAAGCTTCATTTTTTTCAGGGTACTAATGGTTTTATCTTTAAGGAAAGATGAAAAAAACAGGATTATTCAAAGGATTCAAGAGATTTTTGTGGGGAAACAAAATACCCAAGGTATCAAATACCATCCATTCAAAAATATATTGGTGGACATCTGCGAAGAACCATTGATAAAATGCTTCGTAAACAATGGCTAAGGAATGCTTATGAGAAGCATTTGTTCATTTACCTTATTGTATGAATCAAATACGGAAAAGCAGATGTAAACCAAAAATAGTAGTTTGGCCTGTGGTGGCAGCAGTAGCACCAGAGTTGTCTTTCCAATTAGAGTCATTTACACAAGATCGTGAGAGGAAAGGAAGTTTCTCACATAATACAGGAAACACCTTTTTATCTTTAAACATCCAGATTTACCAAAAAAGCACAATGAGATTACACAGTTTGTAAGGATGTTACTGAGGCGTACCTTCAATGGGGCTTCCATCGCATTAATTTACATTCACAACACCGGCAGCATGCTAACATCGCGTAACAAGCAATAAAGGAAAAACCTTGCGCATCCTGCCTGCTTGTTTAACAGAAACCTCATCTCTTATTCAAGGCCAAGTAGAATGTGTTCCTTCCAACATCAATCCCAGTTGAGCTACTATCAGTTTGTGGCTTACACAATAAAACCCTTCATCTCAAATCAATGTTATTATAATAACATCAAATTCTAACTTTAATAATATCATAATAACATTGTTATTATTATAAGAATAATATAATATTATAATTATAAGTATAAATATATAAATAATATCATTATAAATATAAATAATAACATTCTTATTATAATAACTAGTGGATATGTAGGTGCTAAGTTTATTACTTGAAAAATCGAAGATTTTTCAAGTATATTGTTCGGTTGCGTTTGTGGTTCTGTCTGTCTGTCTGTCGGTCTGTTTGCCTGTTTGTTTGTTACTTGCAAAATCGAAGATTTTTCAAGTATATTGGTCGGTTGCTTTTGTGGTTCTGTTTGTCTGTCTGTCGGTCTGTTTGTCTGGTTTTTTTTTTTTTTTTTGGTTTTTTTTTTGTATACAAGATCGAGGCTCGTGAAAGAGCGAACATTAATCACACAGAAAGACAAACAGACACACAAAACAAATAACATCGGGAGCTGTAGACAAGATGGGGAGAGAGGGGGAAGGACACAAACACAACATTTGAGAGCAGGGACCGAGAGACATGGAGACATTGAGAGAACTGTGGGAGGGAGAGGGCTTTGGGGGGAAGGCATGGGAAGGGGGGGGGGGGGTGGGAGAGGTAGAAAACATATGGACACTGCCAAGACTTCCAGGAAAGAAGTTGGAATTTCAAACAAGGTGGATCTGGGGTGAATTAGTGGGGGTAGAAAAGATCAAGGTTTTGGATGGGGGAAGATAAGAGATGGTGGTGAACAGCTGTTTTGAAGACCTGGAGGGAGGAGTGTGATTGAAGTGAGTGTGGGAGTTTGTTCCAGAGGCGGGAGAAAAGAGGAATGAAAGAGTGAAGGTGAGCAGAGAGCCGAGATTTCGGCAGTTTAACCATCAGAGGGTGGCTGGCAGATCTTGTGCGACCTGTAGGAATATTTGGGGGACAGAGCACAGAGAGAGCTGGGGGAGCAAGGCCGGAGAGGAGTCGGTAGAAGACAGAAAGACCACCTACCTGCCTGCGGTGAGTGAGTGAAAGGCCCTCAGAGATAGCTTCATCGTGGGAGATTCCAATGATTCTGAAAGCTTTGGATTCAACAGCGTGAAGCCGAGCCAGGTGTGAGGCAGGAGCACCAGCCCATAGGGGAGAACAGTATTCCATTGAGCTGCGGATGAAAGCCTTGTATGTGGTGAGGAGCTCAGGTGTGCCTAGGAAGGACTTCGCAAGACGGAGGATGCCCAGTCGGCGACTGGCTTTGGAGGCCAGCTTGGAAATGTGGTTTTCCCAAGAAAGATCATGGCAGATGGTGAGACCCAAAAGCTTGAGCGACAGAACTTCTTGGAGAGGATTGTTGAGAAAGTAGATGGGAGGGTTGTCCAGTCGATCTTTTCGGAGAGACATAGTAAGAGTGTGAGATTTGTCAGGATTGAAAGACATGTTCCACATGTTTGACCAGTCTGTGATTTTGTCCAGGTCTTCAGAGAGTGAGGAGGCTGCAGACTGCCGATCTGAGGGAAGAGGAATGGAGCGGCAGAGAGTGGAGTCATCAGCAAAGAGATACAGAGGATTTTCCAGAGAGTCGGAGAGATCATTGATAAAGACCAGAAAAAGCACAGGGCCCAGCACACTGCCTTGGGGAACTCCAGCCTGAACGGGAAGGGGAGATGAGAGAAATCCATTCAGGGCCACACGCTGACTACGACCAGAGAGGAAGTCCGCAAGCCATGCATGGAGATTTCCATGGATACCATAGGAGGAGAGTTTGGTGGGCAGAGCTGGGTGCCAGACCGTATCAAAGGCACGTGATATGTCAAGGGAGACAGCTCTGATTTCCTGTTTGGCATTGAGGACCTCCATCCATTGTTGAGACAGCAGAAGCAGCATGTCCAGAGTAGAGTGACCTGGTCTGAAACCAAATTGATGATCAGAGATCAAGCCATTGGAGAAGAGGAAAGATTTCATATCCGAAGCAATGATGGATTCCATGACTTTGCTGATAATTGGGAGCAGGCTGATTGGTCTGTAGTTGCAAGGATCTGTTTTTGCACCTTTTTTGTGTAAAGCGGTAATGTTTGCTGATTTCCAGGATGCTGGCAGATGACCTTGAGCAAAAGATAGGGTGAAAAGAACAGAGAGAGGGTGAGATAGAGTGGCAGAGCAGGATTTTAGGACCCGTGGGCTGATGCCATCTGGTCCAGTTGCAGAATCAGAGTCGAGGTTTGACAAAAACTCCTCCACCTTGTCAGGAGAGAAGGTCACAGAGTCCAGGAGCAGTTTGGTTCGACTGGGAAAGGTGGGAACAGAGAGAGATGGGTTTGGGACTAAGGATTTTGAGGCAAACACAGAGTTGAGGCATTCGGCTTTGTCACGTGCGATGTCAACTGTGTGGCCATTTGAGGTAAGGGAGGGGATGGAGGGGGAACAAACACCAGAAACGGATTTGACCAGACGCCACCAGGATTTGGAGGAAGGAGACAGGTTTGAGAGTTCATTCTTGAGTGAGGAGAGATAGTGCTTCCTGGCACTCCTGAGGGTAGACACACACTTGTTCCGAGCTTGGTGGAAGGAACTGAGATTTCCTTCAGTTGGATTAGCCTTCCAAGAGGCAAAGGCAAGTTGTTTCAGGGCAACTGCCTCACCACAAGATTCAGTGTACCATGGACGGGAGGAAGGGTAAGACAACTGAAGGCGAGATGGGATAAATCTGTGCATGAGAGAGATCAGTTTGCTTTGGAAGAATTCCCAGGAAGAATTGATGTCAGAGGCAGTGGAGATGGGAGACCAATCCAGACGATTGATGGCTGCTTGAAGACCGTCCCAGTCGGCCTGAGTGAAATGCCAGACTCGTCGACGCTGAGGAGGCTCTCTAAGAATGGCCAGAGAGATGTCCACTTTGACAAGCACATGATCAGAAGAACCGATTGGAGCAGAAGAAGAGCAGCAGACATTAGCAGGGAAGTTAGTCATAACCAAGTCTAGAAGAGAAGATACTCCATTGGCTGAGATCCGGGTCGGGAAATTGACAGATTGTGTCAATCCCAGTGAGTCACAGAAGTCCTTTGCTGAGGTGCCATGACTGGTGAGAGAGGAACCCACACCCAACCAGGTGGCATGATGACAATTGAAGTCACCACATATGAGGAAGAGAGAGTTGGGATGAGTGGATAGAAGTTGGTCCATGTTGTCAGACAGTGAAATGTAGATGGAGTCATCACTGTTTGGGGGACGGTACAGAACACATATGAACAAAAGGTGGGAGCGGAGAGGAAGCCGTAGCCAGAGGTACTCCTGGGGGTGAGGAGGAGAGAGGGCAGTGCAAGGAGAGTGAGGAAGAGAGTTTTTGATAAAGATAGCCACCCCACCACCAGGCCGAGGCTCAGGTCTATCATACCGGAGGAGGGAGTAACCAGGAAGAGATATTAAGGAATCAGAGACATCTTGAAGGAGGAAAGTCTCTGTTAAGCAGATCAAGTCTGGATTGTCAGAAGCAACCTGTATGGAGAGATCAGTCAGGTTTGAGCGAAGGCCCCGGATGTTTGAGGTCCATACCGTTAATGAAGAGAGAGGGGGAGCATCGGGTACAGGACAGGGGAGGGGAGGAGTAGGGTAAGATGAAGGAAGAGAGGGGGAGGTAGGGAGAGCAGTTGTTAGTGTGTCAGCGATTGCAGAAGAGTTCCAAGAAAGGGAAGGATGAGGAGGATGAAAGGTTTGAAGGTGAAGGGATGAGGCACAGTGAGGGGTTGTTTGAGGGGGGGCAGAGGAAAGAAGAAGGTTGGGGGGGGGGTGGAGGTATGAGATAGAAGGGAGACGAAGTGGGGAGGAGGCAGCTTTGAGGAGGAGGGGGAGGAGGGAGAATTGGAGAGGAATGGTATGGGGGGAGATTTGAATGGGAGGGGTTGGGGGGGAGTTTTGAAGGGGAGGAGTGAGGGGGGAGTTTAGGAGGGGAAGGGCAAGGGGGGAGTTCAGGAGTGGAAGGGCAAGGGGGGAGTTCAGGAGTGGAGGGGTAGGGGGGGAGTTTAAGAGTGGCGGGGCAAGGGGGGAGTTTAGGAGTGTAGGTGCAAGGAGAGGGATTTGGATGGGAGGGGCAAGAGGGGAGTTTAGAAAGTGGATGATTAATGAAAGACGAACATTGAAAACAAATTGGGTTTGTTGTGATTTTCAAGTTAGCAATCCGGTTCAGAATGATGGAGGAGGGATGGAATGAATGTGAATTTAGACCATGTAGTGAGGGAGACGTATAAGATATTGAATTTCTTTTTTTTGAGGTGGAATGAGTTGGAGAGGAAATTGAGAAAAGCCTTTTAAATAGGAAGAAAAACAGCGTGTTGTAAAATACCACTGAGTAAAACACTGAAGGGGAAAGGTTATACATATTTAAATAATATTTAAACAGAACCGTGAACAATCTTATGTGCACAAAAACACGAACGGGGGGAGAGCCGAGAGGGACCACCACGAGTCACGTGAAGGGCAAACGGTGGATGGCAAGGAGTTAATGGGGGCGGGGCGAACAGCACACCTGGACAGAAAATACAGGATGAGTCAACAGTACACGTGGAGAAAGGAAAATAAATGTTTTTGGTTTTTGTTTTTTTGTTTGGTTTTTGGGGGTGGGGGGGGGGGGGAGGTGGGGATTTAGAACGTTAGACAGAGTATTATGTTCGGGGTAGAAGGGAAAAAAACTAAGAGCCAAGCAAAACACGATTAAGATAACAAACACCGACGGGGGTACAACTACAAGGCCGCACACGAGGAGCAGAACACGATTAAATAATTACAAGTTACAGGAAATTCAAACCAAAAGTAACTATAATCAAAACAATAACGCATGGACGATAAAATAACGAGTTGAAATTTGACAATCTATCTGGGGAAATGGGGGAGAAACACGTGGTCGAAGACTTGCAAAATGTTACTTGCAAAATCGAAGATTTTTCAAGTATATTGGTCGGTTGCTTTTGTGGTTCTGTCGGTCTGTCTGTCGGTCTGTTTGTCTGTTTGTTTGTTACTTGCAAAATCGAAGATTTTTCAAGTATATTGGTCCGTTGCTTTTGTGGTTCTGTCTGTTTGTCTGTCTGTCTGTCTGTCTGTTTGTCTGTTTGTTTGTTACTTGCAAAATCGAAGATTTTTCAAGTATATTGGTCGGTTGCTTTTGTGGTTCTGTCTGTCTGTCTGTTTGTCTGTTTGTTTGTCTGTTTGTTTGTTACTTAGAAAATCGAAGATTTTTCAAGTATTGGTCGGTTGCGTTTGTGGTTCTGTCTGTCTGTCTGTTTGTCTGTTTGTTTGTCTGTTTGTTTGTTACTTGCAAAATCGAAGATTTTTCAAGTATATTGGTCAGTTGCGTTTGTGGTTCTGTCTGTCTGTCTGTTTGTTTGTCTGTTTGTTTGTTACTTAGAAAATCGAAGATTTTTCAAGTATTGGTCGGTTGCGTTTGTGGTTCTGTCTGTCTGTCTGTTTGTCTGTTTGTTTGTCTGTTTGTTTGTTACTTGCAAAATCGAAGATTTTTCAAGTATTGGTCGGTTGCTTTTGTGCTTCTGTCTGTCTGTTTGTTTGTTACTTGCAAAATCGAAGATTTTTCAAGTATTGGTCGGTTGCGTTTGTGGTTCTGTCTGTCTGTCTGTTTGTTTGTCTGTTTGTTTGTTACTTAGAAAATCGAAGATTTTTCAAGTATTGGTCGGTTGCGTTTGTGGTTCTGTCTGTCTGTCTGTTTGTCTGTTTGTTTGTCTGTTTGTTTGTTACTTGCAAAATCGAAGATTTTTCAAGTATATTGGTCAGTTGCGTTTGTGGTTCTGTCTGTCTGTCTGTTTGTTTGTCTGTTTGTTTGTTACTTGCAAAATCGAAGATTTTTCAAGTATTGGTCGGTTGCGTTTGTGGTTCTGTCTGTCTGTCTGTTTGTTTGTCTGTTTGTCACCGGCCTACAGGTCACAATTCCAAACCGATCGTCACGAAACTTCACCAAGTTGTATAGGTCGTCCCAATTGAGAAGGCTCTTGTTTTTGGGGTCAAAAGGTCAACATAGGTCAAAGGTCACCAACTTTGCCAAATTTCTAAAATCCTCAATTTTCATCCGATTGACTTGAAATTTGAAGAGGACTTGCATATCTGGTCACTGAATTCAACCACCAAGTATATTTGAGGTCAACATAGGCCAAAAGGTCATCATAGGCCACATTTCTAAAATCCTCAATTTTCATCTAATTGACTTGAACATTGAACAGCATTTGCACATTGAGTCACTAAATAGGGAAACTAACTATTTTTGAGGTCAAAAGGTCAAAGGTCGACTCAAGGTCAACCTTCCAAAATTATCATTTTTCATCTGAAAAATCGTCACCTTTCTTCCTATTGACCCGAGTTTTGATCAATATTGTCAATTTTAATCTTTATGAAATGAGGAATTTGCTGTATCAATGGGGAAAAAATTATTTGGGGGGGGGGGGGGGAGGTAGATTTTACAAGTATCGTGCTCTGCATGACATCTTCTTGTTTATTTATTTATTTATTTATTTGTATTTTTGAGGTTTTTAGGATACTGGAGCGAAAAGCAAATTGTGATTAAAAACGGGACGGGATGCTTTAAGGCTTTTCCAAAGGACAATGTAGTCCACTCCACTGCACCCCGACATTTCGTATCAGGGGACAGTTTGTTGTCAAAATTGATTCCTGTTGAAACCCCCGAGCAGAGACGGGTATGCCATATAACGAGCTACTGTGTGTCTCCAATTTGGCGGGTGTGGGTGTTGTTGTTTTGTTTGTGATTACAGTTTACCCCTCAGGTTGTTTCATTTGGTATAATATGATCATTTACTGCTTGATGCATAGGAGGCCAACCCAGCGAGCATGCATTTTAATTGTTTTGTGCTGGAAAAACCAAACTGTATTCATTGCCATTAAAATTTAATAAGCTCATCTTGATGACAATGTTTCCAGTTGCTTTTCAGTTAATCATGTCAGCGAAGAGTAATCAATGTTTACATCCAACAGATACACGCAGTGCCCATGGGCTGATCCAGGAATTTCAAGACGGGGGGCGGGGGGGGGGTGCATGAGACTATAGCGCTGGGGAGAAGGGGGATAAAAAGGGGGGAGGTCTGGGGGTCCTCCCCCAGGAAATTTAAAAAAATTGATCGTCAGAAACGGCATTTCGTGCGTTCTTGGAAGTTTCTGCAGTTCCTTGTGTTCTTCCCTGGTCCAACAGTTCAGCAGTTTTGCACCGCCTGCACCCTCATCCTGGATCGAAGGGGGGGGGGGGTGCGCACCCCCTGCACCCCCCCCTGGATCCGCCCCTGGTGCCATCTAATTTAATGCTGAAACGAGAGGCGACGTTCACAAGGCGTTTGTAGATGCATCTCGAGGTTCACGAGGAGAAGGAAGAGCCGAGTCAGAAATGCAGAGTTTGATGGATGGTTTTACGGAACGTTTCCACAAGTCTAATAGGGCGGCAGTTTGAGCATGAAAATGAGGGTGAAGTGGCAACTAGCTTCCAACCAGCTAATTTTGATATTTTTTATAAAGTATGAACCCTGACTACTTCACACACCAAAAATACCCAGAATCCCCGTGGGGGAACATGTTCAAGTGACATCAATATGGCCTCCATTTTTATTAAGTTTTTGTATTTTATTTTTACATTGAGGGTCCTTGTGTCCTGATCTGTAATAAAATGATACTAGCATCTAATTTTAATATTCTATTTAATAATATTAATATTTAATAATATTTAAAAATAATATTATTAATTATATTTAATAATATTTAAATAATATTTAAATAATAAATTAATTTAAATGCATGCAATGCATTTAAATGCATTTAAATTAATTTAATAATTTAATTTAAATAATATTTAAATAATAAATTAATGCAAATGCATGTATGCAATGCATTTAAATGCATTTTAATTAATTTAATAATTTAATTTAAATAATATTTAAATTAAATGCAGCTGAAGCATTAAGATCAATTTCTTGGGTATTAGGGTATTCAGTTGTTGGTTGTAATTTTTCTATGTCTGCGAATAATACTAACTGCACGGTGAAGTATTTGGGAATCATTTTTGTAATCAGAACCATTGTTGTAAGCACATTCTCACGAACCTCTGCTGGCTTCATATTCGCTGCTGTAAGTTTTATCCCTTTCTTTTTATTCTCTGGTTCTCCACAAATGAAAGTTTTCATCCCAGGAAAAGGCTGATGTTTTTTTCTCTTGACAGTAAAACTACCATATAAACGGTTAGGTACCACGTCAGCACCTGTACACAATGCCAAACTTTACAATTTTGGCAGCCATTTTGATGACGTCATTTAAGCATGTTCCCCCAGAGGTATTCTGGGTATTTTTGGTTTGTGAACTTGTCAAGGCCCCTACTTTATAAAAATACCAAAAGTAGCTGGTAGGAAGCTAGTTGCCAGTTCCGCCATTTTAAAGGCACTTTTTGACAATAATCTGCACCCCTATAACGGTTAGCACTGGTGTCAGGAATGGGATTCTGGAAGGGCTCGATCTCCTCCCTCACTCCTGTGCCGTTAATCCGGAGCACCAATCGTTCCCTACAATCGGGCTAAATGCAACACCAGGACGGAAGTTCGAAGCCAAGGGTTGAGTGGGAATGAGGTTGATTGTGAGCGCACGGTATGAGTCGTGGCTTTCAATAGTTTCACGATTTCATAACAAGGTCAGGCATTCTTTTCTTTACCACGACGACGTCTTGCTCTGCCCATATTACATGACTGTGCCATCTAGGCCTTGTCCGTGATGTCTATCTTTGCCAATGATTTAGCAATTTATACACGTGCCTAGGTGAATGTTTCAAATGGAAATTCTTATTACATCTCGAAAGTGGTACTGTATGTCTAAATCAACATACGTTATATATATATATAATTGTACTACGTCCTGTGGATAACATTTATCCTATTTAGCATTGTGGGTGCGTGTGTGTTTTCCTGTACGTTTGATCGTCTCTTGTGTGTGTTTTCGGGGTTTGAATGTCATTAGAAGCTCTTAAATGATGATGTCCAATTTAATGTATACAAAATGGTGTTGCTGAGGCTTTTAATTTAGGTTCCTTGTGCTCCACAACTCAAACACAGAAACCAGATACCTTCAGAAGCAAAGCAGATATTCACAGAGAAACAAACGAGCAATGCTTTACATTCGTAGCTGAACAGGTATACCAAATACTATTGCATTATTAATTTGTTCTCATTGTTACCGACAGGTATCAAGAGTGGGATTCGGAAAACCAACGGATATTTTCCACCCAACCGCAGCAGGCCAGGCGTTGTTCGTATGAAATGAATGTCAGAGAAGAGGTAACCTCCATACCATCCATCTTGCGAACACTGCAGTTGGGCTTACGTTGAGTGATGCCGGCGTGTGTGTCATCGTAGGTGAAAAACACTAAAGAGAGAAGAGGAATTAGGACGAGCGAACCTCAATCACATCAACCGCTGACGAGCACCATCTTCCTGTCTCAGCCTCAAGGTCACAGGATGAAATAGCAGGACAACGGTGACAGTTTGACCTTGTTTCCAAATCCCATAAACTCCCAAATTCCCTTTCGATGAGTCAAGCCATTGATCAAACGATTTATCAATCAATTTGCTCTTCCCAACAGCACAGGGATAAAATTAAAATTGGCAATCTGTCACATGAACCCGCTCTCAAGACTAAGAAACCTGCCCTCGATTTGAAGGCCTTTCCTTAAAAAAAAAAAAAAAAAAATGTTCGCTCTGTGACACGTTTATTGCTCCTAATTGCAATCGCAGTGCAATTAAGCCCACCATCTGCGGTATCAATTTATCGCACGAACTTGTAACCTGTGCTTTTCATGACATCAGCAGCAATGCTGAAACGTTGCCGTTGCTCGACAAACCATGGAAGTGTCCGAATACCTCAAGGATACTCATTCAGTGTCAAACGCGACTACGTCCGCACTACGGATGACATCCACTGCAAAGGAATGAGTTAAAGCCATTCTGTGCTGTGAATGCTGTGAAGCAAAGAAAAATTCATTCATTCATCAATAATAATGCTCTTCAAGAAAATAGTGCTTTCTGTTAATGGATATCTAATAATGAAGTGAGCTTAACCTACTCGGAGAACAAGGATGGAAGAAAAGCTGGATCATAAAAATCTGATTCCACATAAAGGATTCTGTGAGGGCAAGACACTTAAGATCCAAATGTGACATCTTGTAACAAATGAAGGCTCCAAAGCGGAGCTCAGGGGAGATATCAGCTGGCTATCAAACAGCATCAGTAATGAATGGCCAGTAAAGCTGGATGGAAGATTCAAGGTACAACTCATAAATATAAAATTAATGTCTCTGTCTATGCCTGTCAACCTTTTTTGTATGCTCAGTCTCATGGAAGGGCGAGGTGACAGAAAATGGAGGGAAGCAATCTGAGAGTGGGATTGTGGAAAAACATGTGGATGCAGCAAGGGGATGAGCAACAGGAAGAGCAATAAAAGCATATAGCAACCCACAAATAGATGAGAATGAGTACAGCAGAGATCCTGGTAGGGATGGATGAAGACATGAGGTGGTCGTGTGCTGCTAACTGGAAGCCTTGGGAAAGAACAGCGAGAGGAAGTTTCACAAGTTGGAGCGGAGCTGAACAAAGGAACGACCTGCTTACAAGACGTCATCATTCTCTCCTGACTTGGGCATGACTTGGCATCATTGTGGGAACCCCTTTCCATCCGACATATACCCTAAGTATGTTGTACATGAAAGGTGCTCTGGAGGTCTTTCTTCCATTGCTATCCCTGAGCGTACCTTCAGACGTTCCACCCCTTTCTCTGCTTCTTCACACCATGTATACATCCATTGGGCCAACACTGTTTCACACTCCTCCACCTTCTTTACTCTTGAATACCTTGCCAGTTTCCTGCTTCCCCCATCATATAACCTTCCACAACTCAAGAGGAATGTTAACAAATTTATTCTGCGCTGCCTCTCAAACTACCCTTGGGTGCACTTTAGCCTTGCGAAGGGCGAGTTTCGTTAAAGACAAAAAGTGAATGTGAGAGGTTTACCTGGATTTGGGGGGAAAGTGTTTCATAAGGAAGGGGTTAATGGATTCCTGGTAGGGCTTGAGAATAACAGAAGGCTGAAAACGCAGAAGAAGCTAGATTAGAGGAGAGGCACTAAAATCCAGAGAGGCCTTGCCAACCTGTCTGCGATGACACAGCAGCAGGTGTTGTGCATTGCTCAGCATCCAGGAGAGACGCGTGAAGCAAGTGCAGCGGTTCATAAAGGAGAGTTTGCCCACTTGACATCGCAAGTAATGGTAAGAAGTAGAAGCTCAAGACTGACGAGACTCTTCATACATTGTACTCCCTAACAAATAACATCTATGGGACTGAAAAAAAAACGAGATGCTTATTCAGCTCAGTTTAAGAATAAATAAATAAATGACAATTACCAAGGCATGATATTAAGGAGGTGTTGCAACCATAAGCCCCTCGGTGAATCATACATGACACTAAAATGGTGTACTTTGTTTCATCAAACTTGCCTTTCACCTTCCTCCTGATATTACTTTTGGCCTAAACTGGTTGCACACCTCAAAACAAAGTAATTTACACTAAAAGGCTTCATCTGGCTCAAATCTCTTCTCTCATTAAACACTCCTGGGGAATTGCAATGAGGCTGATCAGCATTATTGAATTTGGCGCACGAATTAGCTTGATGATGTGATTTACAATCTGACCCCTGCAACTCTATAAAGCTGGAGTTGTGGGACTTGCTGCTCTGGCCTGTGCTGGGATAGACAATTTGACTAACTGCGAAAAGTGCCACCGATCCTCTTAAAGAGCTGCTGTGAGTGTGTTTAGGATTGAAAAATCCAACAGACTTGATTGGCTGTGTATCCACCATTATGTTTGGCATTCAGGGCCTCATCTCAAGTCTTCTAAATCAGAAACTACATGCTTCAATTGATATTATTTCACTTACAAATCCACCATCACTCCTTCTATTCCTGGTTCTCCATCTTTTTCTTTCAATCAAAATTTTCTATAGTCCCACAGCATTACTTTTCTCCTGTATTCCTTCATCTTTTCACTTTCCTCATTTGCATCTACATTGCTGTCACGTATTGCTTTGCCATTCTCTATTTTTCTGCAGATCATTGAGGCTCATGGGAGAGCAAGGTTACAGAGGGGACAAACTGACAGTAAGGCAGTGGGGAAAGTCTTGGAGATGTTGAGGTTAAAGAGAGAGAGAGAGAGAGAGAGAGAGACTGACTGTTTCTTCCTTTTATTACAAGAGTACAAAAAATCAGTAATGTTCAGTCATAAAGAAACAAAGCACAATAAAAATGGTCTCAAGGAAAAATTATTATCAAATCATCATCATCAAGTGTGCATATGACATCATTAAAAACCCACTTTTCTTTAAAACATGTTAAATTCTTGTTCATTTTAAAAAACCGGTACTCTAGCTTTAGTCTTGCATTTACAAGAGCCTTAAAGGTGAGCAGTACATCATATGACGAGTCAGAAGCGTTTCCCATTTTTTTCTTTCTGGATTTATAAATTGCAAACTTGGCCTGGCCAATTAAAAAATTCATTAAAACCACATTCCTAAGGGAAGACGGTCCTAAAACACCATAAATAAAAACATTGTGATTGAAGAGGGAACCAAGCTTCACAAAGCGTTCCTGAAGGAATGTAAAAAGAGGTTGCAATCGTTCACACTCCAGGTATATATGCGGTAGGGTTTCAATGGATGCACAGAAAGGGCATAGATTAGAGTTAGCAGTAGAAAACCGGTTCAGTAAAACATTATAAGGTAAAATCCAGTGTACAAGTTTCCATTGAATATCTCCAACATACTTTGGAGTAGGCAAAAGATAAAAACTTCGCCAATTGGGGCAATTGGGGGGTATTGGGGGTAAAACATCCCGCCATCGAAGCCTCAGGTGCCCAGAAAATGTTTTTGCGTATAAAATTTTAACGTACGCGTTGTACAAAGTTTTCTTTGGAAAGGCGGGAAGGGATAATGCAGTATCATCAGGGCTGTTCAGGCCAGGGGACAGATTAAGTGGCGGGCTGAAGATTAGGAGTTTGGGGAAGTCACCCGCTGTTTCCTCGGGGGAAGGGCCAAGTTCCTCGCAGGTATTACGATACGTTGTGGATATCCCTTGAAGGAACCGAGAGATGATCCTGACAGATTTTATTCCGGTTTTTTGTGCCACAGCGGCAGCACTCAGCCGGTAGCTCCCAGACTCTGTCATGAGGTCTTTCACTCGCAGCAGCTTGGCATCAACAAAGCGTTGAACGAGTCCCCTATTATTCAAGCTGTTTTCCAGGAAGGGGTTGTAGCATAGGGGCTCATTCATCAACATTTCCATGTTGTATGTTGCCATTTCACGGGAAAAGGACAGGGCTTGCCAGGCGTTCATCACCCCTTGGTAAAAGGTGGGCAGCAAGGATGAATCGATTTGAAGAGGGTTCATCAAGAAAAGTTCTCGGTCGTAACCCAGCTTGCATGTAAGCTGTAATATGCAGTTAGCCAGAGGCCTCCAGAGTAGGGCTTCATCTCCATATACAAGTTGGCGCACGATATGAAGCCGGAAGACCATAATCCGGCTGCGGATATCAATAAGACCTTGGCCACCTTCAGTGAGTGGTAAGTATGCCACGGGGGGTTGGAGCCAGTGTTTCCCGCTCCAGAAAAAGTCGACAATGCTCTTTTGCAGTGTAATAAGAAGGCTCCCGGGCGGTTGTAGGCATATCATCTTATGCCATAGCATAGAGGCGACAAGATTGTTAATGACGAGAGTTCTTCCGCGGTACGAAAGTTGAAAAAGAAGTCCTTTCCAGCGGGCCAGTTTTGCCATTACCTTGTCTGGTAATCCCACCCAGTTCTGTTGCTCAAAGGTGTTGTCTCCGAGGAAAATACCGAGGTATTTAATGCCACTTTTCTGCCAGTTCACTCCTCCTGGTAGGACAATTGGCGGGCAATCTCCAGGTCCTATCCAAAGGGCTTCACTCTTCTTCCAGTTTACCTGGCCTGAACAAGCCTGACAATATGTTTTTCGTGCTTGAGCCACCGCAGTGACGTCAGCACTATTTTTTATATAAATACAGACATCATCTGCATAGGCAGAGACTTTTAGCGGTGTGGTAAGAATTGATCCAGTGAAGCCAGAAATGTGCGTACGTAATTGGAGCAGAAGAGGTTCGATGGCAAGAGAGTATAAAAGTCCAGATAGCGGGCAACCTTGCCGTACTCCCCGTTGTACAGCAATGGGGCTACACAATACTTGATTAATTTTAAGAACACTGGATATATTACAATACAAAAGTTTAACGTACGAGATAAAAATAGGTCCAAACCCAAAATTCTCTAAAACTCTAAAAAGGTACATGTGGTCAATACAGTCAAAGGCTTTTCCTTGGTCAATAAAAAACAGACCAACATTCATATTAAAATTGTTACAAAACCGAATGGTATCACGGATAAGAAAGATATTATTAAAAATAGTACGTCCAGGAATACAAAAGGATTGATGTTCTCCTATTAGTACATTCATAAAAGGTTTCATTCGATTAGACAAGGCTTTGGCTAAAATTTTATAATCCGTACATAAAACAGAAATAGGACGCCAGTTCTCTATAAGTTGAGTGTCCGCTTTCTTAGGAATTAAGGTGGTGACTGCTCTCCGGCAACTCCACGGCAGTTGTCCATCCTCTAAACATTCATTCAATACCCACAGTAGGTGAGGTCCAATGGTGTCCCAAAAAAACTGGAAAAATTCACTTGTCAGCCCATCCAGTCCAGGGGCTTTATCAGGTTCTAAGGCCTTCAAGGCAGCAGTGAGCTCAGGTAACCTAAGAGGATCCTCCAACTGCTGCTTCTGATCCTCCGCCAATGTTGGAAGGTTAGAAACAAGTTCCGATATTGCATCCTGGTTAATGTCATGCCGCATAAACCGTTGTTTAAAATGTTTCCGGGCACATTCCCTGATTCTGCCATCTTCATAAAGGAGTTCCCCATCATGGAGCAAGCGTGTAATCATTGACGAAGAGGCCCCCCTTTTAAGGCTGAAGAAGAATTTGGTTGGGGCATCAAGGTCGTGTATGT
This sequence comes from Myxine glutinosa, assembly GCF_964187855.1. Taxonomy (NCBI): domain Eukaryota; kingdom Metazoa; phylum Chordata; class Myxini; order Myxiniformes; family Myxinidae; genus Myxine; species Myxine glutinosa. Next base: position 65,217,665 of record NC_136273.1, on the reverse strand, counting down.
ACCTCATCTTCAGGCGCAATAAAGCATTTTGTGCTCGCCTTTCGGATATGGAATTCAGTAAGGCCGTTTTTCCATGGATTTGTTGCCTCATTCCCTGGTAGCTCACACTTGCGGTTCCCTGAAGCTGTTCCTGTAATTCCAGGATTTCATCTTCAAGTAAGGTTGTGGTTTTTCTTTCCTCTTGAACACCATACGCACGATATTGTTGGCAGAATAGTCTGATGTGCGTTTTGGCATTATCCCACCATTGTCTGAGGTTTGAGAAATTCCCTTGGGAGGCAACCAGAATATTCCAAATTTCTCGAAAAATGTCCTTAAAGGTACTATCATCAAGTAAGTTGTTATTAAATTTCCAAAAAGCACTCTTGTGTTTCGGGCAGGGGGCAGAAATTTTGAGAAATGTTGCGCTGTGGTCCGAGAATCCTGATGGGCAAATTTTGGATGACAGAACGAGGCGTTCAAGTGGAGGATTAATATAAAACTTGTCCAAGCGAGCAAGTACAATATTACCCTGAATGCATCGACACCATGTGTATTGCCTGATTGATGGGTGCTGTACCCGCCATATATCTGTCAAATTCATTTGTTTTAAAAATTTGGTGAGAGGGATTGTGGAGGCAGGATGGGGCTCTGCACTGTTCCTGTCTAGTTGGGGTTGAAGGGTGCAGTTAAAATCTCCACCAATACAAACATGATTGTCTCGGTTTTTTAGGGCGTTTTCTCTGCACTGTTCCTGTCGAGTTGGGGTTGGAGGGTGCAGTTAAAATCTCCACCAATACAAACATGATTGTCTTGGTTTTTTAGGGCGTTTTGACTGTCGAGGGACGTTAGGTGTGTCCCAAGGTCATTAAAAAAAACTCGCCGAGCTACAGGCGTACTTGGGGCATAGATATTAAAAATAGTATAGAATTTTCCATAGTAGTGGAATTCTAGGGATGCTAGGGATCCCTTGTGTATTTCGTCGAATTTAAGCGATGAAGGCGAAAAGGAGGGGCTAAGAATTATTGCGACACCGCCTTTGCGGGAGTCACCGTTACTAAAGAAGGACAGGCCGGGGAAGAGCCTACACCACTCTGCGACACAGCAGTCGTTGGCATGGGTCTCTTGTAAGAGGGCAATGTCAACTTTCTTCTGCAATAAAAAATCCCTTACTTGAACTTTACGGACAGAGCTACATCCTCCGTTAATATTCAGGCTACAAATGGAAAAACTCATTACAGCTATAAGGAGGAGTGACCACCACTCAATTTTTTGATAGCAGTTCATTCTTAGCTTTTTGCAACCACTTCTTTAAACGGTGACGTTGGGAGGAATTGAAATTAAAAACGTGGGGCCGTTTTACCATCAGTTTAGCGGAATGTATAAAATCAGGTAGCTCCGGAAAAAAGGTTTCTATTACAACATTCCTTTTTCGGAATGTGTCCTTAAGAAACCTTTTTATCTCGGAGGGAGGGTTTGGGGGGATTTCTTCTTCCTTAAGGCTACCACATTCACTAACAGAGTCATCTATATCAGATGGCTCAGATGGTGTGTCACACTGGTTTTCATCATTTATCTCCTCACCGTCATCACATCCCTCCACGTTATCGGATGGGGCATAGTCCATAGAGGGGGGGGGACGGGGAGGGAGAGAAATGAGCCATCTTCAGGGGAGGGGGGGGGGAGGGGGGGGTACTAATTTTTGTGGTTCAACCATATCAATTTCTAGGTCAGTAGACAAGGGCGAGGATTCATCCACATCTATGTCCTCCAATACCGAGAAACGATTTTCTGTGACGAGGGACAAATCTAGGCCAGAGAGGAGGGCCTGTCGGTTTTCAGTTGTAGGTTTTTTAAAGAGGTGACCGTTTTCATCTGTTGTTTGCAGATGTCTTTTTCCTTTTGGGCAGACTAATTGAAACTCGTCCTGGTTAGTGGGAAGAGATTGCAAGGGTTTGGGGGGAGGGGGGGGGAGGACGTGATCATCGGGAGGGGGATCCCATCGGCTACCACGGCGGGAGAGGTAGGATCAGTTATAGCAGGCAACAAGCTGTGATTGGACGATGTCGCCTGGGGGGTGAGATCTATAGTTAACAGGAGATGGCTGCAATTAGATCCTTCAGTAGAGGGAGGGGCCCCTGTTTCAAGGGGAGGGGAGGGGGGTACGGCGGGGGGGGTTTGGATTGGTGGTAAGAGGGCTTGGGTCGGTGGTGGACAGATTGGGATCAGTGGTGGTAAGGCTTGGGTCGATGGTGGGAAGGTTCGGGTCGGTGGTGGGAGGGCTTGGTTCGGCGGCGGGAGGGCTTGGTTCGGTGGTGGGAAGGTTTGGTTCGGTGGTGGGAAGGCTTGGGTCGGTGGTGGGAGGGCTTGGGTCAGTGGTGGGAGGGTTTGGACCGGTGGTGGGAAGGTGGGGGGGTTGCTTATTCCCGGTTCGGAGGGGAGGTTGCACTTGTGGAGAATTCTCTTTTCGGGGGCAGTCATGCTTAACATGCCCAAATTGTCCGCAGCCAAAACATTTTAGAACGTTGGTGGACACGTACACTGTATATTCGTTCTGTTGATGTTTTAATTTTATTATAAGGTTTAAATCCTTCTGGGAATTTTTTTAAATCATAAACACTTGCCGCCGGAATGAAACCACGTGCCTTAAATCGTTGTTTCGTGACCCGAAGGGAATCATGGAGATACGAGACACGATGGTACCGTATCGGGACAACTCTTTAATTAGTACATCGTCGGATACAAATGGGGGGCAATTTGATATCACGACTTTTATCGCTGGGCTATCTAGTGGGGAAATCATTACAAATAAATCTGGATCGATTGTCAAACCCTGTTCGACAATTTGTGGGACACAATCCACGTCGGACAAAAAAATAACGATCCGCTTGTTCATCCGCGAAGCGGCAACAACCTTGTCGATCCCGACAACACGACCGGTTGCGAGGACAACGTCCTCGACACTAACCTCACGTTCCGGAGGTACACAAAAGAACCCGTGCTTACGGGTCAGGCTCTGAAAGGCCGTAAATCGAGATAGTGCAGCTGCCATGCTGGAACAGCTGCACTTACAACCCCTCCCCAACTCGGGGAGGGTGAATATATAATACAATCTTCCCTACCCGAACTCCGGGAATGGGAAGCAATCAGACCTCTCCGATTTCCCTAACTTCGGAAAAGGGAGGCAACAAAACAAACTGAAGGAAGGATAAACGAAAGGAAAAAAAGGAAATAGAGGTTTAAGATGAAGGAGAAAACACCGATCGGGCGACGCCCAAAAACGGCGAACCCTTACCAGCGATCACCCTGTGCTCTCCGGCTCTCTCTCCCGTCTCAACGTATATGGGAATCACCAGGAAGACTCCACGAACAGGTACAAGGACACAGAGGGGGGAAAACGGGGGGGGGGGGGGGAATGGAGCAACAACACAGAGCACTCACAGGCCTCCACAAGCAGACGCCATGACAGTACAACCAGCATGCAAACGACCAGCAGGGGGCGCGAGAGAGAGAGAGAGAGAGAGAGAGAGAGAGAGAGAGAGAGAGAGAGAAAGACTTTTGTATCTTTTTATTATAAAAATAGAAAAAGAAAACCCCCAAATAGGGGTCACATTCTCATTTCAAGCAGAGAAACAAACAAAAAATATTAATACAGTAAAATTATGCACAAAACATTTCACAAAACAATAAACGTTTCTCCAGGATTTTACAAATGACTTCTTTCACGCACCATTTGGTCTCAAACTGTGGCAGCCTTCCTGTTATGGAGAAAAAGGCAAAGTCTAACTTTACACGGCTCGTCACAAGATTTTTAAACAAGAACAAGGCATTTTCCTCATTAGCTCCAAGATCATCAACTTTTCTTTTTCTTGACTTATACACTGCCATTTTTGCCTGTGCAAGCAGGAAATTACCTAACACATCATTCAAATTCTTGTGTGAGATGTCTAAGCCATAAATGAAAACACAAGTGTTGAAAACCAAGCCAATCCTGCCAAAACAATTCTTAAGAAAGATAAATAAAGGAGCCAACCGTTGACATTCAACATAAATATGAAAGAGGTTTTCAGGCCTTTTACAAAAGGGACATTCATCTGCTAGGAGACTTGAGAAGCGGTGCAGCAAGTGGTTAGAGGGGAGGATCCAGTGTGCAAGTCTCCATTGGAGGTCACCATGTCGTGGCGGCACAGGAGGATGATAGAATCCTTTCCAATTAGGAAAATATGGGGGGGAACAAGGTAAGAGGTCTCTCCATCGAACCCTCCGCTGTGTCATTTGCCCTTGCAAAAGGAAACTTACGCAACCCAAATAGAGGTCTTTTTGTTTAGGAAACCCATTGAATCCTATGCTAAAGGGGGTACACGGAGGAGAGTTGGCAAGAGAAAACTTGCAAATAAGTTCAGGAAAGGTAGCAGGAGAAGCACCTTGTTCGTTGTCTGCTTGGACTTGCTCCCAGTTAGGTGCAAGCTGTACATAGGTATGAAGCACACAGCGTAGCATACGTGCCACAACTCTGGAGGATCGCACGCCAACCAGGCTTGCCAATGCATCAGAGAAAGAGAAAGAGAAAGAGAAAGAGGAAATGGGAAATGGGAAATACTGCAAGTAAGGAAGTTGAATTGAGAAGGGTTAATGGAGGTAATGAAGATTGTAGATAAGGATGGGGAATAACATGAGATGGTGGTGTTCCGCTTGCTCGAGGCCTTGAAGATAAGACTGGTAGTAGCACAGCCTCTGCAAGATCGTGCCATGCATGGGAGAAGTCTGAAACAAAAGAGTTGAGGTGAGCAGACAACCTAGATTTTGGAATTTTAACCAAGAAGCAATTACTGCAGAAATGTATACTATCAGTAGTTTATAGGGAGGGTCAGGGCGCTGAGAAAGCGAAGGGAGCAAAACCAGAAGAGAGGCAGAAAACAATGGAGAGGCCACCAACCTGCCTGTGATGGCAGAGCAGCAGACCTTGTGCTTCTGTCTAATCATGGACGATTCAAATAATGTTGAGAGCTTTTGAATCCACAAAATCCTGGAGAGAGAATGATATATGATGTGATGTTTGGGAACAAGCCCATAGTGGAGAGCAGTATTCCATTGAACTACAAAGTCCTTGTAGACGCTGAGTAGTTATTATTTTCCATGGAAAGACTTGGATCAACAGAGGATGAGCTCCCTGTATTGGGAGCTCAATACAGGGAGCACTTTGAGCTGGGGTTCTGCCTCTGAGGCCTACTGTATGTGGCTCTGCAGTGACCGCTCCTCTGATGGTCTCGGTTCTGGCGAGGTGCACATTCCCTCCCATGCCAGCATGGATTGCGCGCCCCAGTTCGTGGATGTGGAAGTTTTAGTGAAGTTCAGGTTCATGACCTTTCGGGCCACTCCTGCAGTGCCCGGGCGCCTTCTGGCAGTGGGTTTATCGGTGGGGTTTTAAACAAGGATTATGATGGAAGAATGCCGGAAAACTTGGGAGTCATGAGTGGTTCAAAGGCAGAGATGTCGATCTAGATTTCACCCTTAGTTTGGTGAAGGTGCTTAGGTGAAGGTGAAGGTGCTTTTGGGGCTTAGTTTAGCTTAGTTTATGCACAACACAGGCTAAGTTTGGTCACAAATAAACGATCAGCAGTATGCTGTCCTGATGAGCCCATAATAAGGGGGAAATGTAGATCGACATCTCTGTCCTTGTTTATTTGTGACCATAGAGCTTTAATTTCAGTCTGAAAGGACTTGAGTACCACGTGGATGCCTCATAGTCTGGAGATGATGTGTTGGTATAATTTATGCGCATGACGTCAGCGTGATGTCGTCGGGTCAGTGCGCTTCTTTGGCTCAACATATCTATATATATGTATATATATATTGTTGCGGTTCTGTGAATGTACATATTGATTATATTAAAGGTTTTGCCCCCATAGTTAGTCCACATGCAACATGTAGGCCACCTTAGAACATTAGTTATGTCATAGTATATGTGAGATAAGGACATTTCCAATAGTGATACCTGCGTTGTGTAAAGAAACAAATAAGAGTAGGTCCCATTCATTTTGCAGCCCACCCTCCAATCCACCTCATTGGGCAGCATCCAGTCTGCGCCCCATTCCCCATTGCGCCCCAACCAGTCTGCACCCCATTCCCCATTGCACCCCATCCAGTCTGCGCCCCATTGCTCCTCGCATAAGGATGCTCAAACCAGCCAAATGCCACGAGGTAGGCCTGGAAAAGGGGCGGAACACGAGGTCGGGGTTTGGCCACGTCAAGCAGACGTCAAGGGCGGAGCCGGTAAGAGCCAACGACCAACCAGGGCTTGGGTGGAATGGCGTGAGGGGCGTGGTCAAAGCGCGGCTGGCAAATTCGAGAGGGTTCGCTGGGCGGCGCTATATAACCGTGCACACAAAGCCCTTCCAGAGGACTTATGCGCTTTATCAAGAGGACTGATGAGCGAGGGGCTTTGTAAGAGGACTTATGCGCTTTATCAAGAGGACTGATGAGCGAGGGGCTTTGTAAGAGGACTTATGCGCTTTATCAAGAGGACTGATGAGCGAGGGGCTTTGTAACAGGACTATTGCGCTTTATCAAGAGGGCTGGAGGATATACGTGCTTTTCAAAAGGACTCGAGAGGACTGATACGCGCTTTACCAAAGAGGACGTTTGGGAGAGGCGCTTCGCCATTCGAACTGTCGGGAGCGCATATAGCGCCGGTTCGTTTATTACATACGCGGCCATGGTCGCCAGTAACCGCCAGCCTAGTGTACCTTTCCCCCGATAATTGTCCGGTCCGTGCCAACGACACGCGGGGAGTGCCTGCCATCTGTCCTACCATCTTCTTCATGGCGAGTCGGGGGCCCGGAGAACGAGCTGTGGACATCATCCCTGGACCATCAACACCAACCATCTACATCCCCGTGTGAGTGTTTCTGTGTGTGTGCGGGCCCGTTTGTCCTGGCATAAGTTAAGATTGTAATAAGGCTGCACTGTGTATTCTGCTTCTTCTTTTTCATTGTACAAAGTGTTAATAAACCAATCTGTTCTTCCTTTCTTCTTAATCCGACCGTATAAGTGATTTCTTCCATTGGGTAAACGTGGCACGATTACAACCACTCAGATCGGGTTTAGTACCTGTTAAAGGCCCGAATCGCGGCTCGCTGTCGCTCGGCATTTCTACTAAAACCGTGGTTCGGGTGGGGTTATTTCCTTGCTTCCCGGGAGGCGTTGGTACTTAGGTACTAGGAATAATTTGGCCTACCACCCTATTAAACGCTGACCGGAAGGAACGTAATAGCCCCGGATCACGTCGGCTGGATAAAAGACAAGGGGATTAATCCCCCTTTGGTAAGGGGGAGGCCGACGTTGAGATCTGCAACAATATAAATATATTGTTGTGAATATGAGAATGTGTTTTTTTATTTATTTTGTGGTGGTGGTAAAATGTTGTAAAAGGTTGTTGTAAAAGGTTGTTGTAAAATATCACCCCTCCTCCCTCCGTTGTGGTTGTATAAAGGTCAAAGGGCGTTCCCGTAGTTAGTCCATAGAAAAACATACATGTAGGTCACGATATATCTTTTCTTTTGATAGTTATCTCTTATTCTGTGTTTTAGGATAAGGCTGTGTCTCCCATTAATTAAAAGTACTCCATTGCACCAGTGAAAGAGAATAGACCCCCTTTCCTTCCCATCCCCAAAAGCCTCGATTGCCCATATTACCTCCCCTCCGATCCAATTGCCGCCATTGGCCACGAGGCAGGGTTGGGGAAGAAAGGCGTGTCTCCACCTCGTCATAGAGGGGGAGGAGTGAACCAGCCCCGCTCGACCAACCATGAGCCAGGGGTTTGGCTACAGAGGGCGGAGGAAGAGCGGTGGGGGAGGTTCGCAAAGGTTGAGGGGCGGGGGCCTATATAACCCAAGGCAGGGGTGTGGCAACGAGAGATGAGTTGGTCTGAGTCGGTTGCCAGAGGAGGGTCAGTGGTTGCGGTGGTGAGGAGTGAGAGAAAAGAAGAAAGAGTGAGGGTTTGGACCAGACAGGCAGACGGGAGATGAGCCTTTACCGAGAGACGAGAGGGAGTCCAAGGAGTTGAGTCCAACCAAGAAGTCCAGAGTTGAACTGCAGCTCGAGCCACCGCAACTGCATTTGCTGCAGCTGGAGCCACCGAAACAGCAGCCACAGCAGCGTGAGGCCTGGACGGCAGTTTGGAGCACGGCCGCGGAGGAGCGGCGGCTGCCCAACGAGTCAATCGTGCTGAAGGACCAGTGGACCTCCCTATCCCGCCAGCCATCCATCTCCCGCCAGTCCTATCATCAATTCCCCGCGTGAGTCAGTGTTCTGTTTGTGCCGTCCTGGGTTAGTTAAGTCTGTAGATAAGCTAAATTTGCACTGTGTCATCTGCGTCTTGTACTTGTAAATAAACTGAATTGCTTTTTGTTGCTTGTGTGTAAATAGTAAATAAATTCAGTAGTAATATTTCAAACCTTTTGTCTTTCGTCTTGGCCTTCTTTTTCCTCTTTGCATTCGTCGCCTTTGTCTTTTCCCCATTGGGCAGCTACGGTGCGATACGGCCAAAGTCTGGGTGAATCGGGTGAGTTTGTTAGGTCGCGGTCTTACACCACCGCTCGGTCTATAACATCTAACCGCGATCTATAACAATTGGTAGTCAGGAGATGGGATTCGAACCTGGGACTAAATTTATTTAGCCCAAATTTTGGACACCAATTGTGTTAGTACTATAACAATTGGTGTCGAGGAGTGAGATCGGACCCGGAGCGCGTTTACGCGCTCGAAATTATAAAGCCGAAATTTGTTTGTTGTATAAAAATCCGAATTTTGAAATCGCGCCATGGCTGTTCAAGGCGACGGGATGCCGGTGGGAGAGATAGACGGGGTAGAATCGACCCAGGACCTCGGGGAAATGTATGTGGAAGAAAGGGAGGAGGAAAATGGCAATGTGGTTGCGGGAATATCAGGCGCGCAAAATGGCGCGCTCGCTCACGTGGTTGAAGGGTCCCAAAATAGCGGCGCCGCGGAGGGCGAGCCTGCGGTGGCGGCTGGGGACGCTGGGCAAACCGGGTTTGACCTCAGATTATTCTTGACCCAACTGAATGCAAAAATGGATAGGATGGAGGGCCAAATGGGGGTAATGGGAAACCAAATGGGGGTAATGAGGGACGAAGCAAGGGGTACCGTTGAGGGGTTAGACAATAATTTTAAGGGGTTAGACAATAATTTTAAGGGGTTAGACAATAATTTTAAGGAGTTAGACAAGAAATTTGAGGGGTTAGACAATGGGATAGAAGGGGTGAAACATGGGTTAACGGGGGTGGAAAATAGAATGGCTGCCCAGGAGAATCAGTTAGAGGGGGTGAAAAATGGGTTAATGGGGTTAGAAAATAGGATGGAGGACAAATTGCGGGAAATAGGGGAACAATCCGCCCGGGAAATCGAACAGATGGGGAACCAGATGGAGGAAATACGACGAGGGGTGAGTGAGGAGGTCTCGGGGCTGCGCGAGGAGGTAAAGCGAGGCGAAAAGCGTATAGAGAAAGAGGTGAGAAATAATACGGCAAAGTTACAGGGGGGAATAGAAGATCTGACGAAAGGAGTAGAACAGCTGACAGTGGGACAAAAGGAACTAACGGACCAAGTGGAAAAGAACACAGCAATCATCGGGGGTTTAAAAGCAACACAAAAGGACATAAAAAATGAATTAATAGCGACACAAAAGGAATGTCAAATGGTACATGAGGGATTGACGAAGAGGTTGGAAGAGGTGACAGAAGCAATGGAGACGAAGGACCGGGAGGTAAGGACGCACGTAGAAACGGTTAAAGTAGCGATAGAGGAAGAGATAGAAGGGGCGCACCGGGAGATGAAGGAGGTAAAGGAAAAATTAGAGGAGGTGGAAGAAGGGGTGAGTGAAATTAAAAAGAGACGGAGGGAAACTAAGAGGGAGATAAAGGAGGAAGTCATGGAATATGTACAAGGTCTGTGTTCAAATCATGATGCGGGGCTCACTGACCAAATAAAAAGTTTGCAGGTGGCAGAGGAGGTGCGACGAGGTACGGAGGTGAGTGGCAATGTACATGATGTGAGGGGAGATTCAGTCGGCTTGGGGATTGGTTTGGATCCGGGTGTTCGTGAAAGGCCGTTGGTGAGGTGTGTGACAGGACCGGTGTGCGAAAAAAGAGGTGTGCGAGAATGTCCGACCATGGGGTGTGTGAGGAAAAAGTGCACGCCGAGGAGTGAGTGTACCGTCAAGAGTGAGTTGGTCGAAGCGCGTGTGCGAGGGAGCACAGGGAAGCGCGGTGTGGTGAGTGTTACGGAGGAAGTAACGAAGAAGTGTGCGCGGGAGGATGCGCGAGAAAGGTGTGTAACGGACGGGTGCATGGGGAAAGCGCATGCTGTCAAGAGTAAGGGAGAATGCATGCCTGTGGTGAGTGTTACGGAGGAAGTAACGAAGAAGTGTGCGCGGGAGGATGCGCGAGAAAGGTGTGTAACGGACGGGTGCATGGGGAAAGCGCATGCTGTCAAGAGTAAGGGTGGGTGCGCGACCGAGAGTGGAGGTGAGAGTAGTGAGAGTGACAAGGAGAGTGAGCTGGTTGTGATAGGTGAGCGAGGATGTACACCTGGGATGGAAGGATGCACACCTGGAAGGGTAGAGCGTGAGTGGGAATGCACGCTGGAATTGGTAGTGAGACACGTGGTTGGGTGTGCGGGTGAGAGCACACCTGTGATTGTCACAAAGGAGGTGACCGAGGAGGGGGCGCGAAGCGGTGTATTGGTGAGGTGTGCGAGCAACGAATGTGTGCCAAAGTGTTCGGTGGTCAGGTGTGTGACCAAGTCGGTGAGCGGAATGAGTGTACCGAGGTGTGAAAGAAAAGGTACGAGGAGAATGGGAACGGCTGCATGTATGAGCAAGAAAGAGGTAGCGTATGCATGTAGGCCTGCAGGTGAAGCGTCGACGGTAACCGGGTTAAAGGTTAGGTCGACTTTTAGCCGGATCGGGCCCTCGGTGCGTGCCGGGCTTCGCGTGCCGCGAGAACCAGCGGAGATCCGAGCCACGGCGGGTTCGAAAGGACCGCCGTGCGCGATCCACGCTGGGCCTCGCGTGGAGCGGCCGCGTCCGGGCTCCACAAGGCGGAGCGGGCAGCTCGATAGGAAGGGTCGTCATGGCGACCACTTTCTATTGAGACGTGCCGGCAGGTCGAGATCGGGACATTGGATGGCTCCACGCCGAAGTGGTGCATGGGATCTCGGCCCGGGTAAGCCTCCGTCCCTGCCCCGAATGCGGGACGTATCCAGCCGCTGGCACAAAACGACCCGCGTTCATTGCTCGGCTGTACGAAGCCGGGCTGTAGATGTGAATTGGCGCACTGAGAGGATGTAATAAGTAGACGGGTGATGGTGGTGGTGATAGTGATTTAAAACGAAATTTAGAAAAGTGAATAGAATTGGCAGTAAATGGAAAATTTTTGAATTGTTGGATTTGGACGAGCGAAATTGGTAGTGAGAGACCCCCGATGTGGTGGGATGGCAAATCCACCATCCCTCACAGGTGGGGGCAAAGGAGCTATAGTTTATGGGGTGTATGGCAGTGAAAACTAGCCAGGGAGGGCTTGGATAATGATAGGGATCCAGAAGAGATTGACATTAGGTAACGTTAAGTTTAGTTAGTGACTGATACCTGTAGTGGGGACGCAGGTAGATTAGTGTGGATTATAATGACGTGGGAGCGCAATAGTTTAAAGGGACGACTGGGAAGCGCAAGTTTCAGAGGGGAGAAGTTAGCTGAGATGATGCCGTGTGTGTGAGGATTGAACAGGTGAGAATTGAACAGGTGTGATTGCACAGGTGTGCAACTGAACAGGTGAATGGAGCAGTGTATGAGGGAGTAGTGGTGATTGCGTGTTGTGTTGACCAAATGGTCCAGAAAGAGGAGGAGGGTGCAGGTGGCACCAGGTGAGATTGCACAGGTGTGCAACGACAGGTGAATGAAAGACAGGTGTATGGAATAAATGGTATGGAGTATTGGAATGGATGGTCGTGGAGTGAGTATGGTGGAAATTGTGGAGTGGAGTGGATGGTGCGAAGGTGTGAATGGGGGAAGAGTGGACCCCCATCACGGATACCCGGGGCGGGTAGTGTAAGTGTTAGGTAGAGGGGGCAGGTAAATTGTGGTTGGATATTGGCATCTGTGGTGCGGGTGAAAGAATGGTCTGTGGATGGGTGCATTAGTGTTGTGGAAATGGCTGGGCGTGTAGCCTGTTAGTGTGTGTAGTTGGTTTGGGCACTCCACCACTGTAAGGATGTCGGCCAGGTGAGGCCGCAGGTGGGCTCTGGGAGCCGGTAGTAGTTGTTGTGGATGGGGCCCGAGGATCCGGAGGACGGACCCGGGTAGCCCAGTGCCAGAGGGCACCATGGGGTGACAGAGCCAGGAGAGGGGCTGTCCCCAGTTAGTTAGGTTAGGGTGAGGAGCTAGGTAAGCTCGGGTGGCAACTACAGTGGTGGAGGTGTGCAGGTGGGTAGACCTGTTGGGAGAGGTACACGTCGCAGCCCAGAAATTGTGCTAGAGCACCGGGAGATGAATCGGGGGAGTGAGACCCCAAATTGAGAAGCACCACAGTTTGGCCAATGGGAATTGGTTATTAGAACCCCTAGTGTAAGAGGGCCAATGGTTTGGCCAGAGAAAGACCCCGGGTAGTGTAAAGTGTGTTAAAGTCATTTAGAGGATAGTTAGGATGAAGGATCTCCTCGCACCATCTGCATCCACTCACCTGAGGTGACAGGTACTCCGCACCATGCCATGTTTAATTATTTTTGATGCAAATGTTTTGGATTGTGAGACGCATCATGACGTGGGTGTGACATTGTGCTTTGATGTTCCATCTCTGCCTCCTTATGAGGATTGATGATGAATTGATGATGGCAAATTTTTGAAGTAGAGGGATTGTGGTGACGAATTTGATATAGGGGAAATATGGGGAAGACGTGACAGTAGTGACGAATTGGTAATGTGTAGGTTTTGTACATATGGGGTAAGGGCAAGGGTGGGCTAGGTAACAGGGGGGTGACGTACGGTAGGGACGAGCTTTCTCACTGCGCCCTCCGTACGCATTTCGCCTTGCATTGCCTTTTTGATGTGTACCCTTGAGACCTTACCCCTCGCTCATCTGTCTTGTCCCCCCTTTTTGTCTCCCACATGAGGACCTGAGCGCCGTTGGGCGCCGAGGGGAGCGTGTGTGGGTCGGCCATTGTGCGCCCGAAATTCCCAGAACCAGCTGTCTGCATCGATGCACCACATTATGGACCACATGTCAGTGGCCGAGCACCACTTATGGACCCCATGGGTTGGGGCAAGGCCCCTCTGCTGGAACCGGCCATGAGGGCCCGAAATCTTGCTGGCGGACCTTGGCCACAGGGCACCGATGCCCCACAGGTGAACCACACTAGTCGGCCCTGTGGGCCATAAATAAACGAAAATAAAAAGGACACCTTGGGCACACTTTATTACAAATAGGCCGCCAGTAAGCAAAGCAAAATGGAAATGACAACAACTGGAAGAAATAATAATAACCAGCAGAGGGAGCCGAAGAGCAAGAGACACCTGCAGGGTTGGGTTTGTTGGTTTTATTTTATTCATTGAACAATGGTGACTGCACCGATTGGTGCTTGGGTGTGTATTGGTGCGTTTTTGGGTGCTTTAATGGTGCATTGATGCAGAGCAGACTGTCCTCCCCCCAGAAAGAACAATTACAGGTCCTGGGTTAGTTTTGTAAATAAAAATAGCGTCAATTGTAAATAATGCTTCCCACCGTCAGTGTGTAGTTTGAAGACCATTCCGCAATTCGGTTAACTGTGGGCGTAAGTCTGTTAGGCAGGGTGCAATGGAGCAGCGGGACACATTTATTTATGTTTTAAAACTGTCGCACTCAGGGTCAGGCTAAAAGTAGAGGGAACTACACCTACATGCCACACTAAGGTAAAAGTAATAGGCCCGGGACGTGCCTAAGGGGAGGAGGGTGCAGTGTTGTGAATATGAGAATGTGTTTTTTATTTTATTTTGTGGTGGTGGTAAAATGTTGTAAAAGGTTGTTGTAAAAGGTTGTTGTAAAATATCACCCCTCCTCCCTCCGTTGTGGTTGTATAAAGGTCAAAGGGCGTTCCCGTAGTTAGTCCATAGAAAAACATACATGTAGGTCACGATATATCTTTTCTTTTGATAGTTATCTCTTATTCTGTGTTTTAGGATAAGGCTGTGTCTCCCATTAATTAAAAGTACTCCATTGCACCAGTGAAAGAGAATAGACCCCCTTTCCTTCCCATCCCCAAAAGCCTCGATTGCCCATATTACCTCCCCTCCGATCCAATTGCCGCCATTGGCCACGAGGCAGGGTTGGGGAAGAAAGGCGTGTCTCCACCTCGTCATAGAGGGGGAGGAGTGAACCAGCCCCGCTCGACCAACCATGAGCCAGGGGTTTGGCTACAGAGGGCGGAGGAAGAGCGGTGGGGGAGGTTCGCAAAGGTTGAGGGGCGGGGGCCTATATAACCCAAGGCAGGGGTGTGGCAACGAGAGATGAGTTGGTCTGAGTCGGTTGCCAGAGGAGGGTCAGTGGTTGCGGTGGTGAGGAGTGAGAGAAAAGAAGAAAGAGTGAGGGTTTGGACCAGACAGGCAGACGGGAGATGAGCCTTTACCGAGAGACGAGAGGGAGTCCAAGGAGTTGAGTCCAACCAAGAAGTCCAGAGTTGAACTGCAGCTCGAGCCACCGCAACTGCATTTGCTGCAGCTGGAGCCACCGAAACAGCAGCCACAGCAGCGTGAGGCCTGGACGGCAGTTTGGAGCACGGCCGCGGAGGAGCGGCGGCTGCCCAACGAGTCAATCGTGCTGAAGGACCAGTGGACCTCCCTATCCCGCCAGCCATCCATCTCCCGCCAGTCCTATCATCAATTCCCCGCGTGAGTCAGTGTTCTGTTTGTGCCGTCCTGGGTTAGTTAAGTCTGTAGATAAGCTAAATTTGCACTGTGTCATCTGCGTCTTGTACTTGTAAATAAACTGAATTGCTTTTTGTTGCTTGTGTGTAAATAGTAAATAAATTCAGTAGTAATATTTCAAACCTTTTGTCTTTCGTCTTGGCCTTCTTTTTCCTCTTTGCATTCGTCGCCTTTGTCTTTTCCCCATTGGGCAGCTACGGTGCGATACGGCCAAAGTCTGGGTGAATCGGGTGAGTTTGTTAGGTCGCGGTCTTACACCACCGCTCGGTCTATAACATCTAACCGCGATCTATAACAATATATACAGTATATATTGTTGCGGATATGGGATTTGGCCTCCATCCATATCCGCTTGTAAATATTCCCCTATTTCCCCAATACTTCCCAACTATCCCCAATCCCCCATTCCCTAGTCCCATTTTCTGTAAACAACACTCTGTAGAACCGACCTTCCCCTATTTCCCCCATTAAATGTCGCACCCAGGTTCACCGCATCTCACGTAGACAACTATAGGACATCTTGCTAGTTATTCTTAGTCTATGTCAGTTAAGGACTCGTTTCCATTAATTCTGACTCTTCGTTGCACCAGAATGTGATTGTATGGCACCGTTAGAAAGTTTAGGACCTCCCAATACCTCCCCGCAGCTCTTCCTCATGGTACAACAACAACTACAACAACAGCGGCGGCGGCGCGGGGAGTGTGCGTCCTCACTCCGGCTTGGTTAGCCGCCATTGAACATGTGCTCCGACGGGGTTACCACGCAGGGGCTCGCTGTCAGCCCCTCGTCAAGGGCGGAGCCCGGTAACCCCCCGCACCCAATAGAAACGGCGGACCGATTCCATCTGGGGCGGAGACAACGAGCCGAGGGCGTGTCACTCCCCGCTGGACATGCGCAGGAAGAGGGAGGTGACGTCAGATGCGCCCCCAGCTTGGAGAGAGAAGACGCCACCTCCAAGCGCTGAATACCTCCCCGCATCTCTGGACCGGACCGCGTTTGATTCTGCCCCTGAGCCAAGGTGCACCTTGAGCTATCGACTGCCTGCCCTTCCTTGCCATCAATCCCTGTGTAAGTCAGTCTTGTCCCGTTTGTCTGTGGTCTGTCGGGAATTAAGATAAGACTGTGTCTAAGTGCCCATCTTGCTGTGCTTTACCTCTTACCGTGTAATCTACCCGTTTCTGCATCACCAATATTATATCCTCCTCCGGAGGTCTTGAGAACTGTACCCCTTGTGTCGTTGCATTTATCCCAGCCGTTGTGTCCTTTCCTTCATTGATTTAGCATAGCGCGACTTAGTCAACGTCGAGTGGAATCGGGCGGGATAGGGTTCTAATCGGGGAGTAACTGTGCGGACGCGGTAATACCAAACCGCTCGGTAAACTAACATCTAAAACCGCGTCTGTAACAATTGGTGTCGAGGAGTGAGATCGGACCCGAAGCGCGCTTAAAGCGCTCAAAATTACAAGTGACCGAAATTTGATTGTGTTTTACAAAAATAAAAACCCGAATTTTGAAAGTCGCGCTATGGCAGATCAAGATGGCTGGGTTCCGGTAGAGGAGAGTGAGGCAGGTTCGATCCAGGACCAAATTGAGGGACAAGAGGAGAGCGAAGCAGTGAGGGTGGCAGGTTCGCAAAATAGCGTCGTCGCGCACGAGGTTACGGGCGCGCAAAATGGCGCCTCACACATGGCCACGGCGACCACGCCCGCGACCGTAGTAGCGCCGCTGGTAGATTTGAACCTTTTTTTAATACAAATGAAGGCCCTTATGGCCCAGAATAGCGAGAAATTGAGGGAGGACATGGGGTCCAATAGCGAGAAAATGAGGGAGGACATGGGGGCCAATAGCCAATGGTTAGAACAAAGGATGGGGTCCAATAGCGAGAAATTGAGGGAGGAAATGGGGTCCAATAGCGAGAAATTGAGGGATGACATGGGAAACCAGATCGGGGGTTTAAGGAATGACATGGGGGCCCAGATCGGAGGGTTAGGGAGTAGAATAGAGGGATTAGGAAACAAATTTGAGGGATTAGACAATAGATTAGGGGAAATACAGGAGGGGTTAATGGGGGTAGAAAACAGAATGGCCGTTCAGGAGAATCAAATGGAAGGGATGCAAAAGGGGTTAGAGGGGTTAGAAAACAGTATGGAAGGCAAATTGAGGGACATGAGGGACCAAGCGGAAAGGGAAGTTAAACAAATGGGGCAGCAGATAGAGGGGGTCAGAATGGGGGTAGAAACTAAATTGGATGCTCACAGGGAGGAAATGGAGCAGATGAGGGTGGCATCTGGGCAGGAGATGCAAGTGATGGGAGAGGAGATCAGAAGAGGTGTGAGTGAGGAGGTCGGAGGAGTGCGCGAGGAGGTGAGGCACTGTAAGGAGCACATGGAGAAGGAGGTGAGAAAGGGGACTGTAAAGTTACAAGGGGGCATAGAGGACCTGACGCAGGAGGTGGAACAGCTGACGGTGGGACAGACTGAGTTAGTGGAGCAGGTACAAAGGAACACTGCGGTACTAGGAGGGTTAAAAACGACACAGAAAGAACTAAAAGACGACTTGATAGCGACGAAGAGGGAATGTCAGATGGTACGTGAGGGACTGACAACGAGGTTGGACGAGGTGACAGAGGTAATGGAGACGAAGGACCGGCAGGTGAGGACGCACATGGAAACGGTCAAGGTAGCCTTAGAGGACGAGCTTGAGGAGACGTACCGGGAAATAAAAGAGGTGAAGCAGAAATTAGAAGAAGTGGAAGAAGGGGTGAGCGAAATTAAGAAGCGACGGAGAGGGGATAAGAAAGAGATAAAAGAGGAGGTAAAAGAATTGGTCCAAAGTCTGTGTTCGGATCGTGATGATGTGCTCATTAACCGGATGAGGGATTCGCAGGTGATGGAGGAGAAGCGAAGAGGAAGAGGACCCGGTGTAAGTGGTGACCAATATGGTCGTGCGTATGATGCGCCAGGTGATTTAATGAGCTTGGGGGTCGAGATGGACCCGGGTGTTCGTGAGAGGCCGTTGGTGAAGTGTGCGACAGGTCTGGTGTGCGAAAAAGGAGGTGTGCAAGAAAGTCCGACTCTGGGGTGTGTGAGGAAAAAGTGCATGCCAAGGAGTGAGGGTGCTGTCGAGGGTGAGTTGGTCGTAGCGCGTGTGCGAGGGAGCACATGGAAGCGCGTAGTGAGGAGTGTTACGGAGGGTGTAAAGGGAGAATGCACGCCTGTGGTGAGTGTTACAGAGGATGTAACGGGAGAGGGTGTGCGAGAAAGATGTGTGACGGACAGGTGCATGGGGAAAGAGTGCGCTGTCAAAAGTAAGGAAGAGTGTACACCTGTGGTGAGTGTTACAGAGGGTGTAACGGGAGAGTGTGCATGAGAAAGGTGTGTAACGGACAGGTGCATGAGGAAAGAGTGCGCTGTCGAGAGTAAGGGTGAGTGCGCTGTCAAGAGTGGAGGTGAGAGTAGTGAGAGTGACACGGAGCGTGAGTTGGTTATGACAGGTGAGCGAGGATGTACACCTGGAATGGAAGGATGCACACCTGGAATGGTAGAGCGTGTGTGGGAATGCACGCTGGAATTGGTCGTGAGGCACGTGGTTGGGTGTGCGAGTGAGGGCACACCTGTGATTGTCACAGAGGAGGTGACCGAGGAGGGGGCGCGAAGAGGTGTGTTGGTGAGGTGTGCGACCAACGAATGTGTGCCAAAGTGTTCGGTGGTCAGGTGTGTGACCAAGGTAGGGAGTGGAATGAGTGTACCTGGGTGTGTTAGAGAAGGTACGACGAGGAGCATGGAAACGGCTGGAGGTATGAGCAAGAAAGGGGTAGCGTATGCATGTAAGCATGCAGGTGAAGCATCGACGGTAACCGGGTTAGAGGGTAGAACGACTTATAGCCGACTCGGGCCCTCGGTGCGCGTCGGGCAGTTTCGCGTGCCGCGAGGACCAGCGGGGATCCGAACCACGGCGGTTTCGAAAGAACCGCCGTACGCGATCCACGCTGTGCCTCGCTTGGAACGGCCGCGTCCGGGCTCCACTAGGCGGAGCGGGCAGCCCGATAGGAAGGGTCGTCATGGCGACCACTTTCTATTGAGACGTGCCGGCAGGTCGAGATCGGGACATTGGATGGCTCCACGCCGAGGTGGTGCGTGGGATCTCGGCCCGGGTAAGCCCCCGTCCCTGCCACGAATGCGGGACGTATCCAGCCGCTGGCACAAAACAACCCGTATTCATTGCTCGGCTGTACGAAGCCGAGCTTTAAAAGGGAATTGGCGCACCGAGAGGATGTAATAAGTAGACGGGTGATAGTGATAGTGATCGTGATTTGATACGAAATTTATAATAGTGGGTAGAATTGGCAGTAAATGGAAAATTTTTGAATTGGTTGGAATTTGGACGAGCAGAATTTATAGTGAGAGACCCCCGATGTGGTGGGATGGCAAATCCACCATCCCTCACAGGGGGGGGCAAATGCGCTATAGTTTATGGGGTGTATGGCAGTGAAAACTAGCACGGGTGGGTTAGGATATGGTGTGTAGGGATCTAGCGAAGATTGACATTAGGTAACGTTAAGGTTTAGATAGTGACTGATACCTGTAGTGGGGACGCAGGTAGATTAGAGTGGATGATAATGACGAGGGAGCGCAATAGTTTAAAGGGACGACTGGGAAGCGCAAGTTTCAGAGGGGAGTAGTTAGATGAGATGATGCTGTGTGAGAACTGGACAGGTGTGTGGAGCAGTGTATGAGTAGTGAGTGTTGTGGATCAGCGCGAATGCGCTTGGGGAGAGAAGGGTGCAGGTGGCACCAGGTGTGAGGCCACAGGTGTGCAAGTACAGGTGTGTGGAATATATGGAGCAGAGAATGAGTGGTGTGGAGAGAGTTGGAGTAAGTGGTACGGAGTGGTGTGCATGGTGCGAAGGTGTGGATGGGGGAAGAGTGGACCCCTTTCACGAGTACCCGGGGCGGGTAGTGTAAGTGTTAGGTAGAGGGTATAGGTAAATTGTGGTTGGATATTGGCATTTGTGGTGCGGGTGCAGAATGGTATTGTGGATGGGTGCATTAGTGTTGTGGAAATGGCTGGGCGTGTAGCCTGTTAGTGTGTGTAGTTGGTTTGGGCACTCCACCACTGTGAGGATGTCGGCCAGGTGAGGCCGCAGGTGGGCTCTGGGAGCCGTTAGTGTCAGTGGGTGCCTGAGGATCCCGGGTGTGGATCGGGCAGCCCGTGCCAGAGAGGGCACTGAGGGGGTGAGAGTGCGAGAGGGCCTTCCCCAGTTAGTTAGGTTAGGGTGAGGAGCAGGTAAGCTCGGGTGGCAACTACAGTGGTGGAGGTGTGCAGATGGGTAGACCTGCTGGGAGAGCTACACGTCACAGCCCAGAAATTGTGCGAGGGCACCGGGAGATGAATCGGGGGAGTGAGACCCCAAATTGAAAAGCACCACAGTTTGGGCAATGGGAATTGGTTTTTAGAACCCATAGTGTAAGTTGGCCAATGGATTGGCAGGGAAAGACCCCGGGCAATGTAAAGTTGTTAAAGTCATTTAGGAAATAGTTAGGATTGATGAACCTGTTGCACCATACGCAGCCACTTACCTGTGGTGATGATGACTCCCCACCTGTGTTCCTTTGTTCTGTGTTGCAGGAAGTGAGAATTGCTGTTGGATTTGTGAGACGCATCACGACGTGGATGAGACATTGGGGTGATTCCATCTCTCCCTCCTTAGGAGGGACTGATGATGAATTGGTGATGGCAAATTTTGATGTTGAGTTGGAGATGGCAAATTTTGATGTTGAGTTGAAGATGGCAAATTTTGATGAGAGTTGGAAATGGCAAATTTGATTGGTTAGGAGGGAGAGAAGACGAATTTGGTTTATGGGAGGAACGGGGAAGACAGTAGGGACGTTGTTGATTTGTAAAGTAGATGTTTATGGGTAGTGTTCTGTTTTGTGGATACAGTAAGGGGTAAGGGAGGGGCAATGTAGGTTACCTGGTGGGGGAGGGGGGGCATACGGTAGGAACGTACCTGTCTCACCTGGTTCCCATGTGCCCCCAGTGTGCATCACCTTGTATTGCGTGCACTTTTGCGCCCTTACCACCTTACTCACTTGTCTTCTTCTTTTGTCTCCCACCTCCGAGGATCTGGCTTTGGGGCAGAGAGAGAGGAGAGAGAGGTGCTGGCTCCGCAGTTGTGGGCCTGTTCCTTCGCTGCTTGCTGCCTGGATCGATACACCATATGGACCGCAATTTTTGTGGCCGCCCACCATGGACCGCAGTTCTTTTGCGGGCAAGCACCACCCGTTTATGGACCTCTGGGTCAACGTGGCACCTATGCCATAGAGGTGAACCACTATAGTTGGCCCCCTGACGGCCACAATTCAGAAATGGACGCGGTTGGCGCCTTTCTTTATTTTTAAAGAAGCCAGAACACCAAGTGGGCTCCAAGGCAAGACCAGCGGCAGAACATCGGCCGGCTGCGACACCACCGGTGATTATTGAACACTTTATTGGTGCACCGGATGGTGCTGACTGTACATGATGTGGTGGTGCTTTTGGTGCTTGGATGGGGTGCTCTGCACATTATTAAAGGCCGTAGGGCCACAGAGCACTCGTGGGTTGGTGTATCGATGCTGGCATGCGTGCTCTCTCTCTATGCATAACATCTGCATGTGTTCCTCCAAAAACAGGTCCTGGATCGTAGTGTAAATATCAGTGTAGTCGTGTGTAAATAATGCTCCCTACCGGCTGTATGTTTAGTTTGAGGATTCTTTCCGCGATTCGGTTATCCTGTGGGTGTGTTTCTGTGAGGAGAAGGGTGCAACGTCGCAGGGGGACATATTTACTCATTTGTGAACATCTGTAAAACTGTCGCACTCAGGGTTGAGTTAATAGTAGAGGGAACTACATCTGAGTGCCACACTAACGTAGGTAAAAATTTATCGGGTCGGGACGCCCCGAGGTAGAGAAGGGTGCAATGTTGCGGATATGGGATTTGGCCTCCATCCATATCCGCTTGTAAATATTCCCCTATTTCCCCAATACTTCCCAACTATCCCCAATCCCCTAGTCCCATTTTCTGTAAACAACACTCTGTAGAACCGACCTTCCCCTATTTCCCCCATTAAATGTCGCACCCAGGTTCACCGCATCTCACGTAGACAACTATAGGACATCTTGCTAGTTATTCTTAGTCTATGTCAGTTAAGGACTCGTTTCCATTAATTCTGACTCTTCGTTGCACCAGAATGTGATTGTATGGCACCGTTAGAAAGTTTAGGACCTCCCAATACCTCCCCGCAGCTCTTCCTCATGGTACAACAACAATTACAACAACAGCGGCGGCGGCGCGGGGAGTGTGCGTCCTCACTCCAGCTTGGTTAGCCGCCATTGAACATGTGCTCCGATGGGGTTACCACGCAGGGGCTCGCTGTCAGCCCCTCGTCAAGGGCGGAGCCCGGTAACCCCCCGCACCCAATAGAAACGGCGGACCGATTCCATCTGGGGCGGAGACAACGAGCCGAGGGCGTGTCACTCCCCGCTGGACATGCGCAGGAAGAGGGAGGTGACGTCAGATGCGCCCCCAGCTTGGAGAGAGAAGACGCCACCTCCAAGCGCTGAATACCTCCCCGCATCTCTGGACCGGACCGCGTTTGATTCTGCCCCTGAGCCAAGGTGCACCTTGAGCTATCGACTGCCTGCCCTTCCTTGCCATCAATCCCTGTGTAAGTCAGTCTTGTCCCGTTTGTCT
>NC_136273.1:65099983-65189983 GCF_964187855.1 Myxine glutinosa | reverse complement strand
AAACCCCTGAAATTCGATACAACCCTAATACCCTGCAGACCATATATACCACGTTATGTGTATGTATGTATGTATGACTGTATGTATGTATGTATGTATACATACATATGATTAACATCCATGGTGTATAAAAATACAAACGTTATTCTATGGGAACAGATTAAAATCTTAGAACCTCATTAGCCACATTACACACCAGCTGGGAAGTAACAAAAGGTAACTGCAGGGAGCCAGGGGTCTAAAGCTGATGTTTATGGAAATTTCTGCTAATGTGAAAGCAAACTTTTCTGTATATGAATATGATGAAAAAATAGATTAACCCTCGGGTTCATATCCCTTGAATAGAAAGGCCACCATCACTTCTCTGTGCATGCAGGGAATTGTATCTGGGCAATGATATTATCGCTACAACAAATGTTTTAAAAAAAATCTCTCGCTCAAGTGCCAAAGCGATCGCCAGGTCAACAGCACACACTTGACTATACAGATGGGACGTGGCAAATGCCATTGCACCACTGAAAAGTTAACATTAACCCCAAGTCAGCACTCAGCAGGGAATTCCAACATACACAAGGATCAAGCTCCCCGGGGTTTGACCAAAAAACACTTTCGCAAAATGAAAAGCGACACGTGAAAAAGGCCACACGCAATACAGCAGAATATCTCAATAGAAACAAACTCGTCTTTGTACTGTTTGCTCATTGGTTCGACTTCAATTGAAACCAAATCGGGTTGTATTACATAACCCTTGGATATAAACGTTGCTATGGATACAAGTACAATGGAAGAATACTCATGTAACTACATGTAAGGTTATTGAGCCTCCATCAGAAACACTCGAACCAAAAAGCACGTCACAGGGGATTTGTTTGAACCTGACAACGAATCTGATATAAACTGTCATCCTGGTGTTTCTCGAGCAGGGTAATGGATCAGTCTGTCCTCCGTCCATCCAACGAGATGTTAAGCTAACGGTGCTGTCTGCTGGTAATTGCTGATGAACTTTAAAGATTCCACGATGTCTCTCACATGAGTAGGTCATTCCATGGGAGCACTCTGGAGTTAAAATCCAAATTACTACCATCACTACATCTATGGTCGAAGGAGGCAACCACTTCCATGAAGCCCTCTGTACACCTTATGGACAACCTCAGTTGCAGAGCTAGTGGATAATTGGCCACCAGAGACAGTCAGCTCAGTGAGCGGTCTGGAAAGAAGAGAGAGAAAGAGGGATAATCGGAAAACATTTTCATACGAAACAGCATAACTTGCGGCTATTAACAACAATTAGGCCCAACACAAGAGAAGTCAGAAAGTTTCCTTCCACCGGTGGCCAGGAGGTAGTCCTTTTCCTGTGTGGTTTGGAGCCAGTTTGGAGGAATTCCAGGATGCCGTTGGAACAAACGTCTTGCTTTTTTGGATTTGAGACTTTTTGAAGAAGGTAATAAACTTTTCCCTACTACCCATACGTACCTGCAAGTAGTGTATATTGACAATGTGATGAATTTTTATTTTTAGTAGGAAAAGATTGTTCGCCGTGTTGCTGGAGTCCATGACAGCGTGATGCTTTGATGGTCTAATGGCTATTTGGCAATAGCTTGTTCACCCAACTATTGCAATTTAGAGTTGATTATGGAAACAGATTGAATTGAGTGTTAATAAATGACGTTTCATGGACAGCACAAGTGTTTTTCTTGGTAATAGTTGACCTTCAGCTATGTAGCCCCTTCCATGAACACTAAATTCACCTTTTGAAGGATGAACCCCCAAATTAACCAGGTGTAAGCACATGCGCTCGTACGTTATGGCTGCATCTCCTTGTGACCTTTGCTTTGCTCAAAACTCTTTATTACGTTTTGCTCAAAAGCTTTCGTTAATCCATTTTGCCACCCTGGTGCCCTTTTTGTTTATTTCTTAATCTCTGCTAGCAGTAAACGATTAAAGCTAAGTTCATTCATCCTGTGATTAATACTTCATACCCATGGGTTGTGGCTTCACCATCAAGTCTTTCTCATGAAATTGATACTCCCACACGTGACGGATATAACGTAAATACGAACAACCATTTGTGTTGCTCTGTTTGGCGTTCCCATCTGACCACTTCCTTCGTAATGCTACGTTCCAAGTTTCAAATTCCATATCCTGCGTTGGTTTGCTCATTCTCTACTGTCTTTGTGACATCATAGCTGTCGGGGCGGGGGATGACTGTAGGAGTTTACCTATGAAGCTTACCTTTGTTGATGGTGTGAGTCGTCGCTTTCGACGAAACTCTTCCCTTCGTTGGCGTGCACACTAAGCATTGTGTGTTGTGCGATGGCTGTACAGGTAAAAATGGGTGATGAGCAAGAGAGCAGGTGCCAACGAAGGGAAAAACCAGCACAGAGAAGCAATTAAAGTGATAGAGGTGTGTGCCATCCCTCTCCCACTCTCTATTCCTATTTGCATCGTTGGCTGCAGGTGCAGTAAATGCAAGGTGAGGTCTGATGTACATAGGCGCAGCAGACTGGCAAGGTAATTGCTATGATGACGGAAGCCCTTGATGTCCAAAGTGGACACAGCTGTCTGCAGATGCTGCGCAGTGATACCTACATTGGTGCCACCACTAACATTTGTGGGCACATTTATCCACGATGTAGCGCTGCCCTGGCTGACCTGGTGTGGTTTGATATCTGAGTGTCCTTCTCATAGCCTTAGCCGAAAGAGGATTCCCCCACAAGGCAGTGTGGATCTGTTACCCTGGACAAGGGGCTTATACCAGGTACTGTCATCCGGAGCTAGCTGAACCCAGGACTCGCATAGGGCAGGGATGTCACTCCCTGAGGTAGCTGAAAATCAGCTACCCTGCTACCCTTAAAATTAAACAGCTTACCTATGAAGCTTACCTAACATGCAGCGAGGATGATGTTCAATGGTCCAACCCCGATATTCCTGTTGTGAGAAACATTTGAAATCCCATTGGAAGAAACTCAGCTAACTGGCAGAAGATCGTTGACTTGTAGTGGAGAACTTGGAGAGAGATTGTAAGAACTTGCTTGTAAATGACTGTAGATCTCTGTTACTGCATGTATATTGATCCAGTATTTGTTTAGAAATTTGTTCCGTTCGTTGTATCATTACTGAGACGTAGCCATTCCACCGATTGAGTGCTCATGTCCGTTCGGGCCGACATTTGTAATTTGTTTAGGGTGCTGGCGACAATTGTTGACTCATTGTGAACGACAACGTGCGATCTTTTACATCCATCAGCAAATGCTAACAGATGGATTAACGTCGATCCAAGTGATGGCACGTTCATTGCTCCAAGCGATGCCCTCCCTGAGGTTAATCAGTCAGGTTGGGAATGGTTTTCCTGAGGAATCCTGACTGAACAACTCAGATGTAGGTTTGATACCAACGAGCCATTAAGTTGGACTAGAAGTATGCAATAAGATCGTGGCAAAGGAGGAAGCCATCATGCCTGTGCCACTCATCCTCTGATATCATGAATTCAAACTCTTACCACAAGCCTGGCTGACACTGTCTTGTGGATACTAGTCCCCAAAATACTCAACAATACATCATTTCACCTTCTTCTTCACGTACGGATCATTACCTATTTACAAAGTAGATTAAATCCTAATTACCTCCGCCCACCGAAATTGGGCGGAGGTTCTGTTTTCATCACTGTCTGTCTGTCTGTCCGTTTGTTTGTTTGTGAACAGGATATCTCAAAACGTTATGGACGGACTCGGACAAAATTTGGTGGACAGGATGGCTGTGTGATAAGGACAAATTGTTTAGATTTTGGTGAAGATCCGGAACTGGAATTATCATTTTTTGAAAAATAGGTGTAATAGGTCTGTGTAATAATAATGTGTGCAATGTTAGAACGGCACTCAGTAGAGAGTATACCTCCGCCTGGTTGGCCATATCACTCAATGGTGAAGAATCACTTAAAAAATTATACTATCCGCCATCCGGATCCGCATCTTCATCAAAATTGAGTCGATTAGTCCTTGTCACACACAAAAGCGCTCCACCAAGTTTCGTCCAAATCCGTCCATAACTTTTGAGATATCCTGCTATGTATCGTTTTCAGCTCTATCTCCCAATGGTGAAGAATCACTTTAAAAATTCTAGTAGTCGGATCCGAATCCGGATCTTCATCAAAATCGAATCATTTCGTCCTTGTCATATACGCTATACATCTCTGCCAAATTTCCTCCGAATCCGTCCACAACTTTTTGAGATATCTTGTTCACAAACAAACGGACAAACAAACGGAGAAACAGACAGACAGACAGAGGTGAAAAATAACCTCCATCCACCTTTGGTGGCAGAAGTAATAATCTGTATTTCATTTTTAATTATTTTGTAAAAATTTCCCAAAAAATTATTCCGCTTTGACATTATGTTGTGCTATGTGTAGATCAGTGACAAAAAAAAATCTCAACTTAATCCACTCTAAATTCAGGCTGTAACACAACAAAATGTGAAAAACGTCAAGGGGTGTGAATACTTTATTCAGGCACGGTATTGCATCAGGAGTCGTGGGATGAATAATTTTTGAATAATATGTCAGGGAGGGATTAAAAACTCGGCTTCTTAAAATTGGTTACTTAAACGTGCTAACACGTCATTTATATAATTATTATTTTGTATTATAATCAGGCTTGGGGGATTAATTCTCTCAAAGTTTCATTAAAAACAGTTTCATAGTTGCTGAGATTAAACCAAGAATGTAATGGTTGTAAAATATCGGTTTTAATTAAAACTGCCGGCTACCTGCAGACTTGCAAATGGTGTTAGCCGCTTCATTCTTAAGAAGCTTTGTCATCTCAGAATTATTTGCAACCATTTAAGTAAGAGATGTGGCAAGGTATGAAAATGAACGATTCCTAAATCTTCCACCACCAGCGGTGTCTCAGAATACTTGGCTTGTCGTGCAGGAAACCGGGTTCAAATCCCACTGCAGGTGTTTGTCCATTGCCTACCTATGCCCTTGTATTGTAATTCAAATGAATTACGCTGATGTCTGCCTATGTCTCTGTTCTACGTTTGATTTATGTACAACTAGGCAGAGTACCCGTCCCAAGTGATGGTAAAAGCTAGCAAAAGTATCCCCCTTCTCTGTCTCCCCCTCCGCCACTCCGCTGTCCCTCCCCTCTCCCTCCCCTCTCCTTCTACTCCCTTGTCGCTCCCCTCTCCACCCATTCCTCTCTCCCTACTGCCCTGTCTCTCCCCCCACTCCTCTCTCCCCACCACCCTGTCTCTCTCCCACTCCCTCCACACCTCTCTCCCCTGTCCCTCCCCTCTCCCCTCACTCCCCTGTACCTCTCCTCTCCCCCATTCCTCTCTCCTGACTCTCCTCTCTCTCCCCTCTCCACCCACTGCTCTCTCCCCCACTCCTCTCTCCCCACTGCCCTGTCTCTCCCCCACTTCTCTCTCCCCACTGCCCTGTCTCTCCCCCACTCCTCTCTCCCCACTGCCCTGTCTCTCCCCCACTCCTCTCTCCCCACTGCCCTGTCTCTCCCCCACTCCTCTCTCCCGACTCCCCTGTCTCTCCCCTCACTTCACTCACTCCCCTGTCCCTCCCCCACTCCTTTGTCTCTCCCCCACCCCTCTACTCCCTGTCTCCCCCCCCCCCCCCACTCCTCTCTCCTCTGTTCATGTCTGTGTCTATTGTTTTTAAACGGTTTTAATTACCTTTTCAGTTTGTTTTTTTTGCTTTCGCTCTTCAGTTGTAATTTTTATTTCATATCTGATGTAACATACTCGTTGTAGGGCGTCAGTGCCGCCAATCCAGCTTCCTGAGCAAGGGTTACACTGGGTGGTGTGCCATTGCCTTCCCAGCTAAAGTTCAGGCAGGAATTTGTAATTTGTTCAGGATGTCGGTGAAAGCTCGCCCACTCTTCGTGAAGGACATCGTGGGGATCTTTAACTAATAACATTAGATCCACCAACTAATAACAGAAGACGAGATGCCCAGTTTAACATCCACCGGAGGGCCGCACGCCGTGATGTCTTTGAAACCACCTGTCTTTGAAACCACCTGTCTTTGAAACACCTGTCTTTGAAACACTCCTTTGTGTCTTTAGCTCTGAATGCTGTGTAATATAACAACAGGATATGCATCAGTTACCATTATACAGACCTCGATACATCAAACAAATCATCCTTCGAAGTTCGAACCACATGGAAGCCGCCATCTTGAACACTGTAAATACCTAGGATGACAAGACGCTGACGTACTCGACGAAATTATAGCCGGCGAAACCGGTGTTGTGAATGAACACGTATGTATTATGTTGAAAAGCCAGATTTTGCTGGATCCTTTGAGAATTTCGAAGCTTTGACGCACCAAATCGCTCCATGGAGGCCGCCATCTTGCGGATGCGGAAGTATGCATAAACAATAACGAAAAAGTTCAATAGGAGTTTGTTTCACCCATCTTTGTTTGATTCACAATAACAGTGTTGCGGTTTTGAGAACCCACACTTGTAAATATGACATAATTAAGGGGTTAAAGGGTGCACCCCATAGGTAGGCCACAAGCAACATGTAGGTCACCATAGGACTTCAGTTATTAGTCCCCTACCGGTGTACACCGGAGGGGACTATAGGTTTGCATGCCGTCCCTCCGTCCGTCAGTCCGTCAGTCCGTCAGTCCGTCAGTCCGTCAGTCCGTCAGTCCGTCAGTCCGTCAGTCCGTCATGCAAAGAACAGTTTTCCGGACTTTTTTTTTTTCTAAATGCTTAATGCTAATGATTTCAAACTTGGTACATGGTTTCCTCATGATAAGTTACAGGTCAAGTTCGAACTTCACGACGTTTCGATCATTTTTGACAAAGTTACGGCACTTTGAACTTTGGTAATTCTGATGATCCTTAACTCAGTGCCATTTGAAGTTTTAATTTCCTTTAAAAACCAATTTCTCTGCAATAATTGGACCGATTGAGATCAAATTTTCACCATATGAGGGACTCGGTCTGTAGAATATTTTAATGGTAATTATGACGTCATAGGTCACGTGGTTCGGCCGCCATATTGTATTTCGTGAAAAAACGAAAACCCCTTTTTCTCTGCAACGGCTGAACAGATCGAGGCCAAAATTTGCAGGCGGATTCGCATACCCATGACGAACAAAAAAGTCAACGAGCATGACGTCATGCGTCACATGGTTTCAGAGTTATGACGTTTTTAAGCATGAACTTTTAAAACTGAGCTCCTCCCTCATTTTTGATCCAATCGAGGGGAATCTTCACAAATATGTTCAGCATGTCAGTCTACTAAAATGTCCTTTTGGAATTTGCGATAGGGCACGTGGTTTGGCAGATATCGTTATTTAAACGAAAATATATTTTAAAAATGGATATCTCTTGCTTATTCTCGAGTTCTCCTCAAGCCGCACTGCGCGTCCTTAGCATCGTCTCGCGAACGTCAACAGCGCGACACAGCGTGCGCTTTCCGGAGGGGCGGAACCAAGCCGAGCAACATATATATACACATCGATCATTGATCGTGAACCGAAACATATAATAAATTACTGATGGTTTCAGAGTTATGACGTTTTTAAGCATGAACCTTTAAAACCGAGCTCCTCCCTCATTTTTGATCCAATCGAGGGGAATCTTCACAAATATGTTCAGCATGTCAGTCTACTAAAATGTCCTTTTGGAATTTGCGATAGGGCACGTGTGTTGGCAGATATCGTTAATTAAACGAAAATATTTTAAAAATGGATATCTCTTGTTTATTCTCGAGTTCTCCTCAAGCCGCACTGCGCGCCCTCAGCCTCGTCTCGCGAACGTCAACAGCGCAGCACAGCGCGTGCTTTCCGGAGGGGTGGAACCAAGCCGAGCAACATATATATATATATATATATATATAAATATATATATATATATATATATATATAAATATATATATAAATATATATATAAATATAAAAAAATATATATATATAAAAAAAATGTGTATATATATATATATATATATATATATATATATAAACATCGATCATTGATCATGAACCGAAAAATATAATAAATTACTGATGGTTTCAGAGTTATGACGTTTTTAAGCATGAACCTTTAAAACCTAGCCCCTCCCTTATTTTTGATCCAATCGAGGGGAAACTTCACAGATCTGTTCAGCAGGACAGTCTACTAAAATGTCCTTTTGGAATTTGCGATAAGGCACGTGGTTTGGCAGATATCGATAATTAAACGAAAATATATTTTTTAAATGGATATCTCTTGAATCGCTAGTACCTCAGACCGTGAGTTGGTAATAATTTATATAATTCACACAGTGCAATAGGTGCAGGCCGCTGCACGGAGCGACCTTGCGGGCTTATCAACGAGGCGAGGCGTGACACACGTGTCTCAGCATACCTTAGATCAAGTTTGAAAACCAGCATCAACCGTGCATAAATTTGCATATTCGATCATTTTTGACAAAGTTATGGCACTTTGAATTTTGGTAGGGGACATGTATTGCAGCGCAATACTCAGAATGCTTGTTTCATTAGTATGTGTATCGATAAGGCCATGTTTCCAATAGTTGAATCTGCGTTGTGTCAATCAAATAAGGAGTAGGCCCCATTCCATTCATTTTGCCAGCCTCGCTCTCCAAGCGACGCCATTAAGCGCGCCCTCCTGTCTGTGCCCCATGGACCTCCCAATTTGGTATGCTCCTCGGCCAGCAGCAGCAGCCTTAGCTGCCCGTAAGCTCACTCAACGCCGCCATAAGCCACGAGGTGAGGCCCGGAAAAGGGGGCGGAGCTCCAGGAAAAAGGTGTGGCCATGTCACCCAGCCGTCAAAGGCGGAGCTGGTAAGCCCTCACCAGCCAACCACGGCTGAAGTGACATCGCCGACAGGCGTGGCTTTGGGGCTCGCGGAGCGATCGCTGCTTGAGTTATAAAAGCGCGAACGCAAAGCCCTTTCACAGGACTTACTGGGAGAGAGCGCATTGACAGGACTTGTTGGAGGCGCGCTTGTTAAAGAGGACTGGTTGGAAATGCACATTGAGAAGGACTGAGAAGAAGAAGAGCACGCCTTGCGAGGACTTATGAGAAGCATTGGATGTGAAAGGACTCATATGAGAAACGCGCATTGTTAGCGCCTATTCGGATTACATACGCAGCCGCCAGTGTAACTGCCAAAGCCCAGCCCTACCATTTGCCCCGCATTATAATTGTCCGCTCGCGCCAATGCCACGTGGAGCCTGCTTGCTGTCCTTCATCCATTTGCTCGGTACGAGTCGGGGACCGGACGAGGTGGACGCCATCGCCGGACCCTCAACCTGTTCCACCCTACCATCTACAATCCCCGTGTGAGTGTCTGAGACGGGCCCGTTTGTCTGGGGTATTAAGAATAAGACTGTTTAAGGCTGCCCTGTGTGCTTCTTCTTCCTCTT
The DNA here is from genome assembly GCF_964187855.1 of Myxine glutinosa. Taxonomy (NCBI): domain Eukaryota; kingdom Metazoa; phylum Chordata; class Myxini; order Myxiniformes; family Myxinidae; genus Myxine; species Myxine glutinosa. Next base: position 65,180,583 of record NC_136273.1, on the reverse strand, counting down.
CCTATCCTGTACATTTCTTTCATTTCCTCTTCTCCTTCTTGTAAATTGTTAATAAATTGCCCTGTTCTTTCTGGTTTCCTCTTATCCGATCGCATCCTTCTTTTCTCTCATTGGGTAAATGTGGCACGATGGGAACCGCCATAATCGGGTCTCGTCATTGTTAACGGCCCGAATCGCGGCTCGCTTCGCTCGGCGTGTGCACTAATGCCGTGGTTCGGGCGGGAGTTATTTCCCTGCTTAGCGGTCAGTGTTCGTAATTAGGTATTAGAACTAAGTGGACCAATAACCCTACCTAATACCGACCGGAAGGAGCATATAACTTCCAGGACTCGCATCGGCCAGATAAAAGGACAAGGGTGATTAACCCCCCCCATTGATAAGGGGAGAGCCAACGTTCGAGATCCGTAACAATATGCACCTCTAATTTGTAATTAAAATACTTTAAGACCAACCTCGTATCTTCAAAGAAATTCTTCACCAAACACCGGAACCAATGAGATTCGAGCATTTGAAAAAATATTTCAAACTAACTAAAAACCGTTATAAATGACAGTTTGAACATTCGAAGTGCAGTTTGATAGAAAGGTAGGTGGTGTGGTCATGCTGGTTGGTAGATTGATGTATTTAAGGGTAAGATGTGAATGATTTAATGATATTATCATATTATCGAGTGTGTAAGGAAAGTTATAAACATATGATAACACATTAAATCCTATTGCGAGTAAAGTTGGAATAAGTGATGTTGCATTGATGGATTGATTGACTGCCTGGACGCAACTGTGGTTGTAGATCTACTGATTTACCATCAATTGATGTGGTTCCATGATCGAGGTTGTGGATCCGCCGTTTGGAGAGGTCCTGGGCTGAAAGGATCGAAACCTCGAGGAAGAACGGTGCCCAGCTGATGATCCATGCTGTCGGGAAACGAGTCAATTGCTTACAGGTTAAGGTTCTTGCTTTAGGTGGAGAAACTATGTTTGAGGTTTACAATTTAAATAAAGTTGAATATGGGATGTTGTGAAATTAACATCATTTACAACAATCCTTTAAATTATTTATATTTAAGTTTAGGAACAACCGATACTGTTCAATTAATTAAGAGTGTGTGTGTGTGTGTGTGTGTGTGTGTGTGTGTGTGTGTGTGTGTGTGTGTGTCTGTGAATAAAAGAGAGAGATAGAATTTTGAGGAATAGAAATGAAAAAACGAGATGTGTGTGTGTGTGTGTGTGTGTGTGTGTGTGTGTGTGTGTGAGACCCACTCCCCTGTGTGTGTGTGACCCCCCCCCCCCCCCCGTATGTGTGTGTGTGACCGACTCCCGCATATGTGTGTGTGTGACCCACTCCCCCATATGTGTGTGTGTGACCGACTCCCGCATATGTGTGTGTGTGTGACCCACTCCCCCATATGTGTGTGTGACCCACTCCCGCATAGGTGTGTGTGTGTGACCCACTCCCCTGTATGTGCGTGTGTGTGTCCCACTCGCCCGTATGTGTGTGTGAGTGTGATGCACTCCCCCGTATGTGCGTGTGTGGGACCCACTCCCCCGTATGTGCGTGTGTGTGACCCACTCCCCTGTATGTGCGTCTGTGTGACCCACTCCCCCGTATGTGCGTGTGTGTGACCCACTCCCCCGTATGTGCGTGTGTATGACCCAATCCCCCGTATGTGTGTGTGTGACCCACTCCCCCGTATGTGTGTGTGTGACCCACTCCCCTGTATGTGTGTGTGTGGACCACTCCCCCATATGTGTGTGTGTGACCCACTCCCCCGTATGTGTGTGTGTGTGTGACCCACTCCCCCGTATGTGCGTGTGTGTGACCCACTCCCCCGTATGTGTGTGTGACCCACTCCCCTGTATGTGTGTGTGTGTGTGACCCACTCCCCGATATGTGTGTGTGACCCACTCCCCCGTATGTGTGTGTGTGTGATCCACTCACCCATATGTGTGTGTGTGTGACCCACTCACCCATATGTGTGTGTGTGTGACCCACTCCCCTGTATGTGTGTGTGTGTGACCCACTCCCCCATGTGTGTGTGTGTGTGTGTGTGTGACCCACTCCCCCCCCCGTGTGTGTGTGTGTGTGTGTGTGTGTGTGTGTGTGACCCACTCCCCCGTATGTGTATGTGTGACCCACTCCCCCATATATGTGTGTGTTTGTGTGTGTGACCCACTCCTTCCATATATGTGTGTGTGTGTGACCCACTCCCCCGTATGTGTGTGTGTGTGTGTGTGTGTGTGACCCACTCCCCCGTATGTGTGTGTGTGTGACCCACTCCCCCGTATGTGTGTGTGTGACCCACTCCCCCGTATGTGTGTGTGTGACCCACTCCCACATATGTTTGTGTGTGTGACCACTCCCCTGTGTGTGTGTGTGTGTGTGTGTTTGTGTGACCCACTCCCCTGTATGTGTGTGTGTGACCCACTCCCCTGTATGTGTGTGTTTGACCCACTCCCCTGTATGTGTGTGTGACCCACTCCCCCGTATGTGTGTGTGACCCACTCTCCTGTGGGTGATCCACTCCCTGGTGCAGTGTGTGTGATGTGGGAGGGATGGGTGCGGGGAGGGAGAGGATTTGTGCTCATCGTGTTGAAACTGCAATCAAAGAAGCCAAGTCTATGGGTTGTGAATCAAAACCATCTCATTCGGTGGAAAATGTACAGCTACAGCCTTGCTCTAGTGATCAGCTACAACAAACTCCTGATAAATGTTCCCAAGTTCATTGCAGCGCTCCTGTGAACTTCGGTAAATCTACTGCTTCAGGTAAATGCTACCGTTGTGGATCTGCCTCCCACCTTGCCAATTCACCAGTGTGTCCAGCGACGGACAATAAAATAATGTACATCTTGCCACAAGGTTGGACATTTTGCTGCTGTGTGTCAACACTCACGTACTGTACAACAGGTGAATATCCGGACACCAGGTGAGGAAGAACTACATGAAGTTATCGTTGTTCATAGTACACGCCCAGTGAAGACGAAGGTGACTTGTGACATTCTCATAAATGACATTACAGTAAATGTGGTTGTTGATTCTGCTTGTGATGCTTCACTGATGAATGAGGAACTGTTCACCAAACATTTCGTTTATGATGCTTTACAACCATGCCAGGAATTTTTTAATTCCTACACTGCTGATAATGTTCATGTACTGGGTTATTTTGAGTCGACTGTCAAATACCAAGATAGATGTGTTAAGGCTAAATGGTATGTTGTGAAAGGTTTGACACTGCTCGGTAAGGGTCTGCTTCAGGGTCTGGATATCAATATCCATGGTAAAACACTTACATGTTTTGCTACTACCTCTGATGTACCTACAAGTAGCGGTATATCACAAGTACATATTCGGTCTCCTGCTGCCTGTACACAAATCGAGATACAGGCTGAATTCCCTGCTCTGTCCTCGGGTGACTTAGGGTTGATAAAAGGGTACTCACATAAAATCAGGTTGAAACCTAATGCCATCCCTGTCCAACAGAAATTGCGTCCCCTTCCATTTTCTGTTAGAAAGGAGGTCGCGAAAGAGCTAAAGTGCCTTCAGGAACAGGACGTTATAGAGCCTGTCGAAGATTCTGAATGGATATCGCCAGTCGTAGTTGCATGGACAATACCATACGGGTTTGCATTGATCTTAGAAAGGTTAATGATTCTATAGTAGTTGAGAAATACCCGATACCAAACATTGACGAATTACTTGGTGAACTACGAGGTTCCACCGTTTTCTCTAAACTTGACAAAAATCCCGCTTACCACCATCAACTTGAATTGACTGAAGAAAGTCGTGACTTGACTACATTTATCACTCATGAAGGTATTTTTAGGTACAAGCGGGTATGCTTTGGGTTCGCTTCCACCACACTTTTTGACCCTTCTCTAGACGTAATTATTACCACTGACGCTCCTGGTTACAGACTCGGTGCAATAATGACACAGATTAACCGTGGCGGTGTTGAGGTCACTACTGCCTGTGCATTGAGGAAATTGACTGATATTGAGCAACGCTATTCCGTCGGAGAGCGTGAAGCTCTCGCATGCGTTTTGGCTGTAGACCGCTGGCATGCTTATCTCTACGGAACTTCCTTTCAGAGACTGATGAACTCGCTTCTTCGCAACATTCCCGGTGTGATTTGTTACTTTGTTGATGTGTTTGTCTCGGGCAAAACACAATCTGAGCATGATTCCAACTTACGAGCCGTACTCCGACGCTTGTCTAATTCTGGTATTAAATGAAATACCAAGTGCGTATTTCGCGTTCCCCGCATCAAAGTGCTCGGACATATTGTGGATAAAAATGGTGTCCGACCAAATCCAAATCTGGTAAACGGTATTGATAATGCTGCTACACCTAGCAGCCCTGAACAAGTGAGATCTTTCATTGGCATGGCTGTGTTTTACGCGAAATTCTTACCTCACTTTGCCTCACTTGTCCAACCGATAAAAGCGATATGCAAACTACCGTTCCTTTCAAGTGGACCGATTCAACTACTTCCACTTTCGCCACTGTGAAAGATGCCATCATACATAGCCCCGGGTTAGGACTTTTTGACCCTTCTCTAGACGTAATTATTACCACTGACGCTCCTGGTTACAGACTCGGTGCAATAATGACACAGATTAACCGTGGCGGTGTTGAGGTCACTACTGCCTGTGCATTGAGGAAATTGACTGATATTGAGCAACGCTATTCCGTCGGAGAGCGTGAAGCTCTCGCATGCGTTTTGGCTGTAGACCGCTGGCATGCTTATCTCTACGGAACAAAATCTACACTGCGTGCTGACCATCAGGCACTGGTTACCTTACTTTCGACTTCGGGTACAGGTCACAGACCTATGCGTATAGCACGTTGGAATGCACGATTATGTACTATGACTACCAAGTACAGTATAAGCCAGGCTCTCAGAATAAAGTTGCTGATGCCTTATATCTCGGTTACCTGCTGATGGCAGCACTGACATGGATCATGATGTTGACCGTGTCTGTGAAGTCTTGCTACAAGATGTTTGGTTCGTATTTCTCATGACGTGTTAGTCGAAGCGATTAGCACTGATGACACTCAAGTACTAGTGAAACTGTACATTCAAAATTGTTTGCCGTCCCAGTCTAAAATGTGAAACTGTACTTCCCCATTCGTGACAAGATGTCAATTCACAGTGATGTTATATTCCGTGGTGAACGAGTTGTTATCCCCAATTCCCTTAGTACTCGACTGATTGATATTGGTAATGTTGAACATCAAGGCATTGTTCGCACGAAACAGATTGAGATAGTTGTATTGGTGGCCAAAAATGGACACCCAGGTTCATTGTGCTATTCGAAATTGTTATGTTTGTCAGATGAACGATAAGACTGATATTTGCCGTACTGGCCCTACATGCAACCAGTTCCACTTCCTTCTCCATATACTTCCCATGACAACAGATTTGCTATCACTCTTATTGATTACTATATTAAATGGTCAGAAGTTACATTTACTCAGTCTACCACGACTGAAACTGTCATAGAGTTTTCTCACCTCTGTTTTTAGTCGAGAAGGTTTTCCAGATGCGATCATTACTGATGACGGACCACAATTTGATTCTTACGAGTTTTCTACCTTTCTTGCTGAAGGAGGTGTTAAACATTCACATTCTGCGATCTACCATCCTGAAGGGAATGGTGAAATTGAAAGATTTGACAAGGAACTGAATGAGGCTGTGCAAACTGCTAATATTACACACCGCACAGTGGTTCCCTCTACACAATTTCTTAGCTGTGTACAGATGTACTCCCCATAGTTCTACTGGTGTTGAACCATCTGTATTGCTTCACCGACGTCACATGAAGACCAAGTTAGATATTTCTGGAACAACTAAGATCCCTGCTTTCTGCGGAGAGGAGATGGTGCAAGATGGAGTCTAGAAGAAACAAATGTCTAGCAAAGCTTATGAAGATAAGCCGAGAGGTGTGAAATGTACGGTATTTAAGCCAGGCGATGTTATAAGAGTAAAAAATCCAGACATGTTCCGAAAGGTGAAAGCAAATTCTCACAGCCTGTTCGAATAAGTGCTCGAGTAGGTTTGAATACTTATGCAACTGAAGATGGTAAAACATGGAATGTTCAGCGATTAGCTTGATTCTATGGTACTCCTTTTCCCAAACAGGAAGAGTCTGGTGTTGGATGGTGAGATTTTAAAAGCATGAATGCTCCGCCAAGAAATGTTGACCATGATCGACCTGTCAGAGTTCGGAGTGAGCATGTATGGATGAGAGGTTACGTCCGATACTGATAGAGTACGTACATGGCATACTGAGTTTAATACTTTCCCAATGAATGTGACTGTTTAAGATAGCCTACGGTGCCTCTGCTATTGCACGAGTAGTAGAAGTTAATTAAGCTCATTCTCATTGAACTGCTATCATATTGTAACTCTGAGTAGTAGCATATTTATTTTATAGAGAGAGGGAAATGTTGTGTCTAGACTCATGATACATTATATTGAATACACTGTATCACATGTGCTGTGGATGACGGGATGACGTGATCACGCAGCGGGGGAGAACGGGATGTGGCTGGCTTGAGTTCGGTAGAATGAAACGATCGCTCCTAATGCTCTTTGGAGTTATGGCATTTGTCTTGCCTCCTTCATACTTCGGAATACAACAGCCAAGAGTCCCGATCGTGAAATATGGAATTAAATTTCGAGTATCAGCTTTTAATAAGTCGATACGATACATTATGCAATCTTTACAGGAGCCAATCACATTGCACCTAGTCTCAGACCAGCCAATCAATGTAACCGCAAACGGACTCACGGACAGCCATCCTTGTCACATTATATATATATACAAGTGGGTCACCCGTGGGTCACCACACACACACGGGGGCCACCCATGGGAATCCCACTGGCATGGACGTGTGTGACATTTGGACATCTTGATTTAGATGCTGCACATTCAGTTTTACAAAATGGTTACTGGCAATTTATCAGATCCACAAATGATGTAATCTACACAATGTATTTACTTCTGATAACATGTGAATGCATGTACATGGGAAATACAGTTTGAAATGTGTCAATTACACCAAATGTAAAATGTGACTTCAAGAGCTCAAATCCTCTCCCTCACATCACGCACACAGCACTGGGGAGTGGGTAACACACACACACGGGGGAGTGGGTAACACACACACACGGGGGAGTGGGTAACACACACACACACGGGGGAGTGGATCACACACACACACGGGGGAGTGGATCACACACACACACACACACACACACACACACGGGGGAGTGGATCACACACACACACGGGGGAGTGGATCACACACACACACACACGGGGGAGTGGATCACAAACACACACGGGGGAGTGGATCACACACACAAACACACGGGGGAGTGGGTCACACACACACACATGGGGGAGTGGGTCACACACACACACACATGGGAGCGGATCACACACACACACACACACAGACGAGGGAGTGGATCACACACACACACACACACAAACACACACGGGGGAGTGGGTCACACCCACACACACACGGGGGAGTGGCACACACACACACACACACACACACACATGGGGGAGTGCGTCACACACACACACACACACACACACATACACAGGGGAGTGGGTTACACACACACACACGGGGGAGTGGGTTACACACACACACACACACACACACACGGGGGAGTGGGTCACACACACACACACACACATGGGGGGGTGGGTCTCACACACACACACACACACACACAGGGGAGTGGGTCACACACACACACACACAGGGGAGAGGGGCACACACACACACACACACACACACAGGAGAGTGGGTCTCACACACACACATGGGAGAGTGGGTCTCACACACACACATGGGAGAGTGGGTCTCACACACACACACACACACACACACACACACACACATGGGAGAGTGGGTCTCACACACACACATGGGAGAGTGGGTCTCACATACACACAAAAACAGGGGAGTGGGTCACACAAACACACACACATGGGGGACTGGGTCACACACACACACATGGGGGACTGGGTCACACACACACGCACGGGGGAGTGGGTCACTCAGACACGCATGGGGGAGTGGGTCACTCAAACAGACACGGGGGAGTGGGTCACTCAAACACACACGGGGGAGTGGGTCACACACTCACTCGGGGGAATGGGTCACACACACACAGGGGAGTGGGTCACACACACACACGGGGGAGTGGGTCACACACACACACGGGGGAGTGTGTCACATACACACACGGGGGAGTGTGGTCACACACACACGTGGGAGTGAGTCAAACACACACACGGGGGAGTGCATCACACACACACGCAGGGGAGTGGGTCACACACACACACACACATGGGGGAGTGTGTGACGCACACACACACAGGGGAGTTGGTCACACACACACACACATGGGAATTGGGTCACACACACACACACACACACACACACAGAGGATTGGGTCACACACACACACACACAGGGGAGTGGGTCACACACACACAGGGGAGTGGGTGACACAAACACACACACGGGGGAGTGGGTTACACACACACACACACACACACACGGGGGGGGGGGGGTTTGGGGGGGGTCACACACACACACGGGGGAGTGGGTGACAATGGGGGATTGGGTCACACACACGCACACGGGGGAGTGGGTCACACACACGCACACCGGGGAGTGGGTCACACACACACACACGGGGGAGTGCGTCACACACATGCACACGGGGGAGTGGGTCACACACACGCACACGGGGGATTGGGTCACACACACGCACACGGGGGAGTGGGTCACACACACGCACATGGGGGAGTGGGTCACACACACGCACACGGGGGAGTGGGTCACACACACACACGGGGGAGTGCATCACACACACGCACACGGGGGAGTGGGTCACACACACGCACACGGGGGAGTGGGTCACACACACGCACACGGGGGAGTGGGTCACACACACGCACATGGGGGAGTGGGTCACACACACGCACACAGGGGAGTGGGTCACACACACACACGGGGGAGTGGGTCACAAACATGCACACGGGGGAGTGGGTCACACACACGCAGACGGGTAAGTGGGTCACACACACGCACATGGGGGAGTGGGTCACACACACGCACACAGGGGAGTGGGTCACACGCACACACATGGGGGATTGGCTCACACACACACACATGGGGGAGTGACATACACACACACACACACGAGTAGGTCACACACGCACACACGGGGGAGTGGGTCAAACACACAGGCACACACGGGGGAGTGGGATGCACACAGGGGTGAGTGGGACACACACACGGGTGAATGGGTCACACACACACACACGGGGGAGTGGGGCACACACACGCACACACGGGGGAGTGGGTCTCACACACACACGAGTGGGTCACACACACACGGGGGGTGGGGGGAAGGGGTGGGTCACACGCACACATGCACACACACACACATGGGGGAGTGGGTCACACACACATACACACACACACACATGAGGAGTGGGTCACAAACACCCACACCCACATGGGGGAGTGGGTCACAAACACACCCGCACACATGGGGGAGTGGGCGACACACATGCACACATGGGGGAGTGGGTCACAAACACACACACACACACACACACACACACACACACACACACACATGGGGGAGTGGGTCACACACACACACACACGGCGGAATGGGTCACATACACATGGGGGAATGACCACCCACATACCCCACATTAAGTAACCTTGAGCTAAAGACAGCCCGGATACACGCGACGCATATGGAGCATATTCTGACGTCGAGAGCAACTCGCACCAAGAACCTGACAAACCAATGTCCACAACACGTGACAGCACGGGATCACGACGAATGGCAGCGGCCACTTCCGCAGCGATTATAATCGTACTTACCGGACCAGATTATTACACATCTGTGTTTATTTATTTTAATTTCACATCTGTGAATTGCATGTCCATGCACACATGAAATGGACTTTGTTTTTCAATCCTGGATGTGAACACGATTCAGCCTTGAAAACTCGTGCAAAACAAAAAAAAATTTATGAAAGATTTCACAATTTTATTTCCTGTAGCTATGAAACGCATCTTCTTTGGGCGGTGTATCATCACTCCGAACGAAACAGGCATTACCTGGTTTTCTTTGCTTGAGTTGTAATCAAAATGTACCTTTGTTTCTTCAATAAGTAATTTGTTATCGAAGACGTGTTGATTCAGTCTTAATATGCACATCAGAGGCCTATGGACCCCTTGACTCTTCTTCATTTTTAAACTTGAATGTAAAGCGCGGCGTTACGCGCGCTGCTTGTGAGCAAGGAGGAAGCGGACAAGCGGTAACATACAAACGTCTTTATTGTAAGACTACACTGTAACACTGTACCGCTCCGGGCTGGGCGCCCGGTGTATACCATGAGGCCACGCCTACCCCTCGGACGTGGCCACCGCCCACTTGGTGCGTGGAATGATGTCACCACGCCAGTGGGCTTTTGTGTCCGCCACACGCGCCCCCCCAGAATTCCCGCGCACCTGGAGGGCCAGTTTGCGGGGCAGACGAATGACCCGGCCGAAGCGCCCCCTGGCGATCGGCGGCGTCCGGGGTGCAGGGATGCCAGGTGGGATGCCCCTGGCTGCTCCTGGGATGGGTGCAGGACCGGGGGGCGGCGTGGCGGCGGAGCTGGGCGGTGCCGGGGGTCCGCCCGCAGGAGGGCGGCCCCGACGTGGGGGTCGGGCCACTGGCGGTGGATGGTCCACATCGAGGTGGGCCGGCTTGAGGCGGTCTACCGAAACGCGGTCAGGAGTACCGCCGATGTCCAGGGTGAAGTGCTTCGCCCCGGTCTCCAGCACGCGGAAAGGCCCGTCGTACGGGGGCCGCAGTGGTGTCCGATGGGCATCGTGGCGGACGAAGACGTACTCCGCCGTGCGAAGCTCCGGGGCGACGTGCGTCGGTGGGTGCCCGTGGCATGCCGTTGGCACCGGGGCGAACCTCTGGGCGGTCTCCTGCAGAGCGGAGCGCTGCTGTGCCGCGGACCATGGTGCCGTGGAGTCGGGGAGGAACTCGCCCGGCACCCGCAGCGGTTGCCCGAAGACCAACTCCGCCGCGGATGCGCGCAGGTCCTCCTTGGGCGCCGTCCGGAGGCCCAGCAGGACCCAGGGGAGCCTGTCGACCCAGCCGCCGTCGCGGAGGGTGGCCCGGAGCGCGGCCTTCAATGAGCGGTGAAATCGCTCACACAGGCCGTTGGCCTGGGGGTGGTAGGCCGTGGTTCGGTGCAGCCGGACCCCGAGCCCCTGCGCAACCGCCCCCCAGAGCTCCGAGGTGAACTGGGGGCCGCGGTCGGATGAGATGTCTGAGGGGGCGCCGAACCGGGCGACCCAGGTGGCGATGAAAGCCTGCGCGACATCGGCCGCCGTTGTCGACGCCAAGGGCACGGCCTCCGGCCACCGGGTGGTGCGGTCCACCATGGTGAGGACGTGGGTGAAACCCCGCGAGGGGGGCAGAGGTCCCACCAGGTCCACGTGGACGTGGTCAAACCGGCGTTCCGGCACCGCGAACGGGGCCAACGGGGCCTGGGTGTGCCGGTGCACCTTGGCGCGCTGGCACGCGAGGCATGTCCTGGCCCAGCCGCGGACGGCCTTCCGGAGGCCATGCCAGACGAACTTGTCGGCGATCAGCCTTTGGGAGGCCCTCGCGCCCGGGTGGGACAGGCCGTGGATGGCGTCAAACACCTGGCGCTGCCAGCCCGCGGGCACAATGGGGCGAGGACGCCCGAGGGAGACGTCGCACAAGAGGGCCGCGCCCGCACCGTCGAACGGCACCTCGGTGACGCGGAGGCCCGTGACGGCGGTCCGCAAGGCCTGGACGTCGGGGTCAGCGGCCTGGTCCGCTGCCATCCGGGCATAGTCGATGCCGAGGTGGACTGCGTGGGCGACGGCCCGGGAAAGGCAATCCGCCACCGGGTTGTCCTTCCCCGCGACGTGCTGGATGTCCGTCGTGTACTCGGACACGGCCGAGAGGTGACGCTGCTGCCGGGCCGACCACGGCTCGGTGACCTTGCCCATCGCGAAGATCAGCGGCTTGTGGTCGACGAAGGCAGTGAACGCCCGGCCCTCGAGCAGATGGCGGAAGTGCCTGACCGCCAAGTGAAGTCCGAGCAACTCGCGGTCGAAGGTACTGTAACGGCGTTCGGGCGGGCGAAGCTGCCGGCTAAAGAACGCCAGCGGTTGCCAAGCTCCACGCACCCATTGCTCGTGCACCGCGCCCACCGCGTAGTCCGAGGCATCGGTGGTGAGGGCGATCGGTGCATCGGGCGCCGGGTGCGCGAGCATGGTGGCGTTAGCCAAGGCGAGCTTCGCGCCCGTGAACGCCGTGTCCATCTGCTCGGTCCAGGTAACGTCGCCTTTGCCCGGCTTACCTCGGAGAGCTTCGTGCAGGGGGCGCAGGAGCTGGGCGATACGGGGCAGGAACCGATGGTAAAAGTTCACCATGCCCAGGAACTCCTGCAGCCCTCTGATCGTGCGGGGGCGCGGAAACCCCTTCACCGCCTCCACCTTGGCCGGCAGGGGGACGGCTCCGTGCCTGGTGACACGGTGCCCCAGAAAATCGATTGTGGCGGCGCCGAACCGGCACTTTGCGGGGTTCACAATCAGGCCATGCTGGCCCAGGCGTTCGAAGAGCGTGCGGAGGTGGCGTAGGTGCTCTTCGCGGGACGTGCTGGCGACGAGGATATCGTCCAGGTAGACGTAGACAAAATCCAAGTCGCGCAGGACGCTGTCCATCAGTCGCTGGAACGCCTGAGCCGCATTCTTCAGACCGAAGGGCATGCGCAGGAACTCGAAGAGTCCGAATGGCGTGATGACCGCCGTCTTCGGGACGTCCTCCGGCCTGACGGGGACCTGATGGTAGCCGCGTATGAGGTCCACCTTCGAGAAGAAGGACCTGCCCGCCAAACGGGCGGAAAAGTCCTGAATGTGGGGGACGGGGTAGCGGTCGGGAGTCGTGGCGTCATTGAGACGGCGATAGTCCCCGCACGGTCGCCATCCCCCGCCGGGCTTCGGCACGATGTGCAGCGGCGACGCCCAAGCGCTCTCTGAGTGCCGAACGATGCCGAGTCGCTCCAGGGTAGCAAACTCCGCTTTTGCCACCGCCAGCTTCGTCGGCTCGAGGCGGCGTGCCCGGGCGTAGACCGGTGGCCCGACGGTGGGGATGTGATGGGCCACCCCGTGCTTGACGGCCCCCGCCGAGAAGGTGGGCCGCGTGAGGGCCGGGAAGCCGGCGAGGAGGCGGGTGAATGCGTCCGCTGCCGGAAGCGTACAGACCAACGTGGCCGGAACCGAATCGTTCGGCAAGCCGCTTGGCAAGCCGCTCGTTGAGCTGGGCAACGCACATGCGAGCGAGCTGAACGTCTCGGCCTGGACAAGCCGTCTGCGCTTGACGTCGACCAGGAGCCCATTAGCGCACAGGAAGTCCGCGCCAAGCAGTGCCATGGGCACGTCGGCGGTGACGAACGTCCATCGGAAAACCTGCCCTCCAAACCGCAGAGAGAGGCATCGTTTTCCGTACGTACGGATGGGCGTCCCGTTCGCGGCAAGCAGCGCGGGGCCCCCACCCGCGGCGTGCTTGTCTGACGTGCCGGCGGGAATGACACTCACCTGTGCTCCCGTGTCGCACAGGTAACGGCGCCCGGAGAAGGTGTCCGTTATGAACAGCAGGCTGCTCGAACGGCCGGCGCTCATCGCCACAATGGAGCGCCGGCCCGGGCGTTTCCCGACCCGTCGAAGGAGCACGGCGGATGACACCGCCGAGCTTCGTGGCCGAACTTGGCGTGGAACCAGCACCAGGTGGTGGAGCCGGAGGAGCGCGGCTGGCTCCGCCAGGCCGGTGGAGTCGACGGGTTTCCCCGCGGTGGCGGTTTTCGCCGCGGCGGTGGGCGGGGCGTGGCGGCGTTCACGAGGTGCGTATCAGCATGCTGCTGAAACGCAGCGTGCTGTAGAAGATGATGCTGTGGAACAGCAGCAGCAGCGTCGGAGGCCGTGACGGCCACGCCAACGCTCGCCCGCGTGTCCGAAGCGGCAAAGTACTTGTCCGCCTCGGCCGCCAATTGCCGGGGTTCCGTTAGCCCGGTCCCGGCCAACGCGAGGCGAACCTGCGCTGGAAGTTGGCGACGGAAAAGCGCCCGGAATAGCGAACCGGGGGCTTCGTCGCCCAACAGTGACAGCATATGGTCCATTCGGACCGACGGGCGCGTCTCACCGAGCTCGGGGAGGTCCAGGAGGCGATCGGCCCGTGCGTCATCCGTGAGGCCGAACGTGGCTAGGAGTAGCCGCTTGAGCGCCTCGTACTTGTGGCCGTCCGGTGGGTGGCGAAGGACGGACACAACTCGAGCGGCCGTGCCGGGCCCGAGGGAGGCGACGACATGGCAGTAGCGCAGGTCGTCATTGGTGAGGCGCCGAAGCTGAAATTGGGCTTCGGCTTGAACGAACCAGACCTCGGCCTGGGCCTCCCAAAATTCGGGAAGTTTAATCGCCATTGACTTGTCGTTGGCCATTGCAATGGCGTCGTGTTCGGAAGGATCGCTACGGCAGATCCAACGTCGAGGGTCACCAGTAAAGCGCGGCGTTACGCGCGCTGCTTGTGAGCAAGGAGGAAGCGGACAAGCGGTAACATACAAACGTCTTTATTGTAAGACTACACTGTAACACTGGACCGCTCCGGGCTGGGCGCCCGGTGTATACCATGAGGCCACGCCTACCCCTCGGACGTGGCCACCGCCCACTTGGTGCGTGGAATGATGTCACCACGCCAGTGGGCTTTTGTGTCCGCCACAAATGTATCGAAAACTTTTCGCTTTTCAAAGTAAAAATTAATTTAAACCAAGCGTTATTAATAAACATTACCAATGTTATGTTATTAAACCAAACATTACGTTATTAATAAATATTGTATTCCATAGTTAGTTTACATTATTATGTACATTTTTGAAGTACTGTATTGTTTAATTCCATGATTGGAAAAGAGTGACTGGCTTTAAACAAACTCTGTATATACACCCCAGGAATATGTAAAAATATAATTAGACTACGGTTCGATCCCGAACTTCAGTATTCAGTCGCTGTACTTTTACTAAGTAATAATATAAATAACGAAGTCCTGGGAACGTTCTCTCCTCTCCTTATCCTCTCTCCTTCCCCTCTGTCCTTCCTTTCTGTCCTTCCCCTCTATCCTTCCCCTGTCATTCCCCTTCCTCCTTCCCCTCTCTCCTCTTCTCTTCTTCCCCGTGCCCACATCTCTACCGACCAGACACATTCAAAACGGCTGTTGGAATACATTTCGCCGATTTTCTCAACTTTAGCTGAAACTGAGCGACTGTGATGGTGAATTAGAGTCGAGATAAAGCCGTGAGGGAGTCTCAATGAATGGCCTTCATGTTACAGTCCTTCTCATTACCTTCGCAAAAGCGGAAGGTTATGTTTTGATCGCTGTGTATTTATTTGTATGTCTGTGTGTGTGTGTGTGTATGTTATTCGCATAACTCAAAAAGTATTCAACCGAATTGCAAGAAATTTGGTGGGATGATTGGTTATTATACGGGACACATTTGATTAGATTTTGGGAGCAATCCGGTCAAAGGTCAGGGGGGTCACGACCTTGCAAAATGTGCGTTTTTTGTCATAACTCGGTCAATTCTTATCCGATTTGCATGAAATCAGCACCAAACTGTTCACTGTTCTGTTCCCTACACTCCCATGCCAAGTACAGAACAGTAGCTGCGGCGAAGGTATGCGCTCTACCGAGTGCCCGTTCTAGTTTAAAATGCATTTTGTTCTATAAACGGTAACTTTAATTGAATTTTCTTCCCGTTTTTTGCAACCGAGTCTAAAACCATGTTAGCGACTGTGAAAAATGAAATGAGGTATCCAATTAGAGTTGAAATAAAACTGAGAAAGAGCAAGACACTGAGGGCCTAACAAAAGAGGCCTCAATGCTATGGGAGGAAACAAAATGGTGGTGATTTGTTTTTGAAGCCCCTCCCAGACTGGGTGTAGCCACACCCTTGGACAGACTCACAGAATAACCTACGGAGAATATTATATGGATATATTGTAGCGGTTACCGCTGGATGCACACAATCGCCTTGCACCGGCCAGAACACGGCCAGACGCGCCTCTCCCGGGCATGCCCGGACTCACTGTTCCCGGGCACGCCCGAACCTCCCGGGCACGCCTGGTCTCGTCTTTCCCGGGCATGCCCGCTCTCGCCTTTCCAGGGCTCGCCCAGAGCGTCCGGGCATGCCCGCTATCGCCTTTCCAGGGCTCGCCCAGAGCGTCCGGGCATGCCCGCTATCGCCTTTCCAGGGCTCGCCCAGAGCGTCCGGGCATGCCCGCTATCGCCTTTCCAGTGCTCGTCCAGAGCGCCCGGGCACGCCCAGCCTCGACATGCCAGGCCGCAGCAAAACACACCCGGGCAGGTCCAGACTCGCCTTTCCAAGGCTCGCCCTTGACACCCGGGCATGCCCGGTATAGCTTTTGGGGGGAAACTTCCCGACATAAATGTGTATATATATTGCTGCCCGATAAACGGGCTTGGGAGAATACCTGAGCTGTTTTGTTTCAATAAAGCAACTCGGACAAATTCCGTCTTTGGTCGCGTCAATTCTTTCGACTCGCGTTGGAGCGCAGTTCCTTCATTGGTGACCTACCGACATGGACACGGCAGTGACGCTTAAACTGCCTACCTTCTGGGAGGCTCACGCGGCTGTTTGGTTCGCCCAGGCGGACTCCCAGTTCGCCCTGCGAGGCATCACCGCGGACGACACCTGCTTCCACCATGTTGTGGCGGCGCTCGGTTCCGCCACCGCGGCCCGCGCCTTGAGCCTCCTCGAGCACCCGCCGGCTGCTGACAAATACGACGCGCTGAAGACACTCCTCCTCGACGCTTTCGCCCTCTCACCGGCAGCACGCGCACGGCGCCTGCTCGCTCTGCCCGAGCTCGGCGACACGCGCCCGTCCGAGCGCATGGACTATATGCTCTCGTTGCTCGGTGAGCACTCTCCGGATTTTCTGTTCCGCGAGCTGTTCCTTCGCCAGCTGCCTCACCCGGTACGCCTCGCCCTGGCTGGCACGTTGATGGCTGGGTCACACAGTCCTGGGACACACGTTTGACCTGGAGCCCGCCGCCGTCCGAGGCGACGCCCACGACGCCCGAGCGCCCTGCGCGGTTGGAGGCCGAACTGCCGGTGCAACTGGCGGCCGCCACGCCGCACCGCCCGCTTCCGACACGACGGCCGGGGCCTCCACCTGACCGGGCGTGGTGTTATTACCATGCCAGGTACGGACACAAGGCTCGGACGTGCCGGCCCCCGTGCACTTTCGGCAGGTCGGGAAACGGCCGGGCCAGCGTTCATTCCCAGCCATGAGTGCCGGCCACTCGGGCAACTTGCTGTTTATTCGGGACAAAGCGTCTGGGCGGCATTTCCTGTGTGACACCGGCGCCCAACTGAGCGTCATACCCGCCTCCGAGCAGGACAGGCGGGACGCCGTTTGCGGCCCCTCTTTGGTCGCTGCTAATGGCTCGGCCATACGCACTTTCGGTCCACGCATTGTCACCCTCTGCTTCGGCAGCCAGCGTTTTCAATGGACTTTTGTTACCGCCAGCGTCCCCGTGGCTTTGCTGGGCGCCGACTTCCTCTGCGCGCACGGGCTGCTGGTCGACGTCAAACGACGTCGCCTTGTCCACGCCGAGACCTTCAGCTCCCTGGCGTGCACAATGAGCAGCTCCGTGCCGACCGAACTGGCGTGCGCCCTCCCGGCAGCGAACGAGTTCGCTCGCCTGCTCGCGGAATTCCCGGCCCTCACGCAGCCGACCTTTTCGGCTGTCGCGGTGCGGCACGGGATCGAGCACCACATACCCACTACGGGCCCGCCGGTCTACGCCAGGGCCCGCCGCCTCGACCCGGCCAAGCTCGCCATGGCGAAGGCCGAGTTCGACGCGTTGGAGCACCTCGGCATCGTGCGGCGCTCCGATAGCGCGTGGGCCTCGCCACTGCACATCGTGCCAAAGCCGGGGGGTGGATGGCGCCCGTGTGGCGACTACCGCCGTCTCAACGACGCTACCACCCCCGACAGGTACCCGATCCCGCATATTCAGGACTTTTCCGCCCGTTTGGCGGGACGGGTCATCTTTTCGAAAATTGACCTGATACGGGGCTACCACCAGGTACCTGTCCGGGCGGCCGACGTCCCGAAGACGGCCGTCATCACGCCGTTCGGCCTGTTCGAATTTTTGCGGATGCCGTTTGGCCTCAAGAACGCGGCCCAGGCGTTCCAGCGCTTGATGGACGGCGTGCTGCGCGACCTGCCATTTCTTTTCGTCTATCTGGACGATATCCTCGTCGCCAGCACGTCCCGCACCGAGCACCTCCTCCACCTCCGAACACTGTTCGGTCGCCTCAGCGAGCATGGCTTAATTGTCAACCCGGTCAAATGCCACTTCGGCGCGACAACCGTTGACTTTTTGGGCCACCGCATCACCAAGACCGGGGCCGTGCCGCTGCCGACCAAGGTCGAGGCCATCACCACGTTCCCGCGTCCCCGTTCCATCAAGGCCCTCCAAGAGTTCCTCGGCATGGTGAATTTTTATCACCGATTCGTGCCCCGTGCTGCTCAGCTCATGCGGCCCCTTTACGAGGCCCTCCGGGGCAAGCCGGCCAAGCATAACATTGTTTGGTCCGCGGCCATGGACGCGGCCTTCGCCAGCGCCAAACGGGCCCTCGCCGACGCAACGCTGCTGGCTCACCCGGTGCTCAACACGCCCATCGCCCTCACTACAGACGCCTCCAACTACGCGGTGGGCGCCGTCCATGAGCAATGGGTGGACGGGGTTTGGCAGCCACTCGCTTTTTTCAGCCGGCAACTCCGGCCGAACGAGTTAAACTACAGCACGTTCGACCGCGAGCTGCTCGGGCTATTCCTGGCCGTTCGCCATTTCCGACACCTCCTGGAGGGCCGCCCGTTCACGGCTTTCGTCGACCACAAGCCGTTGGTCTACGCAATGGCTAAGGTCACAGAGCCGTGGTCGGCCCGCCAGCAGCGCCACCTCTCCGCCGTGTCGGAGTTCACCACGGACATCCGGCACATCGCCGGCAAAGACAACGCCGTGGCCGACTGTCTTTCTCGGGCCAGCGCGAACGCGGTCCACCTCGGCGTGGACTTCGCGCTCATGGCGGCCGACCAGATCACCGACGCCTCGGTGCAGGCACTCCGTGCGGCGGACACGGGCCTCCGCCTGGCCGACATTCCCTTCGCAGGCACCATCCTGCTCTGCGACGTCTCCCAGGGCCAGCCTCGCCCCATCGTGCCCGTTTCCTGGCAGCGCCGCATCTTCGCCTCCATCCACGGCCTTTCTCACCCGGGCCGGAAGGCTTCTCAGAAGCTGGTGTCGGCGCGTTTCGTCTGGCACGGCCTTCGACGAAACATCCGCGACTGGGCCAACGCCTGCACGGCCTGCCAGCGGGTCAAGGTCCACCGCCACACCCAGGCCCCGCTGGCACCTTTCGCCGTGCCTGAACGGCGTTTCGACCACGTCCACGTGGACCTGGTGGGTCCCCTGCCCCCCTCGCGGGGGTTCACCCACCTGCTCACCATGGTGGACAGGACCACCAGGTGGCCGGAGGCCGTGCCCCTCACCTCCACCACCACCGCCGACGTGGCGCAGGCGTTCATCGCCACCTGGGTCGCGCGCTTCGACGCACCAGCGGACATCTCGTCCGACCGCGGCCCACAGTTCACGTCTGAGCTTTGGGGCGCGGTCGCCCGTTTGTTGGGGGTCACGCTGCACCGCACCACGGCCTACCACCCCCAAGCCAACGGGTTGTGTGAGCGGTTTCACCGCTCCATGAAGGCCGCACTCATGGCCGGCCTTCAGGACGACGGTTGGACCGACCGGCTGCCGTGGGTCCTTTTGGGCCTTCGCACGGCCCCCAAGGAAGACCTCCAGGCATCCGCCGCCGAGCTCGTCTACGGCCAGCCGCTCCGCGTCCCAGGCTAATTCGTGCCTGACGCTACCAGTCCCTGGTCCGCCGCTCGCCAGCGCAGGGACCTCCAGGAGGCCGCCCGACGATTTGCCCCCGTGCCGACGTCCCGCCACGGTGGCCCCCAGTCCTACGTCCCCCCGGCGCTTCGCACAGCGGAGTACGTCTTTGTGCGTCATGACGCGCACCGGGGGCCACTCCGGCCGCCGTACGACGGGCCCTTCCAGGTCCTGCGACGGGGCGACAAGTCTTTCATCGTCGACTTCGGCGGCCGGCCGGACCGGATTTCTGTGGACCGCCTCAAACCGGCGCACATGGACGTCGACCGACCACCACGGTTGGCCCTTCCTCCGCGGCGAGGCCGCCCCCCGTCCACAGTTCCCCCCGCTCGACCACCCACCACCACGTCGGACCCCTCCCCACGACCCTCCAGGGGTCGCTTCGGCCGGGTCATCCGGACCCCCCTTAAATTGACCCTGCCGGTGCAGGTCGATTCTGGAGGGGCGTGTGTAGCGGTTACCGCTGGATGCACACAATCGCCTTGCACCGGCCAGAACACGGCCAGACGCGCCTCTCCCGGGCATGCCCGGACTCACTGTTCCCGGGCACGCCCGAACCTCCCGGGCACGCCTGGTCTCGTCTTTCCCGGGCATGCCCGCTCTCGCCTTTCCAGGGCTCGCCCAGAGCGTCCGGGCATGCCCGCTATCGCCTTTCCAGGGCTCGCCCAGAGCGTCCGGGCATGCCCGCTATCGCCTTTCCAGTGCTCGTCCAGAGCGCCCGGGCACGCCCAGCCTCGACTTGCCAGGCCGCAGCCAAACACGCCCGGGCAGGTCCAGACTCGCCTTTCCAAGGCTCGCCCTTGACACCCGGGCATGCCCGGTATAGCTTTTGCCGGGCAAACTTCCCGACATAAATGTGTATATATATTGCTGCCCGACATAAATGTGTATATATATTGCGGCTTGGGAGAATACCTGAGCTGTTTTGTTTCAATAAAGCAACTCGGACGAATTCCGTCTTTGGTCGCGTCAATTCTTTCGACTCGCGTTGGAGCGCAGTTCCTGCAATATCATGCTTAAAGTTTGGTAACTTGGTCGTCAAAAGAGAAGACATTTCCCTGCTGATGCCCATGTTTGTGGAAGTAATTCTTCTGCCAATGAAACTTAGAGATAAATGTAATGATGGGTTTTATGGTTTTAGCCGAAAGGGAAACGAGTATAGCCAGCAAATGTGATTGATAATCTTACCACCTGTGTCTAATAAGTCCAAAATATGTCTGAGTTTGAAAAATACAAATCGATATTTGTGTTATACTGTGCGCTATGATGCATGCACTGCATAAGCATCCTAGTGTTGATGTGGCTCTTAATAGACAATTTTTATTTGAAATTAATGATTCAAAAAATAATCTTTGTTTTAGAGAATGTTTCACATATGTAAATGTCCTGTGCGAGAGCCAAGGCAATAGTAATTTTCATGGACTCGTTCATAAGTTGATTAACAAAAGTGTCTCGAGGTGTATCAATGTCACATCATGTGATCACCTTCGAGGACAATATGGTGGCTCGTGGTTACAGATACAAGTCCATCCCGGAGGTTTTGACTTCAAATCCAGCTGAAGGCAGCAGAATGAGGGATTTGCATCCTAAGCTTCTGGAATCTGAGCAAGTCCCGAGAGAATTACCATGTTATTGGATTGTTGATAAAAAACGAAGCTGGCTCGTTAATGACCTTCAGCCAGCAAAGCATCTGCCTGATCTGGACTCCATCTAATGCCTCAACACACTGTGTGTTTGACTCATAAATACCCTGAGCACACGACCTGTAATGTTCACAAAAATGGTGCCAATGAAAGGTGCCACCACCATGTCCTCTTCATGCATAAATAAATATGCAAAACCTGAAGAGGGATGGCTTTTGCTGGAGTTGTTTTAGCAGCATTGATTTATACCATGAATCTCCTTTAATAAAGTCTCCTTACTAAAACAAATAAGGAAAGAAAAGCGAGTAAAACTACATTTGCCTTGTTTTCATACAATGGACATTCTTATAGAAACAAGAATGACCACACTGTGGTCACACACACACACACATATATATATAATATATATCTATATTATAATAGGTGAAGGTGATTCTGTCCGTCTGTGGCTAAAGGGTACCTCACACCAAAAAATGGTTTTTACGGACGTCCACGGATGTTCTTTCTACGGCAGCGTTGCGATTTTTTGAGCAAAATCGTGAACACCCGGGAGAGGATTTTGCTTGACCGTGACCAATTCACAGCGGTTTATTACGGTTTAGTACGGACTGCTACGGCTTCGTTGCGGATATACACGGCGGAGATACGGTGCCTCTACGTTTGCTTGCGTTTCCTTGCGGTTCCCGGCCCAGAATATAAAAACGGGGGGCCCCCCGCTCTCCCCTCATTCTGCTGCTGACTTCCAAGGGGGCAAGACCTATCCAGGAGAGCCATGGACGGAGCAACCGCTGCCCGACTCCTTGCGGATGGTTAAGATGGCCTTACGGAGTCTTACGGTGGTGTTACGGCAGTTGCGGAAGCGTTGAGGAGGCGTTGAGGAAGCGTTGCGGTCTAGATTTCCGTAGCACTGCCGTAATTGTCTTACGAGAGTTTTGGTCTGGACCAAAACTCTCGTAAGAAATTACGACCCCTCCCGGATGCTTAAGTATCCATACGAATGCTCCAGGAAGCGTTGAGGATGTCCCAGGTGCCATTAGGAATGCTCCCGGTTGTGCACGATTTTTTCGCCGCAACGCCGCCGTAAACGTCGAAACGACCCCGTAAGGCCGGTGTGAGGGGGTTTTAGTCCGTTTGCAGAGTAGCTCCACCCATAGCTCCACCCATTCTTGGAGAGGCTTTATGTAAACAAATATCCACCATTTTATTACCTCGAATGGCTTTGAGGCCTGTTTAGTTAGGCCCATGCTGTCTTTCTCTCTCACACAGGTTTATTTCAATTCTAATTCGATATATCATTTCATTTTTAACAGTCACTAACATAGTGTTAGACTCGGTTGAAAAAAAACGGGAAGAGAATCCCAAGATAGTTTCCGTTTATAGAACGAAATGAATTCTCAAAGGCCTGTAAACTAAAGCCCATTCATTGAGAGTCACCCTCACGATTTTATCGAATTCACCATCTGATTTAATTTTTATCGATGGTTTTAGACTCGGTGTCAGAAATAATTGAGAACATTCATAGGCTATGAGCCGAGGGGTCGACCATGCTCAATCAGAGGGAGGATGGCTAACAGTTATTTTTGGCAAGGCCAAGGTCCCTAGTGCTGAAAAAAATGTGATAGCAGTGTGAAACTCTTAGCCGTATCTGTGTTATCATCACATTTGTCAGATCACCCATTTATCGCTTTTCGGGTCATTTTTCCCGCTTAAGATTTAGGGGGTGGGGTTAGTTTTTTGGCTCTCAAATAATATCACGTGTATATATCAGCTAGTGTGGTATATCAGGTAAAAGGTTATTGAATTACCTTTCGAATGATGTATAGAAAGTGCCTGTGTGATCTATAGTAACCTCTTTATAATGATTATTAAAACATAATTATTTCCACCAACTCTCAAAACTTCATCACAAAATCCCCAATTTTAGGAACAAAAATAGGCAAAAATCAAAAGGTATGTAAAAGGTATGTTTCGATTTGAGACACACATACAGTATAATTAGAGTCAATATCCTCACACATATGATCATGATGTGCTATGAAATTCAATGCAATATGTGTAGACATGCTAATACGAATGTTGTCATCAATGTCAATATTTTCATTATATTTTAGGTGATTTGCAACCATGACAGCGGTGCACGACATCTAATGTATTTCTCTTTGTAGATTTGTTGGTGCAGAATACATTTTTAAGCAACTATAGCAACTGATGCTAATTTGTAGTAGTGGTGGTGGTGGTGGTCTCATTCGATATTATGTGTCTTTCCAGGTGAGACGGTGGTGGTGATATTGGTGGTGGTGAAACAGAGTGTACCGCAGATAGACAATTGAACAAATACTTGCAATGGAGATTGCGATCACTCAGAAAGTTCCCAAGGACGTTTGTATCATTCATAAGCTATCGTTAGATGTCAAACCAGAAGATCCGCTCATAAGCCCTCAAACATTCGATTCGTGGACTACATTGCTGGATGCGGCCAAAATACGGAACCATGCACCCATTCTCGACCTTGCTCAGTCGCTGCCAGAGAAGGAGATTCCCCGAGTATTCTACCACAGGCAGTGCAGGAGCGTGTTCACCATGAAGCGAGATTTGGAAGCACTGAAACGAAAAGCTGAATCCAATTTAACCGACGATGCTGCTGCAACATGTTCAGCGAGCAAGAGACAAGCCAGAAGGGCATCTTCGGAATCACGCATCTATGAACCGGATTGTATATTCTGTGGAAAGACCAAGTGGTGCAAGGGAACGTCATCCCGTGAAATCTGGAGCAGTGAAGCGCTACTATGTCACATCCGAACACAGGAGTGCGTTTCTCCGCCAGATGAGGGAAATGGTGAATGTGAGCAACACACACGTACAACACGCGGATCTGCAGCAAACACGGATCAAGAAAGATGAGGACGCTGTATCATCACTGATAACTCTGATCCAGAGTTGGGTGAACCCATTCACTATGGCCAGCTCTCTCATCAGTATTTCCACCGCACACGCAGCCCCTCCAAATATTGCCAAGGATCTGGAGAAAGCATGGGAAGTCGGACACAAGTGCTACACAAACTTCAAGATTGAGCGACTTGAGAGCAACCCACCAATCAAGAAATTCCACGACCCTTTGCAACTGAACAAGCTGAAGACTTTCAGCAACCTCACTAAGAAGAAGGAATGCAGAAGCAATGGCAGGGCAGTAATTCTTCAAGCAGACAGAGCTCTATTTGGTAGAATTATCGTGATGGCACAGGGCCGAGATCTTCACATGGCAGAGGTGCTATCTCATCCTCTAGGTCCCTTGCCATGGGCCCTGGCGACACCCGAAGGCCTTCTATGGAAAACCAACAAAGCTGCCCTAGCCACGGCCTTGCAAAGGACTGTGACCCCGGCTGAAAGGATACCCGACAATTCGGCAACAATTATTGACGGGATGCTCCTTATACAGAAGGTGGCAGGTGATCAAACTACATTTGCCGAAGTGGCCATGATTGTCCTATCCATGGCCCTGAAGGATGGATGCAGTAGCCAGAGGATCGATGTCGTCTTTGACACCTACAAGGAGACTTCCATCAAAAACAGCGAACGGTTAACCAGGGGGGAAGAACTTGGACTTGAGCTGAAAAACATCACGGCATCTCAAATTGTAAGGCAATGGCGCAAGTTTCTCAGCTATGTTGGGAACAAGTCAAGTCTTATCATGTTCCTGGTCGAAGAGTGGAAGAAACCAGAGTACATCAGACGCCTACAGGGAAAGGTTCTCTTTGTAACATGCGATGACAAGTGTTATCAGATCACATCTGATGCTAGCCAAGAAGTAGTGGCCCTGGAAAGCACACACGAGGAAGCAGATGGTCGTCTGTTCTTGCATGCTGCCCATGCTGCCGCACATGGATACCAGTCTGTGCTTATTAGCTCAGATGACACCGACGTACTTGTCATTGGCTTGGCATTTCATATCAAGATTCATGCCAAGTTGTTTCAGAAATGTGGCACCAAAGCAAGGGCTAAAATCCTAGACATAGGGAAAATAGGAAAGTCAGTCGGCACAAATGTATGTCAGGCCCTAATTGGAATGCATGCCTATACCGGATGCGACACAGTCAGCACGTTCGCTGGACGAGGAAAACTGACTGCACTAAAACTCATCAGAACCAACAAAGATGTGCAGGATGCATGTACACAGCTGGGAGAGGACTGGGACGTCAGTGAGGAACTGATGGATAAATTGGAGAACTTCACTTGTCTCATGTACGCACCGAAGTCGGGGACAGTGAAGGTGAATGACTTGAGATATCACCTGTTCTGTGCCAAGAGGGGAGAGATCGACAGTCACCAGCTACCTCCGTGCAAAGACTGCTTAACCAAACATGCACAGCGAGCCAACTATCAAGCCGCTATTTGGAAGAGGAGTCTCAAGATGGATCCAGCAGTACCGAGTCCAATCGGGAAAGGATGGCACTGGGATACCCAGGATGGTCGCGTGCAGCTGGCAGTCGACTGGATGCAAGGACAGCCCGCACCACAGGCGGTTCTGGATTTACTGGCATGCACCTGTTAGAAAAGATGCACACTACCCATGTGTGTCTGCATGGCCAGTGGTTTGAAGTGCACAGACATGTGCAAACTCACCACATGTGACAACCAGAGAGTGTATGGTGAGAGTGATGACAGTTCGGCAGAAGACGATGAAGAAGACGACGACGATGACGAGGATAACTTCTGAATTGTAGAACTGTATGGAGAAAGATCATGTACATATGTGTAACAAATATGGTGTACGCTGAATTGATAACTCGTGTACTTTATGGTATGATGTCTATAAATATATGTTGCTTAAATAGAAAGTACATTGTTTTCCTTTGGTTTACTTTATGTATAGCTGTAGCTGGTAATATAAGAGAACCATACAACACTACAAGACTAAAAACGTTTGCATGAATATGATGTAAATTATCTCGCCAAGTTAGGGTACATCAGGATACATACATATACATGGAGTAGGTTAATCATCACATGCATCATACGTCTGTGGTATATTCAAGAACACCACATACAGTTTGGTCATAATGCCTTCATATTTTTAGAATTAGACATTTCTGACACCAATTTCAGTACTTTTTGGCCTATATATGGCTGACATCCCAATATTATATATACTATTTTTAGACCAATAATGGTATACAAACTATATACATGCTGTCGGTCAAAAATCGTAAAATGTAAATCAATATATCATAAGAGCGGAAAGATATACATTTATGGTTTTAGGTCATGGTTACAGCAACTACTGTATATTGGATTTTCTCATCTTTATCAAGGTGTATGAGATTTAAGGCCCAAATTTGACTTTAATCATACTGTGTGTTTCTCAAATTCAAAAATTCATTTAATATCCGCCAAACTGAATTTTTGCCTAATTTTGTTTTCATTGGGGATTTTGTGATAAATTTTTGAGGGTTGGCGGAAATAATTATGTTTTAATGATCATAAAGAGGTTACTATATATCACACAGGCACTTTCTATACATCATGTGAAAGATAATTCAATTACCTTTCACCTGGTATACAACACTAACTGATACATATAGGAGATATTATTTGAATTATTTGAATTACCGAAAGCGTTATTGGGGTGGTCTGACAAATGTGATGATAACACAGATACGGCTAAGAGTTTCACACTGCTATCACATTTTTTTCAGCACTAGGGTCCCTGGCCTCGCCAAAAATAACTGTTAGCCATCCTCCCTCTGATTGAGCATAATGTCGAAAATTTGAGGGTCTGGCTCATAGCCTATCACGCACACACGGGAAATTGCCGAGATATATTTATAAAAATCGCGCCACGATGATACACGAAAATACAGCGCCTAAAATAACATTTGGGGGAAATGTCGATATATATTAAAAATTCGCTTTTTCTTTTCCGTTAAGATATATTACTTTTACCTTTTATGAGAGTCGGCACAAAAACGATATATATATATATATATCTTCGTTCTTTCTTATTTCATTCAACATTATTATCCGGAAGTAAAATATGTTTCAGTAAATTACCGAGAGATATTTCTTCGTTTTTTTTTATTAGTTATGTGCGCATACACTTTAAATAGGTTTATTTGAAATCTTTAATTTTCACAATGTAATTTACTTGCCATTTGTCATTTGATAATTACGACACACTTCCTCTTGAGGATCGTGACAATTCATGCGTTGCGTGGAAACTTCCATTTCCAAAATGAATGCGACGGTCGATGAAGAACGCAGACTTGAACAGGATGCAGCAAGAAAACGAATGAGACGGGCGAACGAGTCCGTCGACGAACGTCAATGCAGACTTGAACAGGATGCAGCAAGAACCGCACAGAGACCGCACGAGACGGGAGAACCACACAGAATGCTGCTGCAACAACGATGAGGAGGGTTGGAGAGTGAGGAGCGAGGGGTTGGAGAGCGAGGAGTGAGGGGTTGGAGAGCGAGGAGATAGGGGTTGGAGAGCGAGGAGCTAGGGGTTGGAGAGTGAGGAGCAAGGAGTTGGAGAGTGAGGGCCGATTGGAGCGGAGAGTGAGGGCCGATTGGAGCGGAGAGGAGTGTGAGGAGGTATTGGAGAGGAGTGTGAGGAGGTATTGGAGAGGAGTGTGAGGAGGTATTGGAGAGGAGTGTGAGGAGGTATTGGATAGGAGTGTGAGGGGTTGGAGAGGAGTGTGAGGGGTTGGAGAGGAGTGTGAGGGCTTGGAGAGGAGTGTGAGGGCTTGGAGAGGAGTGTGAGGGCTTGGAGAGGAGTGTGAGGGCTTGGAGAGGAGTGTGAGGGCTTGGAGAGGAGTGTGAGGGGTTGGAGAGGAGTGTGAGGGCTTGGAGAGGAGTGTGAGGGCTTGGAGAGGAGTGTGAGGGGTTGGAGAGGAGTGTGAGAGGTTGGAGAGGAGTGTGAGGGGTTGGTGAGGAGTGTGAGGGGTTGGGGAGGAGTGTGAGGGGTTGTAGAGGAGTGCGAGGGGTTGTAGAGTAGTGTGAGGAGGTATTGGAGAGGAGTGCGAGGAGGTATTGGAGAGGAGTGCGAGGAGGTATTGGAGAGGAGTGGTGCGAGGAGGTATTGGAGAGGAGTGCGAGGAGGTATTGGAGAGGAGTGCGAGGAGGTATTGGAGAGGAGTGTGAGGAGGTATTGGAGAGGAGTGTGAGGAGGTATTGGAGAGGAGTGTGAGGAGGTATTGGAGAGGAGTGCGAGGAGGTATTGGAGAGGAGTGCGAGGAGGTATTGGAGAGGAGTGTGAGGAGGTATTGGAGAGGTGTGTGAGGAGGTATTGTAGAGGAGTGTGAGGAGGTATTGGAGAGGAGTGTGAGGAGGTATTGGAGAGGAGTGAGGAGGTATTGGAGAGGAGTGTGAGGAGGTATTTGTGAGGGGTGTGAGGAGGTGTTGGAGAGGAGTGTGAGGAGGTGTTGGAGAGGAGTGTGAGGGATTGAAGAGGAGTGTGAGGGATTGAAGAGGAGTGTGAGGGATTGGAGAGGAGTGTGAGGGATTGTAGAGGAGTGAGGGATTGGAGAGGAGTGTGAGGGATTGGAGAGGAGTGTGAATGGTTGGAGTGGAGTGTGAGGGGCTGGAAAGGAGTGTGTGGTTGGAGAGGAGTGTGAGGAGGTATTGGAGAGGAGGTATTGGAGAGGAGTGTGAGGAGGTATTGGAGAGGAGTGTGAGGAGGTATTGGAGAGGAGTGTGAGAAGGTATTGGAGAGGAGTGTGAGGAGGTATTGGAGAGGAGTGTGAGGAGGTATTGGAGAGGAATGTGGGGAGGTATTGGAGAGGTGTGTGAGGAGGTATTGGAGAGGAGTGTGAGGAGGAGTGGCATTGCAGAGGCGTGAGGGTGGAGAGGAGTGAGGGGTCACATATTATGTGAAATAAATAAATTGTGTTCATTACACCATTTTAACCATTTTGTAAAATTTAATGTGCAGCATGTAAATCAAGATGTCCAAATGTCACACACGTCCATACCCGTGGGATTCCCACGGGTGACCCCACTAGTATATTATAGCCGGCGAAGCCGGTGTTGTCAATAAACGAGTACGTATTATGTTGAAAACCTGATTATGTCTTGGCTCGAGAATCCGAAGCGCCGTGGACGCAGCCATCTTGCGGATGCGGAAGTATGCATAACAAATTTAAAACGTTCATTAGGAGTTTCTTTCACCCGTCGTTCTTTGATTCACAATCTTATGCACCTCCGATGTATTAATAAAATAATTTAAGACCAACATCGGCCCGCACGGGCCTGGTTATCTTCAACAAAACGCGTCACCAAACACCGGACCCAATGAGAGTCGAGCATTTGCAAAAATATTTCTAAAATGAAATCACTCACTGGATGGAGTGCTGGAGACAGCCATCGACCGGATGCGGAAGTTTGCATAAAACAATTGCGAAAAAGTTCAATAGGAGTTTGTTTCACCCGTCGTTCTTTGATTCATAATCTAATGAAACCTCTCATTAGTAATTAAAATACGTTAACACCAACCTTGTTGTCTTCAACGAAAATCGTCATCAAAGACCAGAACCAATGAGATTCGAGCATTTGAAAAAATATTTTTTCACTGGATGGAGTGCTGGAGACAGCCATCGACCGGATGCAGAAGTTTGCATAAAACAATTGCGAAAAAGTTCAATAGGAGTTTGTTTCACCCGTCGTTCTTTGATTCATAATCTAATGAAACCTCTCATTCGTAATTAAAATATATTAAGACCAACCTCGTTATCTTCAACGAAAATCGTCATCAAAGACCAGAACCAATGAGATTCGAGCATTTTTAAAAAATATTTTTTTACAAGCTTATTACGCGTTTCGGAGGGTGAAAACGGCGTCAAATATTCTCACATTGACGAAAAATTATTTTTTAGAAATGTCGCGGCCGTATGGGATAGTTTTTCACGGCCAGAAATACGGTATAAGTGGTTTACATATTTAGTTTAGAAATACGGATAGTTTTTCACGGCCGGAAATATCCGAAGTTGAGACGGAAGTCACCGAATTAATCACTGCAAGCTAACTTCTTCTGGTGGACGAAGCCGCCGTGCCCGGAGAGTCAGAGAACCAGCCCTGGCGCCTGACAGCGACTGAAGTTAGAAGACTACACACTTACTGTGAAAACGTATGTTAAGCCCAGTTAAAAATAGGCCTTAAGCTAGCACATCGTATAGTTACTTCCTTAAGCTTCTTGTGACATTTATTGTATTGTATGCAGGTATTGCCATTGGGGAGGACTGTCTGCTCTTCTCTTTTACCAAGTCTTACCAGGTACGGTACCTACTACACCTACCTACTACCAACTACCTACCTACCTACCTACTACCAACTACCTAACCTACTGATGCCATGGTGATGGGTAAAATAGTGGCAAGAGGTATGCAGGTATTGGGGAGGACTGTCTGCTCTTCTCTTTTACCAAGTCTTACCATGTACGGTACCTACTACACCTACCTACTACCAACTACCTACCTACTACCAACTACCTAACCTACTGATGCCATGGTGATGGGTAAAATAGTGGCAAGAGGTATGCAGGTATTGGGGAGGACTGTCTGCTCTTCTCTTTTACCAAGTCTTACCAGGTACGGTACCTACTACACCTACCTACTACCAACTACCTACCTACCTACTACCAACTACCTACCTACCTACTACCAACTACCTAACCTACTAATGCCATGGTGATGGGTAAAATAGTGGCAAGAGGTTTTGGCTTCGCCGGCTCATTGCGGCTTTGCAGTCGGTACTAGTAATAGGCGTCGGTGATCCGTCTGTCCGGGGGTGTGGCTTAGTCCGTTTGCGGAGTAGCTCGACCTGTTCTTGGAGAGGCTTCATGTAAACAAATATCCACCATTTTATTAACTCGAATAGCTTTGAGGCCTGTTTCGTTAGGCCCGTGCTGTCTTTCTCTCTCACACAGGTTTATTTCAACTCAAATTCGATATATCATTTCATTTTTAACAGTCGCTAACATAGTTTTAGACTCGGTTGAAAAAAAACGGGAAGAAAATCCGATGAAAGTTTCCGTTTATAGAACGAAATGATTTCTCAAAGGCCTGTAAAATAAAGCCCATTCATTGAGTCACCCTCACGATTTTATCGAATTCACCATCTGATTATTTTTTTATCGATTGTTTTAGACGGTGTCAGAAATAATTGAGAACATTCACACACACACACGGGAAAATGCAGAGATATATTTTTTTAAATCGCGCCATGATGATACACGAAAATACACCGCCTAAAATAACAGTCGGGGAAAATGTCGACATATATTAAAAATTCGCTTTTTCTTTTCCGTTAAGATATATTACTTTTCCGTTTGATGGCAGTCGTCACAAAAACATCAACAATGATGCCGACATATATTTCTTCGTTCTTATTTCATTCAACATTATTATCCGGAAGTAAAGGTTCACGTGTTCATTTCACGTGTGAAAAAACAAACTCCATTTCACGTGTGCATGGACGTGTCATTCACATTTGTAAAATATATAAATTAACAGACGGGAAATTGCTGAGATATTTCTTAGTTTTTATTTTATTAGTTACGAGCAGAAGTACCCGGCGTTGCCGGGCAGAGGAGGGAGGAGGGAGGGGCACGTACACTTTAAACATGTATATACATGTGGGATGTGGGATATATACATGTGCCGTGGGACATGTGTAGGTGTACGTGTGTGTATACGTGTGTGTGTGCATACTGCATATGTGCATATATATGTGTGTGTGTGTATGTGTGTGTGTGTGTGTATATATATATATATATATGTGTGTGTGTGTGTGTGTGTGTGTATGTGTTTATATATGTGTGTGTGTGTGTGTGTGTATATGTGTGTATATGTGTGTGTGTGTGTGTGTGTGTGTGTGTGTGTATGTGTTTATATATGTGTGTGTGTGTGTGTATATGTGTGTATATGTGTGTATGTGTATGTGTGTACATGTGTGTGTGTGTGTATATGTATATATATATATGTGTGTGTGTGTGTGTGTGTGTGTGTGTGTATGTATGTATATACATATATATATATATATATATATATATATATATATATATATATATATTTATATATATATATATATATATATATATATATATATATATATATATATATATATATATATATATGTATATATATATATTGTTGCGGATATGGGATTTGCATCCATCCATATCCGCTTGTAAATATTCCCCTATTTCCTCAATACTTCCCAACTATCCCCAATCCCCCATTCCCGAGTCCCATTTTCTGTAAACAACACTCTGTAGACCCGACCTCCCCCTATTTCCCCCATTAAATGTCGTGCCCAGGTTCACCGCATCTCATGTAAGACAACTATAGGACATCTTGCTAGTTATTCTTAGTCTATGTCAGTTAAGGACTCGTTTCCATTAATGCTGACCCTTCGTTGCACCAGAATGTGATTGTATGGCACCGTTAGGAAGTTTAGGACCTCCCAATACCTCCCCGCAGCTCTTCCTCACGGTTCAGCAACAACAACAACAGCAACGGCAGCGGCGGGCGCGGGAAGTGCGCGTCCTCACTCCGGCTTGGTTGGTAGGGGGTGTTGGGAGGGCACCAGGCCTTCCCAACGAGCCGCCATCGAACATGTGCTCGACGGGGTTACCAAATAGGGGCTCCCTGTCAGCTCCTTGTCAAGGGCGGAGCCCGGTAACCCCCGCACCCAATGGAAGCGGCGGACCGGCCCCAGTGGGGCGGAGCCAACCAGCCGAGGGCGTGTCACTCCCCGCTGAGCATGCGCAGGAAGAGAGAGGTGACGTCAGATGCGCGCTGAGCTTGGAGCAAGCAAGACCACCTCCGAGCGTTGTGAGGCCTCCCCGCATCTTCTGGACCGTGCTTTATCCTGTCCCCGAGCCAAGGTGCACCTTGTGCCATCGAACTACCTGTCCCTCCCTGCCATCAATCCCTGTGTAAGTCAGCCTTGTTCCGTTTGTCTGTGGTCTGTCCGGGAATTGATAAGATTGTATTTAATTGCCCATCTCTTCTGTGTCTTTTACCTCACTCTGCCGTGTAATCTACCCCCTTTTCTCCACCACTGTAATTATACCCTCCTCCGGAGGTCTTGAGAACTGTACCCCTTGCGTCGTTTCCTCTTTCCCAGTCGTCGTGTCCTTTCCATCATTGATTTGGCATAGCGCGATTTGGTCAACGTCTGGGTGAATCGGGTGAGTTGGGGAAGAATCCGGGGAACTGTTAGGTCGCGGCAATACCACCGCTCGGTAAATAACATCTAAACCGCGTCCGTAACAATATATATTGTTGTGGATATGAGAATTGTGTTTTTTTATTGTGTAATAAATTATAAAATATCACCCTCCTTCCTCCAGTTGTTGTGTATAAAGGTCAAAGGGCGTCCCTTAGTTAGGTCATATACCATCACGTAGCCAAATCATAGATTTCCTCCTTGTTGGTAGTTATTTCCTTATTCTGTGTATTAGGTTAAGGCTCTCTTTCCAACTAGTTAACACTGCATTGCATCGAATTCAAACAAAGGTAGTATCCCCTTTCAATTTCCCCAGAACCTCCATGGGATCCCCCTTTTGTCAGCCGCATTAACAAATTCCTCTGCGCGGTTTGCTGCATTACGCTGTTATTTGGGCTTGTGGTTTTCGCCGCAGCTGCTTGGCGGTTTTCACCGCGACTCCATTAGCCACGAGGTGGGCTCGGAGAAGAAGGGGGAGGAGCCGCCGAAACCAGGGCGTTGGCCGCCCCTCGTCATCAAGAGCGGAGCCAAAGGAGGCCGTGCGAGCCAACCGGCACCGCAGTAAGCGACCCGGTAGGCGTGCCCAGAGAGCTCGCAGAGAGAGGTCGAGGCACGCTATAAAATGCGTGCGCATGCGTCAAGTAGGAGAGTTGAGTGAGAGGGTTCAAGAGTGGCTGAAGAAGGAAAGTTGCGCTGGAGAGTTGCTGAGTTGCTGAGTTGCGAAAGGGAAGGACGTTGAGTGTGGCGTGAAGTGGCGCTGAAGTGGCGCTGAAGTGGAGCTGAGGAGCCCGGAGTCCAGCATGAAGCGCCCATCCGCTCGCGGTGAACGATACGCGCCGCTGGACACCAAGGTTTTCCCGCCAAGAACGCGAGTCGACTCCTGGAGCCGGACCTCGACGCCTAAAGTGGCCTGGGCCTTCCCATTCCTCCTTCCAGCCAATCCACTCTGCAATTCCCCGTGTGAGTCTGTCTTTGTTTGTGCTGTCCCTGGGTTAATTAAGACTGTAATAGATAAGCTAGCATTTTCACTGTGTCCGCTTCTTCTTCTTCTGTTTTTATTTTATTAACTTTTCCTACTCCTTGGTTGCTTTCAATTGTGTAAATAGTAAATAAATCATATTTGTATTTCTTACCCTTTGCCTTTCTTTCCTCTACATCCGTCGTTGTTGTCTTTTCCCTCATTGAAAACCTGTGGCGCGATGTTGGCCAACGTTTGAGAATCGGGTCTAGTTTCTGTTAACGGTTCGTGCCGCGGCTGCCATCCGCTCGGCAAATTAACATCTTATCCGCGGTCGCGAACGAAGCTGCTCACCTGCCTCTGGAGGGAGCTTGTGCAGCTTCAGGACTCACGTCGGTCAGTCACAAACGAGGGGACTAATCCCCCCTCGAGAAGGGACCCGAGGCCGACGTTGGGTGCCGTAACTATATATATATATATATATATATATATATATATATATATATATATATATATATATACAGTGGAACCTTGACTTACGAGTGCCCCAACTTACGAGTTTTTCGAGATACGAGCCGTCGCTCCGGCGGTTTATTGCTTTGAGATGCGAGCCGAGATCCGAGTTACGAGCTTTCGCCACCCGGTCACGTGGTTATCTTGCCGTTCAAGTACAGTATCTTTGTCGTATAGCGCTGCATTTTAGTTTTCGCATTTCGGTTATTTTGAGTTTTGCCGCCAGGTGGGTTCTGGTCACGTGGTTATCTGGCCGTGCACGTACAGTATCTCTATCGTATAGCGCTGCATTTTAGTTTTCGCATTTCGGTTATTTTGAGTTTTGCCGCCAGGTGGGTTCTGGTCACGTGGTTATCTGGCCGTGCACGTACAGTATCTCTATCGTATAGCGCTGCATTTTAGTTTTCGCATTTCGGTTATTTTGAGTTTTGCCGCCAGGTGGGTTCTGGTCACGTGGTTATCTGGCCGTGCACGTACAGTATCTCTATCGTATAGCGCTGCATTTTAGTTTTCGCATTTCGGTTATTTTGAGTTTTGCCGCCAGGTGGGTTCTGGTCACGTGGTTATCTGGCCGTGCACGTACAGTATCTCTATCGTATAGCGCTGCATTTTAGTTTATGCATTTCGGTTATTTTGGAAAATTTCTTAGTTTTAACCATGGGGCCTAAGAAAGTGAGTGGCAAGTGCAGTGCTGAGAAGAAGAAGAGGATGATGAGCTTGGCTATGAAACACGCAATCGTCGAACAACATGAGCGAGGTGTGCGTGTTGTCGACTTGGCGAGGCAGTACGATCGTAGTACTTCTACGATATGTACGATTTTGAAGCAGAAGGAGTCGATAAAGGCTATAACGCCAGCCAAGGGCGTTACGATTATTTCAAAGCTCCGGACCTCTATCCATGAAGACATGGAGAAGTTGTTGATCTTCGTCTGATCTTCAAGGTAAATACACTTAATAAAACCAGTTTATTTCTTTACATTGTCTTTTATTATGTACAGTATATACGAGGTCGTGCTTGTTTATACATTATTTGTTATTTATAAAGTACATTTTTCTTATTTAAAAACACGTAACAAAAAAAATTGGTGTGGTTTTTGTCGGGCTGGAACGGATTAATAGCATTTCAATGCATTCCATTGTTGAAATTTGATTTGAGATACGAGCAATTTGAGTTACGAGCTCGGTCACGGAACGAATTAAACTCGTAAGTCAAGGTTCCACTGTATATATATATACATACATATATATATATATATATATATATATATATATATATATATATATATATATATATATATATATATATACATACATATATATATATATATATATATATATATATATATATATATCAGTGATCCCTCGTTTATCGCGGGGGTTACGTTCCAGAACCCCCCGCGATAGACGAAAATCCGCGAAGTAGCGACCATATTTTTATTTTATTATTTATAAATATTTTAAAGCTTTATGACCCTCCCCACACTCCTATTAACCTTTCCCATACTCTTATAAACACTTCCTATACTCTTAAACACTTTTTACACTCTTAAACATACGTAATTTTAACAACATATAAAATTCTAATGGGTACTCACCATTGAAGATACTGTAGCGACCCAGGGGTTCCCCAAGCAAGACCAGCATCAGAATCTCCTTGCTCCAGCCGGTGACGTCACCGGTGGGGATCCCCGGCGCCAGAGTGGCTGGTCACGTGACCGCCAAAGCGTGCCGCGTGTGCGGGTATAATCAGCTACACCTGTTGATCACGTGACCACCAAGCACGCCACGCTTGAGAGGCGTGGCTTTCGGTTTCGGTTTCTGGTTGTGCTTTATAATGCAGCCCGATAAACGGGCTTTTCAGTGTTCCCGAGTTGGTTTTGAGAATAAATATTGTTACATATTTATGTGAATGTATGTGAATTACTATTCAGGGCTTTGCTTATCAATGTGTAGTCGATTAAAGGTTGTTGTGATTAAAGGGTCAGGAGCCCTTCTGAGAAAAAGGAGACCGG
Source organism: Myxine glutinosa (assembly GCF_964187855.1). Taxonomy (NCBI): domain Eukaryota; kingdom Metazoa; phylum Chordata; class Myxini; order Myxiniformes; family Myxinidae; genus Myxine; species Myxine glutinosa. The sequence continues at coordinate 65,143,110 of NC_136273.1, read as the reverse complement.
AAACGGAAGGAGAAAAGACACGAGGTCCTGGAGACGCGACGATTCTTCTTCTTCCTCGCCAAGCTCAGACGCGAGCGGTATCGATTGAGCAACGTAAGAGAATCGGCGTTTCAAAGCCCGTCTGGCGAGAGGAGTTACCGGGACGTGTAACTACCCTTTGACACGTCAAGTCACTGTGGGTTCGTGCACGGAACCAAGCAGCTGGCACAGTTCGCCTCGCCGTCTACAAGGCCGCGTACGGGTCGCACCTTGGACCGCGCGCGCTGGGCAAGCCGCGTGTTGCTTTGCCTGCTTTACATTACCCGCTTTGCTTGGCCAGGAGGTGCGCGCTGCAGCCGTTGTTCCCGGTACGGGACGTGCCCGGTGAAAGCATGTCAGGAAGGGTCCGTTCAACCGCCCACGTGCGGAGATCGAACTACAGGAGTACGGAGACATTGTGAGAGACATTGACCACGGAGGGAGTCTGGAGTGGGGCTCACGTGAGGAATGTATAAGATGGCCATCTTAGAGTTATTGTAGATGAGCTTACATCTTTGTAATATTGATTGCTGATTGTTGATGGTTGTTGATTGCTCGGGGAATATATCATTGATTATTCTGGATCCTTGGTGTGGGGTTTCTTATTGATTGGAGTTCATATTGATTGCGGTACGAAAGCGCATAAATAATAGATCTTTCTGGCGGAGTTCCTCTCATGGTCCGGGGGTCACCGAGACCAGGTAGTCACCGGGAGAACCACGTAACAGAATTGGGTGCTCGTCCAAATTACGATTTGCGGATTCGCAATTGGGTCTATGTCCGGGATCTAAAATTGTATAAAATAATAAAATAATATTTTTATTAATTAAAATTTATTAATTAAGTATTAATTGGTAAATTTTTGGGGAAATTGGGGGTAAAGTCTTGGGTGAAGGTTAACAGGTGTTAACGATAGGCACCATGGCGTTTGTGGCACAGAACTTTGCGGTAACCCCGAGTGAGGCACAGTTCCGAGCGTTACTAAAGTCGGACCTCTTGAAATTGGCCAAACATTTTAACTTGGAGGTCCGAACTAATTTGAGGAAGGCAGAGTTGCAGACCACGGTGATACAGTCTATGGTGGGATTAGGAACATGGGACGAGTTAGCCTGGGAGTGGCTACCCGAAGAACCAGAAGACGTGGAGCTCCGGAAACTGGAGTTGCAATTACGGAGCCAGGAACGGATCAAAGAAGAAGAAAGGAAAGCAGAAAAGGAAAGAGCAGAAGAAGAAAGGAAAGCAGAAAAGGAAAGAGCAGAAGAAGAAAGGAAAGTGGACCGAGAACTCCAGGAAAGGTTAGAAAGGTTGAAAACAGAGGAAAGGAAAGCAGAAAAGGAAAGAGCAGAAGAAGAAAGGAAAGCAGAAAAGGAAAGAGCAGAAGAAGAAAGGAAAGCAGAAAAGGAAAGAGCAGAGGAAAGGAGAGTGGAACGAGAACTCCAGGAAAGGTTAGAAGGGAGAAAAGCAGAGGAGAGGAGAGCTGCAAGGGAACTCGAAGCAGAGGAGAGAAAAGCCGAAAGGGAGTTGAAGGAACGTGATCTGGCGCTTCAGCAAGAGATTAAATTCAAGGAGCTGGATTTAATGAGAGAACGGGGAGAGGTACCACCCTTGCTGACGGGGTCGACACCTAGCCAGAACACCTGGGATGTGGGCAGACATGTGAGGCTGGTTCCACCCTTCAGTGAAAAGGAAGTCGCTAAATTTTTTCCACACTTTGAGAAAGTGGCTCGACAGTTAAACTGGCCGGAGGAGGCCTGGACCATACTAGTGCAAAGTGTGCTGGTGAGAAAAGCTCAAGAGATTTATTCGGCGCTACCAATGGACCAATGTGCAGATTATGAGGTATTGAAGAAGCACATCCTCAAAGCCTATGAGTTGGTTCCGGAAGCTTACCGGCAAAAATTCAGGAATGCCAGGAAGAGGGAGAGTGAGACCCATGTGGAGTTTGCCAGAGTGAAAGATAACATGTTTGATCGGTGGTGTGAGTCAAAAGGAGTCGGGAAAGACTTCGAAACATTGCGTGACTTGATCCTGGTGGAGGAATTCCAACAGTGTGTCCACGAGGACATCAAAGTGTACCTGCAGGAAAAGAAAGTACCGAAGTTGTGGGACGCAGCCACCCTGGCAGATGATTATGCCTTAACACACCGGATAGGGGTCCACGAACCTAACTCCTCGCCTAGATCTCCGCAGGGGAGGTGGGGAACAGCAGGTGCGGAGAACGACAATACATGGCGGCGGCCTCGAGAGGATTATGGGGACAACGCGGATACCCCACCTGTTCGAAATCAGAGGGCTGCGGGCCCAAGACAAACTTATTTTTCGGAGGGCCCGAGGCAGACCACGAGTTTTTCCTCTGGGCCTACTTGCGCTTTTTGCAAGAAACCTGGGCACTTGATGTCCAGTTGTTACCTCATGAAAAGGGAAGACCCAGAGCGGAGTCCGACTAGTACCACTCCGAATGCGATGGCAAACGTAAGAAATCGCCCACAGAAGAGTTACCAACCATTTATTTATGAGGGGTTGGTCTCACTCAAGGGAGACTTGACTAACCCAAGACCGGTTAGGGTTTTGAGGGACACAGGAGCCCATCAATCCTTAATGCTTGAAGGCATTTTGCCATTGTCAAAGAGTACCGCAACTGGTGATAGTGTTCGGTTACAAGGGATCGGTGGCTGTGTTAGTGCCCCACTTCATGTCATCCATTTGGAATCCGATTTGGTGTCAGGACCGGTCACCGTCGGTTTACAAGCCACGCTTCCTGTAGAGGGAGTATCTGTGATTATCGGGAATGATTTGGCCGGGGGGCAAATTTATGGTAACCCGAGGGTTGGTAAAGAGCACAGCAGGGAAAATAACACCCCACCAGCTCGGGATGGCGATAAAAGTTCCAAGTTATTTGTAGGGGGACTGAACTTCAACACAGAGGAAGAAGTTCTGACCTCTGTCTTCAACAGATATGGGCCGCTGGTGGAAGTGCGGGTGGTAAAAGACAGGGAAACGCAACGGTCAAGAGGGTTCGGCTTTGTCACGTTTGCAAGCACAAGAGACGCCAGGGAGGCAGAGAAGAATTGGAATGGTAAGGATTTGGAGGGTCGGACCATAACAGTAGGGAAGGCATTTCGTAGGCGTCGAGAGGTCTACAGAAGAGGACCACTTGGCAGGAGTTTTGGGGTTGGCAGCAGCCGATATTACTATGGAGGCTCCCAGAGTTACGGCACCTCCCGAAAGAATGAATGTCAGAGCACTGGCCGAGAAGGAGACCGCCAGTCAGGTAACGGCTGGGACAAGGGGTCCCACCGTAACTGTTAGGAGTCTGGAAAAGTTGAAGCACTATATACGGGGGAGCCGCCGAGCCGAGGCTCCTACACGGACTAACCGTGAACGCCACGTTCTTAAAGGCGTCCAGGTAGTGAACTTTCCTGCATGGACTAACCGTGAACTCCACGTTCTTAAAGGCGTCCATGTAATGAACTTTCCTCCCCGGACTAACCGTGAACTCCACATTCCTTAAGGCGTCCATGTAGGAATACTCCGCTGGGCCTCCCGAAAAAGTGCTATAGAGAAATTAGAAGGGGTTGATGCTTGGTCCAGAGGGAATTAATCTAGGGGATTGTGTGAAATTTTGTTGCTTTATTTTTAAGTGATGACTGTGCCCGGGGGGAACTGATGAGTTGGGGGGGGGGTGAGTTATCTGGTTTGTATATCCAAGTGGCCGGCAAAGAAAGTTTTCGCTGGGTTCAAACTTTCTTTCTTGAAGGGGGGGAGTGTTACATATTTATGTGAATGTATGTGAATTACTATTCAGGGCTTTGCTTATCAATGTGTAGTCGATTAAAGGTTGTTGTGATTAAAGGGTCAGGAGCCCTTCTGAGAAAAAGGAGACCGGAAACGGAAGGAGAAAAGACACGAGGTCCTGGAGACGCGACGATTCTTCTTCTTCCTCACCAAGCTCGGACGCGAGCGGTATCGATTGAGCAACGTAAGAGAATCGGCGTTTCAAAGCCCGTCTGGCGAGAGGAGTTACCGGGACGTGTAACTACCCTTTGACACGTCAAGTCACTGTGGGTTCGTGCACGGACCCAAGCAGCTGGCACAGTTCGCCTCGCCGTCTACAAGGCCGCGTACGGGTCGCACCTTGGACCGCACACGCTGGGCAAGCCGCGTGTTGCTTTGCCTGCTTTACATTACCCGCTTTGCTTGGCCAGGAGGTGCGCGCTGCAGCCGTTGTTCCCGGTATGGGACGTGCCCGGTGAAAGCACGTCAGGAAGGGTCCGTTCAACTGCCCACGTGCGGAGATCGAACTACAGGAGTACGGAGACATTGTGAGAGACATTGACCACGGAGGGAGTCGGGAGTGGGGCTCACGTGAGGAATGTATAAGATGGCCATCTTAGAGTTATTGTAGATGAGTTTACATCTTTGTAATATTGATTGCTGATTGTTGATGGTTGTTGATTGCTCGGGGAATATATCATTGATTATTCTGGATCCTTGGTGTGGGGTTTCTTATTGATTGGAGTTCATATTGATTGCGGTACGAAAGCGCATAAATAATAGATCTTTCTGGCGGAGTTCCTCTCACGGTCCGGGGGTCACCGAGACCAGGTAGTCACCGGGAGGACCACGTAACAATATCTTCTCGGACAAGTTTGTGTCTTGCCCGTCATTTCGTCCGTATCAAGCAAGAGCCCCGGCTCTTCAATACTACAACTTGCGTGATGAAGATGATGATGAATTAGCTGTGCAGTACTGATGACGATGAAGGTGATGACGATGATGAATGTACTGCACAGCCAGAAAGAGCATTACAGTTACCCATTACGTGGGTAACTAGCGCAAGTGGAAGCTGCCGCATCTGCGTTTTCCATACGCACGACTCTTTGTCTCTTTGTCTACTCTTCTACTGTACACTATGTACAGTATTTTATTTCTTGTAATATGTTTTAAATACTGTATTTTTCTTATTTTTTTACGTTTTTTAATTTTTTAGGCTAGAAAATGCTTATTTTACCACAAAAATATTTAAAATAATAGTGTAGCGGTTACCGCTGGATGCACACAATCGCCTTGCACCGGCCAGAACACGGCCAGACGCGCCTCTCCCGGGCATGCCCGGACTCACTGTTCCCGGGCACGCCCGAACCTCCCGGGCACGCCCGGTCTCGTCTTTCCCGGGCATGCCCGCTCTCGCCTTTCCAGGGCTCGCCCAGAGCGTCCGGGCATGCCCGCTATCGCCTTTCCAGGGCTCGCCCAGAGCGTCCGGGCATGCCCGCTCTCGCTTTTCCAGTGCTCGTCCAGAGCGCCCGGGCACGCCCAGCCTCGACTTGCCAGGCCGCAGCCAAACACGCCCGGGCAGGTCCAGACTCGCCTTTCCAAGGCTCGCCCTTGACACCCGGGCATGCCCGGTATAGCTTTTGCCGGGCAAACTTCCCGACATAAATGTGTATATATATTGCTGCCCGATAAACGGGCTTGTCAGAATACCTGAGCTGTTTTGTTTCAATAAAGCAACTCGGATGAATTCCGTCTTTGGTCGCGTCAATTATTTCGACTCGCGTTGGAGCGCAGCTCCTTCAATAGTATATAAAAATACATTTATACCACAAAATCCCGCGATATAGCGAAAAATCCGCGATATAATTTTACATATACCAGCGAGAAAAACCCGCGATGTACCGAAGCCGCGAAAAGTGAACCGCGATATAGCGAGGGATGACTGTATATATATATATATATATATATATATATATATATATATATGTTTAAAATATATATATATATATATATATATAGTGTGTGTGTGTGTGTGTGTGTGTGTGTGTGTGTATATATGTGTTTATATATGTTTGTGTGTGTGTATGTGTTTATATATGTGTGTGTGTGTGTATGTGTGTATGTGTGTGCATGTGTGTTTGTATGTGTGTGTATATATATACAGACTTGGCATTTAATATGGAATTTTTTTTTTTTCTTGACTTGGGTTTACTTTCTTAACTCAGTATATCAATCTGGTGAGTTTCTTTTACACTTTGGTGATTTATTTGTTAAAAGAACCATGTCACTGATTGTCTGTCGCAGCAAGAAGTCATCAACAGGATTATATCACAGGTGGCGTGGCAAAATGTACAGACAGGTGCATTTGATGATTGGCTTCACAGACGTGTATACAAGGGTTGTTGCGTTCTGTATTGGTGGAAAACAACTGCTGCACGTCTCCAAAAGTTATTGCCGCTTCCTCTGGAGATGGTCCGTCAACTCGACAATGCTGTTTGTCATGGAGTGGTGGCTTTACGAAATTACGGCATGAAACAACGTGCTATTGCTCGGCAGTATGGCATCACTCAAGGTCAGGTGTCAAAGATCCTGAAACGAAATGCTCAGAGGGGTGTCCCTACTCCAATACCGAGGCCAGCACGTCCCCACAGAACCACAAGGAGGGATGATCGCCAGCTGCACCGGTTAGTCCGCAATGGCCATACCAAGTCAGCTAATCGGCTTAGGGCTGAGTGGCAGCAACTGACAAATGTGCCTGTATCCAGAAGGCTAGTCAACCAACGACTGGTTCAAGCAGGCTATCGTGCCAGGCGACCCCTGAAAAAGCCACGCCTGACCAGACAACACCGCCAGCGCCGATTGCAGTGGGCCAGAGAGCACCGTCAATGGCAGCCAGGACACATGAATCACGTGATCTTCAGTGACAAGTCTAGATTTCTGGTCTATCGTGAAGATGGCCGCGTCCGAGTGCGCAGACAAGTGCATGAAGCCTACAACAAAGATTGTATAGTGCCAAGAGTCCAAGCTGGAGGTGGTGTGGTGACCGTTTGGGCTGCTTTTCATGCATGGGGAAAAACTGACCTGGTTGTTCTGAATGGAAACCTGAACCAGTTCAAGTACAGGGCCATTCTGGAAGAAATATTGCTTCCATTTGCTCGTGCAGCCTTTCGAGGAAACTTTGTCTTCCAAGATGACAATGCACGGCCTCATCGTGCTCGCATGATCCAACACTTTCTTGCTGACCGTGGTGTAGAGCATATGGAGTGGCCTGCCATGTCCCGGGATATGAATCCGATAGAGAACTTGTGGGCAGAATTAACGCGTCAAATCGACCACTTGGACCAGCAGCCGACTTCTGTGCGTGAATTGCAGCAGGCTATTGTCACTGCATGGCAAGCGTTTCCTGTCCAAACCTTGGCAAATCTCGTGAACAGCATGCCTCAACGTGTACGTGCTCTCCTGAATGCTCGTGGGGGTTACACGAAGTACTGAACTGTAATTTTACTGTCCGTAATCCCAGTCGTAATTTAACTTTTGTTTTTGTTAAAAAAAAATTTGGCTAATGTGCAAAATAAAGAGATACTTCTGGAAAACGTACAGAAGTTTAACACAGTACTGTCCATGAATTGAGTTCGATATCAGTTTACATCACTTTCAAGGATCAATTTATTTGTTTGGAAATGTCAAATGTGGTTTTTGTTTCTTTTAAAGGTCACATTAACAAAATCTAGAATAATTTCAACATAATTCCAATGAACTTTTGGTTCGAAGACATCTTGAAAAGTAAGTTCACCCCCACAAAAAAAATATTCCATATTAAATGCCAAGTCTGTGTGTGTGTGTGTGTGTGTGTGTGTGTGTGTGTGTGTGTGTGTGTGTGTGTGTGTGTGTGTGTGTGTGTGTGTGTGTGTGTGTGCCCTCCAATCGACTCCATTGCACACCATCCAGTCTGCACCACATTGCCCCACGCATTAGGAGGCTGAAACCAGCCCAAATGCCACGAGGTAAGGCCTGAAAAGGGGGCGGAGCACGAGGTCGTGGGTGTGGCCACGTCAAGCAGCCATCAAGGGCGGCGCCGGTAAGACCCCAACAACCAACCAGGGCTCGAGTGGGCAAGGCTAAGGGGCATGGTGAGTGCGCATCTACCAGATTCGAGAGGGTTCGCTAAGCGGCGCTATATAACCTCGAGCGCAAAGCCCTTACACAGGACTGACGCAACTGCGATCGTTGCTCAAAAGGACTCGCTGGGGGAATTTTGATGGTGAAAGGACTCGCTGGGGGAACTTTGATGGTGAAAGGACTCGCTGGGGGAACTTTGATGGTGAAAGGACTCGCAAGTGAAGAGCGTCAAAGGACTATTGGGAAAAGCGCTTTGTGAAAGGAGTTGGCACTGGTGGAAGGACTCAATGGGTGTTTGGCTTTGGGGCTTGCTGAGACCGCCAGTATAACCGCCTAGCCGGTTCGTTTATTACGTACGCGGCCGTGAGCCGTGGAATAACCGCCCAGCCTAGCTCGCCCCCCCCCCCCCCCATATAATTGTCCGATCTGCGCCAACAACACGCGGAGATCTTGCCTGCCGTCTACCATCTTCACCACTGTATGAGTCGGGGACCGGAGCGAGCTGTGGACGCCATCTGTGGACCCTCAACCCCAACCATCTACAACCCCCGTGTGAGTCTGGGTCTGAGTGTGAACGGGCCCGTGTCTAGGGATAAGTTAAGACTGTTATAAGGCTCCCTTGTGTATCTTCTTCTTCTTCACTGTACATTGCTTCTTCTTCTTCTTCTTCTTCATTGTACAAAGTGTGTCATAAATTACTTGTTCTTCCTGTTTCCTCTTAATTCGACCGTCTTAGTGATTTCTCCATTGGGTAAGCGTGGCCCGATCACAACCGCTCCAATCGGGTTAGTTCCTGTTAATGGCCCGAATCACAGCTCGCTATCGCTTGGCGTGTCCACTAAAACCGTGGTTCGGGTGGGGTTATTTCCTTGCTTCCCGGGAGGCACTGGTACTTAGGTAATAGGACTAATTCGACCTACCACCCATTTCAGCGCTGACCGGAAGGAACGTGATAGCCCCGGATCGCGTCGGCTAGTAAAAAGACAAGGGGATTAATCCCCCCTTGGTAAGGGGAAGGCTGACGTTTTGAGATCCGCAACAATTGGTGTCGGGGAGTGGGATTTGACCTGAAGTGCGCTTAACGCACTCGAAATTACGAGCGACCCAAATTTAGTACTAACATCTAAATCTAAATTTGTCATAGAAATATCTAATGTCTAAATCTAAATCATAACATCTAAATTTGAATCGTGCCATGGATAACCAAGGCGGTCGGATGCCAGTGGGGGTAGATGAGGAGGAGTTAGAAATAACCCAGGACCCCCGGGAAGAATGGGAAGAAGAGGAGAGCATGGTTGAGGGTGCAGCAGTAGGGGTGGCAGGCGAGGAAAATGGTGGCGCTGCGCACATGGCGACGAGGGCCGCGCCCTAGGGTGGTCCAACAAACATCGATCTCTCCGATGTTGATGCTCTGCTGGATTATTGTTAGAAATGGTCTGAAACATTCACCCACCAAATATTTTCGCTGAATTCCATTTAGAAACTCATACACACTTCAATTGAAATATGGCGTTTCTCACCAAATTTGGCTAAATGAGAACAATCCAATAGCAACCTAGGTGGAAAAAATACATACACTATTGTACTAAGCCATTTTGTGGTTCATGACTTTTTGCCTGCGCTTGCGCCTGTGAGTGTGAAATCATCATGGTCGAAACATGTTTGACAATGCTTGAAACATGTTTGAAAGATGTTCATACATGTCTGACATGTTTCGACCATGAGGACTTCACAGGGGTATGTGCCATCAATGACATTATTTAGGAAAAAAATATTTCTAAAGTCTTTGTAAGTCATTAAAATTGACCAAAATGACAAATTTATATGTAGAGTGTGTATGAGTTTATAGATGACTCAGATGCAAAATATTTTTTGGGTGAATGATTTAGACCATTTCTAACAATAATCCCATAGAGCATCAAAATCCAGATAAAAAAGTGATTTTTTTTGCATTTTTGGACCACCCTACCACGCCCGCTGCGCAAATGGGTGATAGATGTGTAGGCCTTCATGGCGCAGTTACAGGCAGCCATGAAAATAGAGGGGGACAAATCAAGGGCAGAAATTAAAGAAGGGTTAAATAATTTGGAAAACAAAATGGGAGAGCAATTGGAAAATCAAATTGGGGGATTAAAAAGCAAATTGGGGGGATTAGAAAGCAAATTGGGGGGCCAATTGAAGGACGTGGGTGGCCAAATGAAAGAAATGAAAGAGGGGCTAGTGGGGTTGGAAAACAGGATGGCCACCCAAGAGAACCAAATGGAAGGAATGAAGGATGGGTTAATGGGGTTGGAAAACAAAATGGGGGGCCGATTGAGGAAAATGGGGGATAAATCCGCCCGGGAAATAAAACAAATGGGGGATCAGATGGAGGAGGTAAAAACCAGGCTGGAAAGCAAAATGGACGCCCAAAAGAACGAATTGGAACGAATGAGGGTGGCATCTAAGAGGGAAATAGAAGAAATGGGGGAGGATATAAGGCGAGGATTGAGCAAAGAGGTCGCAGGGGTACGCGACGAGGTAAAGCAGTGTGAGGAGCGTGTGGAGAAAGAGTACGGCTAGGTTACAAGTGTATATAGAGGAGTTGACGCGGGAAGTAGAGAAGCTGACGGTGGGACAAAAGGAGTTAGGGGAGCAAGTGGGGAAGAACACGGCCGTGATAGGGGGGCTGAAATCAGCACAAAAAGAAATAAAATGAGAACTTATAGCGACGAAGAAAGAGTGCCAGATGGTACACGAGGTGCTGACAAAAAGGTTGGATGAGGTGGTGGAGACGTTGGGGGTAAGGGAACGAGAAATTAGGACCCATATAGAGACGACCAAGGTGACCTTAGAAGAAGAAATTGTGGGGGCGCACCGGGAAATAGAGGGGGTGAAACAAAAGTTGGAGGAGGTAGAAGAGGGGGTGAGTGAAATGAAAAAGAGATGAAGGGAGACTAAAAATGAAATAAGGGAGGAAGAAATGGAATATGTACAAAGTCTGCATTCGCATTGTGATGTCGTGCTTTCTAACCCCAATGAGAATTTGCAGGTGCTGCTGCAGAAAAGGGTCCCGAAGGTAAGTAGGGTTGTGTATGGCACGAAAAGGTATGGCGCGAAAGTGTTTGGCGCGAAAGGATTTTTCGCACGCTTGGGATCGCGACGTCACCCGGGCGCTTGTGGAAGGTCCGTGGTGCGCTGTACGAGAGTGAATGGCGCGCGTGTGCGAACGGCGCCGGAGCGCGAGTGTGAAACAGAGTGTCAAACTGAGAGTGAGTGTGAGTGCACAACGGAGTGTGTATGTGAAGAGTGTGATACAGAGTGTGCAATGGTTGTAGAGAGTGTGCGGGGATGCACACTGGAGCGGGTGATTGGGTGTGCAATAGAGTGCACACCCATGAGTGTTACGGAGTATTTAACGGAGGAGTGTGTGCCAGAATGTGTGTGAGAGAGGTGTGTAATGGAGTGTGTGAGCGGCGTGAGTGCGCCTGGTGGTGTGCACGAGAGAGTGCAGTGACGAAATGTGTGGTATGTATGGGAGGCGCTGGAGCGCCTCGGTGTACGAGTGAGAAAAGGGTCGCGTGGTGTGAGAATGCGATTCGGGCATCGACACAGACCGGGACAGCGTTTAGGCCGACGTACAGCCGACGCGAGCTCTCGGGGCGTGGTGTTCTTTGTGTGCTGCGGGAGTCGGCGGGGATCGTTGCCGCAGCAGCGTGCACGATTCGGGCCGGGCTCCGCGCTGTGTGGTCGGTGCCGCGTCGTAAAGGTGAACGGCACGGTTTGAGGGGAGAAAGGCCAGGTCGGACCTTCGCCCCCTGGCGGGCGCGGTGCTCCGACCGGGGGAGGTTGGGTCATCATGGCGGAGACCGAAAGGCTCCGCGTCGAGATGGCGCCTGCAACCTCGGTCCAAGTATGCCTCCTCCCCAGAATCGGAAATGCAGGACGGACCCAACCGACAGGAGACAGATCACCAGTATGCATTGCTCGGCTTTCTGTTACAAATGTTTTTTTAAAACAAAAAACAAATGTTAAACTGGTACATCAGAGACAAAATAAAAGTTATCTTGTGAATGCTAAACTGGTTAAAAAAAAAAGTTTTCAAAGTATATTTTGTGTAGAAACTGAATTTTTTCACTTGACCTTGAGTTTTTCTCAATGACCTTGACCCTCAAATCACCTTGGACAGTTGGCTATTGGATATTCCATATCACAGAACATATGAATGGACACTTGGAATATGTTATCATTTGTAGGTCCAGAGATATTCAATTTTCAAAAATATTCATTAATTCATGTGTTTTCCATGGCAATAGGAATTTTCTCAAAATGCTGAAAGATGCCAGGTTGGCACCCGTAAGTTTCTGAAGGTACAGGGTCTCAGAAGTCCGAAAAAGAAGAAACTATTGTGCAACCTCCAGTGTAAGAAAATTGTCCATTTTACATACATATTGTTACGTGGAAGGGAGGGCAGGGGGGTCTATCACGAGATTGTGGTAAGAATAGCACATGGGCAGTGTGTCCGCGTAGCTTAGATTACTCTTGTAGCAGAGAAAATGTCTGAGTAAGTCGTTTTGTGAAACAGTAGCATAAAATAAAAGTGTAAGAAAAGGCATAGAAAGAGCTATTCGGGTCGCACAGCTGACCTGGCATTTTACATGTGATAGACCTTAACGGTCGCAGATTCTCTTTGTTACTAAGCAACCAGCCCCACGAGGGTACCATCATGAGCAATAATTAAGCACTAAGCCCACGAGCGAGGTATCAGTGGCATAGTGCAAGCTCCGCCCACACCTGGCCGAGGTAGCAGCGAGGTTATTTTCATTTTAGACACATTTAGGGACAATATTATGATATTTATCTGTGCCACCAAAGGTGTGCGGAGGTTGTTTTCATCCCTGTCTGTCGATTTTTATGTCGTCTGTGAGCAGGATATCTCAAAAAGTTATGGGCCGAAACTTGGTGGACAGGCTGGGTGTATGACAAGGACGAATTGATTAGATTTTGGTGAAGATTCGGATAATATAATTTTAAAGTGATTCTTCACCATTGAGAGATGAGGCCAAAAACGATATATCACCCGATATTTCAAAAAGTTGTGGACGGGCTATGACAAAACTTGGTGGATGAGTTGGGTAGGTGACAAAAACAAGCTGATTCGCTTTGGCTTCAGTGGGAGAAGAAATGCGTCATGTGGGCCGAGTGGGAGTGGGCCGAGCAAGAAATGCGTCAGTGGGATACAAAATGTAAACTTTTCAGACTGGCGCAGGTATACGCTCTACCGAGTACGGTTCTAGTTTTTTTTTTTCTAGAATCGCGGCTTTAAGTTGCATGAATTTACAAACTTAAAACTTTCTAGCCCACTTAGAAAGTACTAAATATTTATAAGAATGAGTAAGCCAGTGAGTTAGTGGTTAAACTTTATATAGAGAATGAACAGGAGAAGGGTATGACCCAAAGTCACCAACAATGAAGTGTGAACAAAGCAAGAGAAGAAGAATCAATCACAAGGAATGGACGAGCATCGCATACAGACCACATCAGGCGGGGCAAGCTGATTATCCTTCCACGAAGGTCGTTTATGAGCTGCCTTGGTTGTTGCTTACAATCCAATAGTAACAACACAGCTCTGCTGAAACCACTCGATTTCCTAAAACTAAAAATCAAAATCCATAATACTGCCGCCTTCAGCTAAATTTGAATCAAAAACAAAAATTGGAAATAATAGGTGTGTGTGTGTGTGTGTGTGTGTGTGTGTGTGTGTGTGTGTGTGTATGTATATATATGTATATATATATATATATATATATATATATATATTATATATATATATATATATATATATATATATATATATATATATATGTCTATTTGTGTGTGTGTATATATGTGTATGTCTATTTGTGTGTGTGTATATATATATATATGTGTGTATATATATATATATATATATATATATATATATATATATATATATATATATATATATATATATAGATATATATGTCTATTTGTGTGTGTGTGTGTGTGTGTGTGTATATATATTTCTATTTGTGTGTATATATATATATAGTGGGGCGGCTTAGCCCAAATATTCAAAAGAATTGTGCATTTTGTGATACAAGCACCAAATTTGGCACAAATGTACATTAATATGTTGCGAACATTTTCAGATATTGGGCCACTTGAAATTCCGTAATTTTTTTTTTCAAATTTTTTCTAATTTCGTAATTTCAAATTTTTCGGGTGACACCGTCACAATTTCGGTCTTCGAGGCCGGCCGATAGGCAAAGTGTGACCGGAAGGGACGAGGTTCTCCTGACCACGTGGCCCTCGATCTGGGAAGCGAGAGGCGTTCCATTAGTGGACGCGCCCCTCACGCCCGACTTCTGGGCGGCCCCGGCAGGCCGTTTGTTTTGACGTTCCGTGACAGGCCCCGCACCCCCACCTCCGGGCCGACCGGAAGCTTGTGCTGAGTACATCATACCTGAACAACTCAGTGAGGCAGAACACAGCAGTGCACACCAGGGTGACCCCTTCAGTGCATAAACCAATTAACCTGTCCACTGCAGGGCATATAGAAATGAAGTTATTTTCTGCATATAATAATAATATAAGTTCAGTTCTATATAACAATTTCTGTTATCACCACTACCACTACAACTACCACTACTACAAGCTTTGTCTGGAATTTTGTGGACTAACAGACAAACAGACATACAGACAAGCTGGGATCAAAACATTACCTCCTTCCACCATTGAGTGTAGAGGTAAACATCATGGAAATTATATCATGCCCTAGATTTAATTCATGCTTACCCGTGTATTTGCTTCACTGGTTCACAAGGTCTTTTGCATACATGTAATTCAGACTCTCGTCTTCATTGCTGACCACACAATGTTCGCAACATATTAATGTACATTTGTGCCAAATTTGGTGCTTGTATCACAAAATGCACAATTCTTTTGAATATTTTGGCTAAGCCGCCCCACTATATCGGCCGGCCTCGAAGACCGAAATTGTGACGGTGTCACCCGAAAAATTTGAAATTACGAAATTTGAAAAAATTTGAAAAAAAAAATTACGGAATTTCAAGTGGCCCAATATCTGAAAATGTTCGCAACATATTAATGTACATTTGTGCCAAATTTGGTGCTTGTATCACAAAATGCACAACAGGTTTGCTATGCTGCTACACTAATATATATATATATATATATATATATATATATATATATATATATATATATATATATATATGTGTGTGTGTGTGTGTGTGTGTGTGTGTGTGTGTGTGTGTGTGTGTGTGTGTGTGTGTGTGCGTCAATTAAATGAATGCTATGGGGTTTTTTTGTGTATGTCTTACCTGATACATGAACATGTCATTCTCTGCCTCTGCTCAAGGATCTGGCAGGTGACACGTACTTATTAAACTTAGCAAGGCAATGGCTGTGATTGGCCATGAATTAGTGTCACCTAAACAAATAAAGGGTGAATTATTAAAAGCAATTTCAGATTCTTAGCAGTTCTGTCAATCAAGTTGCATGGGAGACAGAGAATGGATGGGAGGGAGGAGGAGGGGAGGGAAGGGTGGAAGAGGGGAGAAGGTTTGGAGAGGGGAAAGTGTCGCCGCATCATGCTGACGACGCCCATTAGTGAGAAATGCGTTCACGTTTTGGACGTTCCTCGCCTCTTGTCTTGGTTGACAGCAGCATATTTATAGATTGGATCGAGCCAATTGACTACCGATAATAATTTATTTATTGAGCATTAACTTCACTTCAATTTTACATCCCTCCACAATCTCTGTGATGTTGCAAGAAACAGTCGGGATGGCTCAATAATACCTTTGTAGCCATGTTTTGTGGTATTCAAAATGAATCGTTTATGAGAGCGATACATCGTCATCAATAGATAGTCACAGTTTTGAACATCAAGTCACATCCTGAAGCTGCTGTGCCAGCAGGATGACCACACACCTGGAGACTGCATAGGTCGGGACCCTCAAGATACAGGGTGCAAATGAAACAGGTTCATTGCTCCGAACGCTCTGCACTTGGCTTACATCCAATTTAAATCCTCCTTGGACCAGGCCGTTTAAACGGTGTCAGCCATTCTCGTTTGGCTAGATTAAAAAAGATAAATATTTAAAATGATGTATTAGAAAATTATAGTATGAGTACTGCAAAACATCACTTACTCAAGTTGAACTAGAAAGAGCAATCAGAGATTGCAGACCCTCACCAGGACATGTTTCCAGTGGTTTATTAGGCTTTTGAATTAAATCAAATATGGCGGCCGAACCACGTGACTGATGACGTCATTATTATTATTTTTTCTCCACCAACTTATCCCTAGATGATACTCAAGAAATTTCATCTTGATCGGATGAAGTTTTGTACTTCTCGAATTATGATGTCGTAATGGAGGCACCTATGACATCATCATGAACATATTGTTGCGGTTTTGTGCTTTTGCAATAAAGGTTAATTTACCCCTCATAGTTTAGTCACACTACAACACGTAGCCTCACGATAGTTCAGTTATTTCTTAGTAAATGGAAGCATAGTCCCTTTCCTGTGTTAGTTTTGCGTTGAGTAGAACAATGAGAGTTAGGTCCTTCCATTGCTTATGCCGCCTCGATACTTTGGATTTGGCGCGAAATGCCACGAGGCAGGCCTGGACAGGTCGAGACAGGTCGAAAGAAGGCGGAGGGGAAGCTGACGGTAAGCGCGAGCCGCCAATCAGGGCTCGAAGGGAGTGGCTTAGCACTGCGTCAAAAGGCGTGGTTAGAACATTCGATGCGGGCTAAGGGCGTGGCAATATAACCCTTTGTGAAAAGCCCCCACCTCAGTTATGTGGAGAGGCGCTTGAGAGTTGAACTTTTATGGGGAGAGGCGCTTGAGAGTTGAACAAGTTATGGGGAGTGGCGCTTGAGAGTTGAACAAGTTATGGGGAGCGGCGCTTGAGAGTTGAACAAGATATGGGGAGAGGCGCTTGAGAGTTGAACAAGTTCTGAGGAGAGGTGCGCTGAAACGAGTTGTTAGTTTTGAGGGGAGAGGCGCTTGAACAAGTTGAATGCTCGGTTGAGCTTGAGGCAGATCATCTCTATTGAGTTACGCGAGTGAAAGTGCGCCATTGATTAATCGCGCTGTGAGAAACCGCCGAGCCGGGCGAGTGACGCACATATTCGCCAGCCTGCCTTTGTTCGAGAGACGCGCTGCAAGGATCCCTCCCGCCTGCCTGCTTGCCTTCATCGAGGGACGTGCTGTGACCGCGGAGGGCCACGCCGGGCGAAGCTTTTCCTGAACAACGGAGCCGGCGCATTCAGCGCATGAACATTTCCTTCCTTCATTTCCCCCTGTGAGTGTGAACGGGCCCGTGTCTGGGGAATAAGCTAAGACTGTATAAGAACTGCCCTGTGTCTCTGCTTCTACCAATCATTGTAAATAATAATTATGAAATGTGTTATTTCTTTGATTCGACCATTTCGTCCCTTCCATTTATTGACTGAGCGTGGTATGAATTATATCGCTCTAATCGGGTTCCAATACCAGGTAACTGCACGGACCACGTGGAACGCCATCCGCTCGGACGTACTCAAATTATGCGTGGTTCATGCGAGACTTGATCTCCGCTTCCGCGGCGGTGTGAGTACTTAGGTATGTGCGAACATCGTCCCGAAACCCTGTCTTGCGTCCGACCGGAAGTGGCGACACAAGTCTCTCGGTTGCGACGACCCAAAAAGAACAAGGGGCTTACTCTCCCCTTGGTAAGGGCAGGAGGGTAGCATGAAAACCGTAACAATATTTTCTTCCACATGGAGAGTTCTTTACAATGAGTCACGTCTCAATTTTTTCTATGCAATGCTTTCGGGAATATAGAGGTGCAAAGTTTTTTGGTTTTTCCAAGGTGGTGGCCATACCACGTGACCTATGACATCATAATTATCATTCAAAAATTATACGGGTGAACTTTCACCTATGGTGAAAATTTCCTGTCAATCGGACCAACAGTTGCACAGAAAATCATATTTATTCTGTGAGTACAGACAAATAGACAGACAAATGAAAAATCGTTCAGAGACCGAGGACTTGCCAGAATGTAATTTTTTTTTAATCGGCCATTTTGGATCATTAAAAGTAAATAATGACCTCTGCCAAAGTTCAAACGACGTGGGTTTAATCTCAACGTGAGAGAATTCCACATAGCTATTTGGGTGGTGTATAAGCTAACATATTGCTGTCTCCATCGATCTTGCTGAGGCCGTAACACCTATTGGCTCAAAATCCTTTTAACTGTTGACTTGGTAGTTTTTACAATGAAGGAAACACGTATCGGGAGTACATACGACATAGCGATTGTGAATGTGACAGCTCTGAGGCGTCTTTCACTTCGCATCGCAGTGATGGCGAGCACCAACATGGTGGCTGTAAGATTAAAATGTGGCTTTAAGCCCCCTAACCACCCAAAGCCTTCAACCAGACATATTAACATGCTCCTCCCCCTTCATTCCCGTTCTTCAAAGCAAAGCGGGAAAAGTTGTTGTATCGCCATTATTTATTGCTAGCAACGGTACCCGCCCTAATGGAGGGGCTTCAATTGGGAGGCGCAAATGATTGGGTGACCATCATTTTGGGTGACCGTGAGCTTAACCTTGGGCCTAGAGAGTTAAAAATTGGGCACAGTCTATTCCAGGGCAAGGCAAATATGTGTGTCAAGTATGGCGATGCTATGTGCAACGATGTAGACGTAGTACTGCACACAAACAGACAGATAGACAAACAGATGAAAAATCGGTCAGAGACCGAAGACTTGCCGGAATGTACTTTAACGGCCATTTTGGACAAATATGGCGGCCGAACCACATGACCGATGACGTCATCATTATTTGTTTTCTAAACTAATTTATTCCTAGATTATGCTTTCCAAATGCTTTCCATTTCCAAATTATGATGTCATAATGGAGGCACCTATGACATCATCATTAACATATTTAATTCCCCATGGAGAGTTCTTTACAATGAGCCATGTCTCAATTTTTTTCTATTCAGCACTTTCGGAGATATAGAGGTGTAAATTTTTTCGGTTTTTCCAAGATGGCGGCCGAACCACATGACCGATGACGTCATCATTTTTTTTTTTTTTCCTCCACCAGTTCATGCCGTCATGTCACTCAAGAAATTGCATCTTGATTGGATGAAGTTTTGTACTTGTCGAATTATCGAATTATGACGTTATAATGGAGGCCTTGGGCCGAGAGAGTTAAAAATTGGGCAGTCTATTCCAGGGCAAGACAAATACCGTAAAATGGGGGGAATAGGGACAGCAAGGTGAATAGCGAGACAAACTCAAAAAAAGTTCGGAAACTTTTTTCGCTGAAAATTTATAACCATACTGATTTGTTGATATTTGGGTTGAAAGTGTTCTCTTGTTTTTTTTTAAAAAGCAACTTATAGTCCCTATTAACCCCATATATGGGTTAAATAGGAATAAATAGGATTTTTATGGCTGTCCCTATTCACCCCGTTTTACGGGTGATTAGGGACAGTCACTAATACAAAAAAATAATAATCAAGAAACAATCCTGAGTTTCCAACTTATTGCTAAATTGATAGCTCAGATGGATGCACATAATATGCACCCATAATATAAACCACGGTGCCAATGAAAAAAAATATGGGATAAAAAGTTTCTCCTAACTGTCCCTATTTGATTATTATTTTTAATAATAAATTGCTGTGCATTAATAGATAGAGGAGATGTGTTTAAATCTGGCTACGAATGAGACCGTCACAATAGTGTAACTTTAAGAATATTGTTACGGTTGTGGGAGTGTAGTAATGTGTCATTAGTTTACAAAGCATGGATGAATACGTGATGTTTAAGGTGTATTATTAGACCATGGGCCGAGCCCCAAAATTCCTACTTTCCCTGATCTGCAAGAGAGAAGTACTTAATTTGACCTTTAATGATCCTAGAGTATATTTATAAGTATGTCTATTAATGTTCCCATCTTCAAAACATATGTGTATTTGACAGAAATCTGAAGAAAGGGATGCCAAAATTACTCTTGCAGCCGACGATCTCAGGGAAGTGATGACGTCAGCTTAGTTCTTAATTGGCCAATCATAGTGCTTTTAACAGGGGCTCCACCAAAACAAGCCAATCACAGTCATCGTACAGTGGGTGTCGTTGTAACGCAATGTAACAAAGAGCGAGTAAATCTACGCTTAGTACGACGCGACATGGAGTGCTGCATGCATTTGGTGGACCAATCTGCAGACAAACTTATTAGTTTTTCTGATGTTAGCTGGAGAACATCACAATTATTGTTGGACATGGTATTGAGAGTCATTCTATTCGAATGCATGGCAATAGTGTGGAAGTTTTACCAATCCCAAGTCCATTCTCAACACAAGAAGAAGCCGATGCGAGACATGTACTTCACTAGTCGTATGCTGCAAGTAACAGTGATCACATCAGTGCAGACACTGATGTCTTGGTACTATGTGTGGCATTTTGCTAGAACATATATGCAGAGATCTACTTCCATACAGGCAGAGGAAGTAATACACGCACAATTTCTGTCCGCCGCATATTTGACCATTTCGGGAAAGAAGTTTGTTTTGCGTTGATAGGATTTCATTGTTTTACTGGATGCAACACCGTGAGTGCTTTGTATGGTAACGGTAAACTAAAATCTGCAAAGATCTTGACATCAAGTAAAGACCACTGCTCCACGTTTGAAAAGATTGGCATGACGTTTACAGTACCACCATCCTTCTATAAAGACATTGAAACATACACCTGTGAACTCTATGGGCAGAAGGGCTGTCGCCATGTAAAATGAAACAAGATGCAGAATGTTCAAGACTGGGAGCTGTGGAGAGAAAAGCTTGCCTCCAAACAGAGATGATCTGCACAAGCACATATTGTGAGCAAACTCCTAAGCTGCCATTTACAAGATGTGCCTTATCAGCAAACCAGAAATACCATCACCAAAGAACAATGGCTGGAGGATTGACGATGGTTTGCTCACCATAGACTGGATGGGTCTTCCTCCAGCACCATCAAGTGTAATGGAACTTGCCCACTGCTCTTGCAAGAAGACACAATGTACTCGAGGGCGGTGCTCGTGTTTGCTCCACAAGCTTCCATGTACTGATTTGTGCTCATGTAAAGACTGTGCAAATCAGGCGTCTGTTTCTCACTTGACCCAGATTGAGGAATAAATTGACACTGGAATCAGATGAAGATGCTTAATTACTTCCTTATACTCTGTGGGTTTTTGTAACTTGAGTCTATTAGTCATTATTTAATTTTCATGTTTTGTTACTGAATGCACAAATATGATTGACAGGAATGCATTATGTTATTGTATCAACAAAAATCTTTGCGTTTTTGTTCTTTTTTTCTGCATTTAACAACAAAGGTTTTGCCACTTTCTATAGAATTCTATAAAAGCCTGGTGTTGGCTTAGCGGTTAGGGTGCCGGCTTGGGATCCTAGGATCATGGGTTTGAATCCTGGTCGATTGCTGAATTAACGCTGGGGCGTTGACTCAGCCTGTCATCCTTCGAAGGTCAGCAAATTGAGTACCAGTTCACTGGTAATTCCCTGTGTGTTTCAAGAGGTGACTAACAAGGTTGGTGGCAGGAAGGGCATCCAGCTGTAAAACATTGCTTCAAAAAGGGGACCATGGTGCCCAAAAAAGGCCAACCCCTGCTCTGTGGGGAAAATATGGCCTCCAAAGGTGGTTTTCTTCTTCTATAGAAGGGAGTCATTTACATTTGAAAATGAAAGATTATTAATACAGAATTTTGTATTACAAATGGAATGTGTTACAGATTCGTCACTTCTGCCTTTGTTGTTATTATATACTTGTAGGATTTTAGTTTCAGTTAATATTGTTGTTAAGATTTCTGTGTGAAATGGAGTTGACTTTAGTAAAAGGTAAAAAGAAATGTTTGTGGAGGAAAAAGAAAAACTCAGCAAAGAAACCGGAAGAGTAGAGAGGAAAAAGATCAGCTGGGGAAATCGGCTTAATCGTTGGTGGACGTGGGGCGTGGATTGCACTCACATTTTGGGGATCGTTCCCCCTCGCCACCATTGGCCTGGCCTCACACCTCGTAACTCCTCGTCTGCAGCCGCACCGATACCTGCCTATTGTTCTTGCCGATCTGCACGACTTCGACCTTCACCCATCATGGGGATTCGTGCACGGACTTTGGGATTGTTACATTCCACTCACGTTTGGCGTATTATGAGTTTATTGATTGGAGAGTATTGGGGAATTACGGTACCATCATATGTATTGTTCATGAGAAGCAAGTGATATTTTCATGGTACTTTCTTTAAGAGTGTTATTATTGTGTATGTGAGAGTTCTTAATACAATTACTTGTTTTGTTCTACACAATTCCATTGGTGTGGTTTTACCATGGTTTTTAGAACACTCAAAATAACAAATCTTTCTGCCGAGTTCCCTCTCGAGACTCTGAGGGGCACCTTTTCTCGAGACTCCTTCACCAGGGGTTTGTGGTTTGGGGAGGTAACACGTAACAAATGTAAAACTGGGAAATTACGCATTTCATTGCAAAGTTAAAGGATTATACCTACGTTTTCTTTAAGCTGAGAACTGTTTATACTGCGGGGTAAAACAAAATGAATGTCGTTTAAGAATGTGAACTTTTGTCCAGTTGGGACGGATTTTTCATATGAAAAATTACGATGAATATGCATGCCAAGTACAATATCTATGCTTTCCCATTTATTATTGAACCAAATTATATGTACACTACAGTACTTAATGTACAATAACTTGCCGATAGTCGGAGGAATTGGAGGAGTTGCATGTTTGTGTAATGATTCAGACTATGATATCCTCATACAAACCTGTTTACATCAAGACTTGTTATAAGCAATATCATATGCATGTCAAAGAGAATATGTGATACACATGAGCCGTTTATGAACTGAACATAAATGGTATATTTGAGTGGCTTTGGACATTATTTAGTGCTGTTTCAGATCGGGATGCACACAGCTTGAGAGAGAATGAGAAAGGTAGGAAGGGGGGGAGAGAAGAGATAGTGAGAGAGAGAGGAGAGAGAGAGAGGAGAGAGAGAGATAGTGAGAGAGAGAGAGAGAATGAGAGAGAATGAATTAAGATTATTGAAAATATGACTTTTAAAATGAGTGTGGGTGTGTGTGTGTGTGTGTGTGTGTGTGTGTGTGTGTGTGTGTGTGTGTGTGTGTGTGTAAAAGAAAGAGAGAGATAGAATTGTGAGGAACAGAAATGAAAAAACGAGATGTGTGTGTGTGTGTGTGTTAAACGGAGAGAAAGGGGGAAGGAAACAGAATATTTACAAGAAAGAAGAGTGAATGAGGATCATTTGGAATATAAACAAGAATGTTGTGGGTGTGTGTGTGTGTGTGTGTGTGTGTGTGTGTGTGTGTGTGTGTGTGTGTGTGTGTGTGTCTGTGTGTATCTCAAGAGGACAAAATAGAGAAAAGTAGTATGGGGATACTATACAAGTATACATACCCAATATATGGGGGATAATTATTTCTGTTTCTTTAATATTTGTTTCATTTCATGCCTCATTTTTGTATTCTAAGTTACAAAAATGGGGATGTGGGGTGGGATCACCAGTCCCAAAAGTATACCAGTATGTCTCGAGCCTGGCCGGTCTAATTTACAGGGCAGATTTACACTTTTAGTGATTCAATTGATGCATATAAGCAGTTTGTGAAATATTGTTTGCTAGGGATATTTTTACCATAGCAACGGACACTAATAGGAATTATGTACATGAAATAATCCATAAAATAATATCTGCTGACATCAGATGATCTGCAAAATCATAAATTTGCATGATCAGAGGATTGCATTGCTCAAAATCTCGATTTGGAACCGTTGCTAGGGAAAAGGAAGTCCTTAGCAAGGGAGTTTAACTTCCTCTTTGTTTTTGGCCGTTGCTAATTAATGTGCAAATTTTGAACGTGGGAACATGTTATTTATGGTTCATATACACTTATTCAACATATCTAGGACATTTGCAGGTACTTCTCAGACGTAGACCACGGAATTCGAAAACTAAGCAGAATTAGTGCACTCGGCCCATGGTCTATATGTAAGAAATGCCAAGTCGGCTGTGGGATTTGCAGCGCACCCGTGAAGGCTTCGTGCAAAATTGTGCCAGCTCGTGTCGACTCGTGTGGACTTGTGCTAGTGCATGCAGACTTGTACCGGCTTCTCCAGACTCGTACCAGCTTGTGCAGACTCGTACCAGCTTGTGCAGACTCGTACCCGCTTGTGCAGACTCGTACCAGCTTGTGCAGACTCGTACCAGCTCGTGCAGTCCCGTACCAGCTCATGCAGACTTGTACCAGCTCGTGCAGACTTGTACCAGCTCGTGCAGACTTGTACCAGCTCGTGCAAACTTGTGCCAGCTCGGGCAGACTCCGACTAGCTCGTGCAGACTTGTACCACCTCGTGCAGACTTGTACCAGCTTGTGCAGACTTGTACCAGCTCGTGCAGTCCCGTACCAGCTCATGCAGACTTGTACCAGCTTGTGCAGACTCGTGCAGACTTGTACCAGCTCATGCAAACTCGTGCAAACTTCTGCCAGCTCGTGCAGACTTGTACCAGCTTGTGCAGACCCGTACCAGCTTGTGCAGACCCGTACGAGCTTGTGCAGACCCATACCAGCTTGTGCAGACCCATACCAGATTGTGCACACCCGTACCAGCTCGGGCAGATCTCTACCAGCTCGTGCAGATTTCTACCAGCTCGTGCAAACTTGTGCCAGCTCGTGCAGACTTTTACAAACTTGTGCCAGCTCGTGCAGACTTGTACCCGCTCGTGCAAACTTGTGCCAGCTCGTGTAGACTTGTGCCAGCTCGTGCAGACTCGTGCAGACTTGTACCAGCTCATGCAAACTCGTGCAAACTTCTGCCAGCTCGTGCAGACTTGTACCAGCTCGTGCAGACTCGTACAAACTCGTGCAGACTTGTACCGGCTCGTGCAGACTCCCTCCCCCTTGGCGGCTCTTGCGGTCCTGGAAAAGCAGACGTCAGTGCAGGCTTGGCCAAATGACTCGTGGTAAGGAGGGCCCGATTGACGAGAATGAGACAAATAGAAAGTCTCGGCACATGAGACAAGTCGGGGTGAGTGGAAAGGTCCGAGAGCAGTTTGGGGACGAGAGAGATTCGTGTCAAGACCTGGAGTGGAGGTGGAGTGGAGAGTCGAGCGCCGAGCACTTTGTGGACGAGAGCGCTTGGCGGAGAGTGCTGCTCACAGGCAAGATGAGTGCAGAGTCGAGCACCGAGCACCAGCACGAGAGCAAGCATGTGCACCAGTTCAAGCACAAGCAAGACCTCCAGATCGCTTGCCGATCTGGCCTTTTATAACCACCGAGAGGGGGTGTGGTTACTGTAGTAAGTTCAGGACTCTCCTTGAATCAAGTTGTTTATTAAAGACGATACCGAGCTCTCACAGAACAGACCGCCATCATGACGAGCAGCAAAGGACCACTGAAGCCACGCCCCCAGACGCAGTATGTCGTAACAATCACAACATCTCCCTTTCATTGAAATTATTATGTTTGTATGCAACAAAACAGTACTAAACTAAATCAAAATAATAAACACAATCAGATGTAACTTGAACCACACATAGATGGGATCTGGGGGTTACTGTTATAACTCTTAACCAAAATGTAAATACTGCTCAGTATGAATAGCTAAAACACAGAATCATTCCAATGTCCGCCATTTCAATCAAACGGATTGTCTGTGCACCAACATTACATCAGCTGATTTCTGATCGCCGTTATTCACCATCACAATATCTCAATGGTTTTAGAATCACACGGCCTGATCTGGTCGAGTACGGAGCGTTGTTCGGCCTTGTTGTCTCGGATGTCGCAGATCTTCCCAGGATCAGGTGAGATTCGATGTTTGCTGTAGATCGAGCTGAAGAAGTTGATACGGTCGGTCTTGATGATACATTTCAAAGAGTTGAAAACCAGACCCTCTCTTCGTGCTACTTTCATCAGGTTCAGAAGATTGCGATCATGCTCCTCTTCGGTTCGTCCTGATACTGCCACATCATCCGAAATACCAATACAGCCTGGTGCTTGATCGAGTATGTGATCCATGGCTTGCTGGAACAGATCCTGGCTGACACATAACCCAAAAGGCAATCTCTTGAAGCACCAGCGCCCAAAGGGTTTGCGGAATGTGGTCAAATCCTGGCTTTCCTCATCCAGATGAGGATTCCTCATCCAGATTTCCTAATCTACCCCCGTCAATTCACCCCAGATCCACTTTTTTGAAATACCGACTTCTTTCCTGGAAGTCCTAGCAGTGTCCATGCATTTATACCTCTCCCACTTCCCCTCCCCTTACCATTTCACCTTCCCCCAAGCCCTCTCCCTCCCCACAGATCTCCCGATGTCCCTGTTCTCTACTGTTGTACTTGTGTGCTTCCCTCTCTCTCCCCCATCTTATCTCCTGCTCCCTTTATCATATGTTTTATGGGTCAGTTTGTTTTTATGTGATTAATGTTAGCTCTTACATGAGCCTCAATCTTGTATACAAAAAAGAAAAGAAAAGATGCACAGCCCAATTAGTCTAGTGGGTAGAAGGGGGGTCTGTGCACCCCCCCCTGAAATAAGCTTCTAATCAATGTCTCTATATCAGAAAAAATGCGTAGAAAACGCTTAGCTATGGTAAAAATTTCAAAAAGTGTCCCACGTATAATTTTAAAGCAAATTTATGGAAATTAGTGTCTTAGTGTCAAATTAGCCACTAAAGCTGACTTCATCAGACGTCTACAAGGCAGACAGGCAGGAAACTTATTCGACCCTATCAAGAGGGAGAAACTCAAGACCATGGAGGCTTCCAGAAAGAAGGTTACCCTCACATCATCACAGGGAAAGGTAATTAGGCATTCCAATACTCAAGGGATCGTTTCCTTTTCAAATGGCATCTTGTACTTGTAATTTAATATGAATTTTAATGGTATACTCTAACACTGACATGTTACCTTTACTATTCCAGGTCATCCAGTATCAAGAGCAAAGCAATCTTGCATTCCTGCTTCTCGTCAAGTCTCAGAATCAAGATGAGCCATTAGACTTGGAATAACTCATGAAGTACTGCCTGATGCCTGTGCCCCCTAGCCTTGGGACTCCAGATGGTTTTTTCTCCAAGACAAACAAAGCCGCCATTCTGCACTACCTTCTGGAAGACCACCCCAGAAGTTCTACCATACCCTGAGGGTACCCTATTCATTCAACGGCATGGCACTGCTCCATGTTCTTTACAACCTTCCCCCGACGTGGGGTGATATATGTCTGCAAGTGCTCGATCAGATGGTGGCCAAGAAACACTTCTTGTTCTCAACAGACAGTTACCATCCGGAATCCATCAAAGCCCAGGAGAGGTTGAGGCGTGGCAGCTCAGAAAAGATCATTATAGCTGGACCAGCAACCAGGAAGCCATACAATTTCAAGACATCCCTTGCAAATGATGACAACAAAGAGCAGCTCTGCCAGCTTCTGCTGCGAGTATGGAGTAGTCAACAAGCCGTTTCGAGGCTGGAGAGAACTGATATGGCGATCGTGGAGGGGAGAGCCCATCAACTCATCTCATCAAATGGCAAGGTGAGTTAAAAGCTTATACTATTTCAAGAAACCTAAAAATAAAAGCATGAACCTATGTATGTACTTCATTCATTACCTTAGCTAAAACAATCGAGTTAACCCATCCCCTTATTGATAATTGTCTGTGATCTCACATCCTTATGTGTGAGGTTGAGGTATCCTGCTTTCTTTCATATCAAACTGCTTTTTACAAAATTCAATGCCTTTTTATGTTTCAGGTTGAAGTGCGTGAGCTCCCCTCGATCTACAGCAATCAGGAAGAGACAGATACAAGGGTGGTACTGTACCTTCATCACGCCGCCGCCCTCGGCTACAAGCATGCTGTGGTCAGAACCCCTGACACGGATATCTTTGTGATTCTACTCTACCACGCCCACACCATCAAGCTCACTATATACCTGGATACAGGATCAGGAAAGTATTGATAGCTACTCAACCTCTCTGAGCTTGCAGAATCCTACGGAGAAGATTACTGTGCCACTCTTCTTGGGTTTTACGTGTTCACTGGAGAGGACTGCACCAGTTCCTTCAAAGGCAAGGGGAAGGTTGGTCCCCTGAAAAAGCTGTAGAAGAACCCCAGGTTTTAGAATGCCTTCAGGCAACTCGGTGATTACTGGAACATCAAGCCTCAAGTGCTGCAGCAGTTGGAGCAGTTCACTTGCCTGATGTATGGACAGAGTCGCGAGTCTTCTGTGGACGTCATCCGTACGAAGCTGCTGCGGAAGATGGTGGGGGAGGACAAGAAACCTACATCAAAATCTAAGGTGGACCTGGCTCGCCTTCCTCCCTACCATTCTGCACTGAAGCCACACGTCCAACGTGTAAACCACCGTGTTGCACTGTACAAGCGAGCTCATGAACCCTTCATAGAAAAGCCAAAACCCTACAGTGAAGGACAGGGATGGACGCTGACTGATGAAGGACTGTTGCAACGGTGTGGTCCTGTGGTCCTGTCCTAACAGCTTCTCTGGTTGATCTAATGGACTGTGGAGATCATGAAGAGCTGGACAGCGAAGTTGACGAAGAAGAAGAGGACGAGTTTGACTTTGATGATTTCATTGAAAGCGAGGATGATGAATGATGGATGTGGTAAAAGTCATTTGGTCACAAATATCGCACCAATATGGTAAAATTGCCATCAAAGGTCCCTCTTAATGTGTAATGTTGACCTAGATATAGTGACAAATCAAATTCTTGGTATTACAGGCACTTAAGAATTGGCAGGTTAACATGTTACCATGTATACATTTACTTTATCTTTGAGTGCTTTTTGTAATTATCCTTGACACTCAAAATGGGTCTAGATATCTTATTTGTGCAGTTATCTGCAGTATTGGTTGAGATATAGTGAAAATTGTATTTTTCTGTAATGGTGATACTAATTTGCATAAATTTGCATAAAATGATACGTGGGACACTTTTTGAATTCTTTAACATAGCTAATCGTGTTCTACGCATTTTTCTGATATAGAGACATTGATTAGAAGTTGATTTCAGGGGGGTGCACAGACCCCCTCTTCTACCCACCAGACTAAATAGTCAAGCACGGGCATCTAATTTTGAGAATATTGTGGCGTCAGCAAATTCTGGGTTCAGCTCGTCTATTGTCGGTATCTTATGTGGACACCTCTTCAGCCAAGAGTTCTGGCATTTCGGATCGAGACACTCTTAAGCTCCCATCTTTCTTTACACTATTACAGATGGAAGAACACCAATCCGTATGATAGTCCACTGTCCTGATGATATCCTGTTTTTACATTTTCATCAGTTCCTCCTTCAACTTCCCTTTGATGTGAACACTACACTTCCTTGGTGCGTCAATCGATGCTTTTGCATCAGGCTGTAGATGAAGCCTCAATTTTCCTTTAAAATTCCCAATGCAGTCAAACCTGTCCGGGAACAGCCTTTTCAAATCACCCACGGAATTTCACCTTGTAGGGCTGTTCATTGTGGCCCATTGGTTTTGGAATCCTTGATGTTGGAGGTGCGGCCTTCAGCAATGTCCTCCGTTGTCCAGCAATGCTGTTTATGGTGACGATGTTGAGCCGTTCACACGCCGGTAGTCCAAGTACTGCAGGTCCAGGTACTTCAACCACATAGAACCTGTACTTGAACCAATCTGAGTCTTTATATCGACACAAGAGCTTGAGGATTCCGTGACACTTGATCTCACTGCCATTGTAAGCAGTGAGCTTGGTCCCACCAAGCGGAGTCAGTTTTGACATCCATTTGTTTCCATACATGTCCTTCACAATACGCGTTGGCAAAGTATTCCCTGACGCACCTGTATCCACTTTCAACTGCAGTTTGTATACACCTTTCATGTCAGGGCATACAATGTTCTACAATGTGTACACTTCATCCCTCGTCTCCTTCATACACAATGAAGTGTGTATTCATCTGCGTCAGTGTCATTTTGGTGTGTTCATCTGCGTCAGTGTCACTTTCGTAACTGTCTTCATCGCCTTCAGTAAAATACCCAAACACTTCATTCACCGAGTTTCCATTATTGTTACTTACCCGAAGCATACCTCTCAACTTGCTTCTGCTGACGCGACGGCCTCTTCCACCTCTGGCAGGACGGCGGCTCCACTCGTATCCATCAGCATATCTCGTGCTTCGTTTGGGATTTTCACAACAACGGGCCCAGTGTCCCAGTTCACCACAATACTTACAATAATCATTGTATGCTGGGCAGTTCCGTGGTGGATGTGATGGTCCACACATTTTACACTTTTGTCAATGTGTCATGGCATTCACAGACGATGAAGGCCCTTCCATCTTCTGGCTGGCCTGCTTTCCGATTACCCTTGCTTCGTACTTGCGTCCCTCACTTAAAACCAGGTCCATGTCATACCCGACCTCCTGGTCGAGCAGATGCATTTGAAAATCATCACGTGACGTGCTCGCAACAATCAACTCGATAATCCGTTCCGAGAGTTCTGCTTTGGAGAAATTGCACAACCTTCCCTTCCGTCGGCATCGGTTGACGAAATCATCAATGGACTCTCCTTCTTGCTGCCGGAATCTTATCATTTCCAGCCGGTGAATCCGAAAGTTTACATGAATGTCCAGCTGATCCTCGAATAATTTATCCGGATCCTTTTTATCATCCTCACTCAGAGTTGATGCATTGATCCGCCGCAGTCCTTCGTCTCCCACAGCAATGTGAATCTTGATGGCCTGTCTGGCTTTAGTATCGATGCCCTCGTCCGACAGCACCAAGTTCATTCGTTGCTTGAATAACTTTAAAGTCTCCACCAGCTCCGAGCTGGATCAGTCCATTGTCGAGAACTTCGCCATGTTGAAAAAACACGGAACGTGCCGCCGCGGTAATCTGCCAAGCTCCAAAGTCCAAATTCGAGAAAGAAAAGAAGACCAAGAGTCAAACTGCTTGTTGATCTTCAAGATCCCACCGCTGTCACCATGTAGTAAGTTCAGGACTTTCCTTGAATCAAGTTGTTTATTAAAGAGGATACCAAACACTCACAGAACAGACCGCCATCATGGCTTGCAGCAAGCGACCACCAAAGCCACGCCCCCAGCACCAATCACAACAGTCACAACTTCTGTCGTTTGGCGCTCCCTGCCATGTTGCCTTCTCATTGTTCTCTGCCTGGCCAGGTCATCGGTGGGTTGGTCCTGCTGTGAAACCACACACCCCTGGTAAGCAGCTGTTGAGTGTCTGTCTCATATCCAATGAAAAGAAAGGTATATTTAATTCCACAATTATTTGCACACGATTAAGAATCTTTTGTACTGAGGTAGAGTAATTCAAATCCATTGTATTGAATGAATAGGGTAATTTGTGCCGAATCGGGTAATTTGTGCCAAATCAGGTAATTTGTGCCGAATCGGGTAATTTGTGCCAAATCGGGTAATTTGTGCCGAATCGGGTAATTTTTGTCGAATCGGGTAATTTGTGCCGAATCGGGTAATTTGTGCCGAATCGGGTAATTTGTGCCGAATCGGGTAATTTGTGCCGAATCGGGTAATTTGTGCCAAATCGGGTAATTTGTGCCGAATCGGGTAATTTGTGCCAAATCGGGTAATTTGTGCCGAATCGGGTAATTTTTGCCGAATCGGGTAATTTGTGCCGAATCGGGTAATTTGTGTCGAATCGGGTAATTTTTGCCGAATCGGGTAATTTGTGCCGAATCGGGTAATTTGTGCCGAATCGGGTAATTTGTGCCGAATCGGGTAATTTGTGGCGAAACGGGTAATTTGTGCCGAATCGGGTAATTTGTGCCATGCTGACTCGTGAAAGGGGAATGGTTTACGGTGTGGAATGAAAAGGAGAAATGGAAGGCTTGAAGGGAGTGGAGTAAAGTGGGGATTTGGGGGTGAAAGGCCGAAGGGAGGTGTTTGAGATGGATGAACGAATAAGTGGATTAAAATGAAGCGAAGGAAG
This sequence comes from Myxine glutinosa, assembly GCF_964187855.1. NCBI lineage: Eukaryota > Metazoa > Chordata > Myxini > Myxiniformes > Myxinidae > Myxine > Myxine glutinosa. The sequence continues at coordinate 65,111,133 of NC_136273.1, read as the reverse complement.
CTTCCTGTGTGAGGGTTACGAGGTTTGAAAGACAAACAGCATGATCGTGAAGAGTTACTGGTGAGAAGCTAAAAGGTGATTTTAGATCGGCAATGGATAGGTATCTGGAGTAAAAGAAGGGTCAAATGATGGCTTGATAGAAGGAGGAATTAAAGAGGGATTGAAAGATGGATTGTTGGACTAAAAGTTGGAAAATCAGGGACATTATGCAGGGGATGAAACAAGCTAAATTCACAATGCATCCCCTCTCCCAAATACCTCCAAACAATGGGTAGGAAGTCTGCCGAAACACAAACTACAGAAATATCTGTCTGGGGAAAATCCTACTTGTCTCAAAATGCATGGGATCCATTTTCATGGCAACAACAATATGTCTCTTTTTAAAAACAGGAGTGTCGGTCTGTCTGTCCGTCCTTGAACTGCTCTCTCAACTTTGGTGCTAGAACCGCCAAACCTTCTGTGGAATGTATTGTGGTCCCAGCTGGTGCCCTCAGGTGGGTGGGAGGTTTCATGATTGTGTGAGTCATCGTTTTCGAAGAATGTCTTCCCTTCGTTGGTGTGCTCACTAAGCATTGTGCATTGTGTGATACCTGTATAGTCCAATGCGGGGACCCACAGCGTCTACCACGAACATCAAAGGTATAAACTGGTCCTTACAGAGATGAACGTTGGCAGGTTTTCCTTTCTTCTCTCCACTGTGTCTCACACATACAAAGTGGTCCAGGCCTGCAAATGTTACGCCAAGCTGAACTGTTTGTGGCCTGATGTTCCCAGGTGACAACTGGAATGGCACAAGACTTGAGTGTCGACTTAATGATGTCCTTATAGCACTTTATTTGTCCATCACATGCCCGCTTACCAAATTTAAGCTCCATAGAAAGAATTGAAAAGAAAATCCATAGAAAAGCGCTCTTGGGATTCCATGGTCTTCCATGCGTGTGAGGTGTCTGGGGTTGCATCAGGAAATACTCAATTACTTGGATATGACAGTGGTCTGGGATTGAGGTGTTCGGTATTCTGTCTCGCTAGGTGATGCCAAGATTCTTGTGAGGGTATCACATATGGAATTGATGAAGGCGTTTGATAAGATGATTATAGGGTGTCCAAGATTTGCATACGTACAGGAATGTCGATAAGACAACGACACGATAGACACTGATCGGATAGACACTGATCGTGGTGTCCAGGTGAATGCAACATTCATGCCAAATGTGATGCGTCCATCCTCCAAAGGACACACATGCTTTACCGAGTCTTGATGTTACTTCGTCATCAATCATTGCATTTTGAGAGAGGACACCTCCAAGGTAGCAGAACCTATCTATAAATTTGAGTGGTCTAATCGATGGTAATGAATGGGACAGTTTACGCACCTTCTGGTCTCGACTGAAGCATAGCCTCGGTATTCTTGAGGCTGATCGTAAGGCCACAGCAATGAGCAGATTGCACAAGAGGTGAAAATATATTACATGTCTTCGAGATTATGACTGAAGTGTGTGCAGTCATCGGCGAAAAGTAGATCACGGAGCAGCATTTCCGTGATTCTGGAAATGCTCAACGTCAGCCGTTTTTGCGGTACCTTCGAACGGACAGACAGACGGACGGACATTTGGTGAATTATATTAAGATAATATTTATTTGTGATTGAAATGATGCTGTATGGAATGAAAATATAGACAGATTGAGTTTAAAGCAGAATGAGGGAATGATGTGAGTGTTCCCACCCGTGATATTTGTGGGTTCGCCATTTGAAGTTTCTCCATTAACATTATATAAATATTAAGCCCCAGTCATACCGGCCATTTTCAGGCCACGAATCGCCACGACCTAAGATCGGGGCGACATTCTTGGCCAGATCGTATTGGGGTCCTGGCGATTCCTGGATGATTGGGGGTGTACTTGGCAGTTCGGGTCGAGACGGGAAGCCGCCCCGACAATTTTGAACTGTTCAAAATTATCGTGGCGATTCGTGGCGTTTTTCAAACTCTTGCTGCTGTCTGGAGGGTGTCGTACGGGCGCGTGTGGGCATCGGGAAAATGGTCGTGGAGTGTATTGCGGCGGTCGGGAAACTTGGCTGCCACGATTCGCTCCGCATCCAGCAAGCACTGATACGACCGCCGTACGTCCTCACATCATTTTGAGATGATGATTTTGAGATGATTTGAGATTTTGTACGTCCTCACATCATTTGTACGACTGCCATCACGATCTTCCAAGAATTGCCCCAATCCGTCCCGACCACGTTTGCGCAGCAGTACGACGACTCACGATCATTGCCGATCTCTCACGAATTAACAAGACTCCGCCAAGACTGCCGTAAGCATGCAGTAAGCACCAGTAGGCGCCAGTACGACCTGTCACAAGACCGGGTATATATAGGCGATCCCCGGCGGCGAAATCATTTCATCTCCTGATTCCAAGCTGGTCACATCGATCACATCCAAGCTGGTCACGGCGGCCGCGTGATTGTGCACGTCTTCCTGGATCCCCTCCCCCTCTTCCTGGCTGGCGGCATCAATGGAAGGCTTGGAGTTGATGATTTATACAAACGACATACAAAAATAACGTGAATTAGCGTCGTCTGAATTTTAAGATCGTAGTTAGGTCGGCGTGATTCTTGGCCATTCTTATATAGGGCAAGGACGGCCGCCACGCAGTCGGGCTCGGACGGGTGGGCACGTACGCGTGCGTACTGCGGTCGTAGTGAGGTCGTAGTGCCGTCGTAGTGCGGTCGTAGTGGGATCGGGGTGGATCGGGGCGGATCGGGGCGAAGACGTGTGGGCACGGGCTAGGACTTGTGGCGATCTTGCCGCGCACTTGGCGGATCGGGCTTTGTCGGCGCGGCGGTCACGGCGCGATCGTACGGGAGTCGTGGCAGGGGTGTTTTGGTATGACTGTGGGAAAATTTACAGCCGATCTTGCCGAAAAGTCGTGTTGGTGCGGCGAATCGCCAGATCGGGGGTGATCGGGGCGATTCGTGGCCACTCAAATCCGGTATGACTGGGGCTTTACCCACCTTACTTCTGTTGGGGTCAGCTGCAGTAAGCCTTTTGCCCAAGTCCTTCATGAACCGGCTGTCCATGCCTGACTTTCGCCTGAAGGTGTCACAGGAATGTGCAATTTATTGTTGCAAACTTGTTTTGTGAGATGCTGGTCTCCCTCCCATGCATAGCATAGTTACCTCGCTTGTATCTAATATACAGACTTGGCATTTAATATGGAATATTTTTTTTGTGGGGGTGAACATACTTTTCAAGATGACTTAGAACCAAAAGTTCATTGGAATTATGTTGAAATTATTCTAGATTTTGTTAATGTGACCTTTAAAAGAAACAAAAACCACATTTGACATTTCGAAGCAAATAAATTGATCCTTGAAAGTGATGTAAACTGACATCGAACTCAATTCACGGACAGTACTGTGTTAAACTTCTGTGCATTTTCCAGAAGTATCTCTTTATTATGCACATTAGCCAAATATTTTTTCAACAAAAACAAAAGCTAAATTATGACTGGGATTACGGACAGTAAAATTACAGTTCAGTACTTCGTGTAACCCCCATGAGCATTCAGGAGAGCACGTACACGTTGAGGCATGCTGTTCACGAGATTTGCCAAGGTTTGGACAGGAATCGCTTGCCATGCAGTGACAATAGCCTGCTGCAATTCACGCACAGAGGCAGGCTGCTGGTCCAAGTTGTCGATTTGACGCGTTAATTCTGCCCACAAGTTCTCTATCGGATTCATATCCGGGGACATGGCAGGACACTCCATATGCTCGACACCATGGTCAGCAAGAAAGTCTTGGATCATGCGAGCACGATGAGTCCGTGCATTGTCATCTTGGAAGACAAAGTTTCCTCGAAAGGCTGCACGAGCAAATCGAAGCAATGTTTCTTCCAGAATGGCCCTGTACCTGAACTGGTTCAGGTTTCCATTCAGAACAACCAGGTCAGTTTTGCCCCCTGCATGAAAAGCAGCCCAAACAGTCACCCCACCACCTCCAGCTTGGACTCTTGGCACTATACAATCTTCGTTGTGGGCTTCATGCACTTGTCTGCGCACTTGGACGCGGCCATCTTGACGATAGACCAGAAATCTAGACTCGTCACTGAAGGTCATGTGATTCCAGTATCCTGGCTACCATTGACGGTACTCTCTGGCCCACTGCAATCGGCGCTGGCTGTGTTGTCTGGTCAGGCGTGGCTTTCTCAGGGGACGCCTGGCACGATAGCCTGCTTGAACCAGTCATTGGTTGACTTGCCTTCTGGATACAGGCACATTTGTCAGTTGCTGCCACTCAGCTCTAAGCCGATTAGCTGACTTGGTACGGCCATTGCAGACTAACCGGTGCAGCTGGCGATCATCTCTCCTTGTGGTTCTGCGTGGACGTCCTGGCCTCGGTATTGGAGTAGGGACACCCCTCTGAGCATTTCGTTTCAGGATCTTTGACACCTGACCTTGAGTGATGCCATACTTCCGAGCAATAGCACGCTGTTTCATGCCAGAATTTCGTAAAGCCACCACTCCATGACAAACAGCATTGTCAAGTTGACGGACCATCTCCAGAGGAAGCGGCAATAACTTTTGTAGACGTGCAGCAGTTGTTTTCCACTAATACAGAACGCAACAACCCTTATATACCCGATTGTGAAGCCAATCGTCAAATGTACCTGTCCTTACATTTTGTCATGCCATCTGTGATATAATCCTGTTATTGACTTCTTGCTGCGAAAGACAATCAGTGACATGGTTCTTTCAACAAAGACATCACCGAAGCGTAAAAGAAACTCACCAGATTGATATACTGAGTTCAGAAAGTAAACCCAAGTCAAGAAAAAAATTAATTCCATATTAAATGCCAAGTCTGTAGAAAGAAGACAGAAAAAAACGGAGCCTTCTGTATACAAAAAAAAACAAAAAAACTCAATCATTACTCCTCGGGTACAATCTTTAAAGGCATCATGAAGCATAGAGGAAAACATAATGCTAAATAATAGGGGAGCTAGGACACAGCCTTGCTTTGTGCCGTTGGTAACAGGAAATGACCCAGAAGTGCATCCACTGCCCCTCACATGAGCAACCATACCATTGTGGAAGGATCTGATGATATTGATCAACTTATTGGGACAGCCGACTTTGTACAGTAGCTTCCACAGGCCTTCTTTACTGACCCGATCAAAGCTTTCGTAAGGTCTATGAAGACCATGTATAGATCGCGATGTTGTTCTCTGCTTTTATCCTGAAGTTGATGAGCAGAGAACATCCTGTCGGTGGAGGTTTTAGGTTTCATAAATTCGTCCATATAATTATGATTTTGAGTTACGATCCGTACGAAACTAACTTCAAATCTGTAAGTAAACACAATCACGGGTTCGGTAGAAACATTCACTGGTTTGATAATATCTCAACACAAATGTGATTTTGAGTTCACACCCAAACGATGCCACTTTTATCCATCCCAAGGTGGGTTTGAAGTTTCATAAATTTCTCAAAACAATTATGATTTTGATTTTCAATCTGAATGAAGTGTTTCGTACTTTCCCTTTCTTGTCAGCTGATTAGTCTGTATCTTACTTTAATTCACCAAATGTCCATCCGTCTGTCTGTCCGCTTGAAGGTACCGCAAAAATGGCTGAACCTATCACAACGATATTTTTGGTGGGTAATCCTGGCACCCCCTGGAGTAAAATAGGCTATATTGTTTTTCCAATTTTCCAAGTTTTCCAATTTTCCAGTTTTTCCAAACACGATGGAATAATATTTACCGATATGAACAGTGATGTGGCAGTTATTGAAAATTCTACAAAGACTGTTTAGATTTTGATGATTTGCGTGTGATATGATTACCGGATATTTATATGAATCGTTTAAAATAAAAAAGCCTTCAATTTCTGATATTTTGCTTTTTCATTTGGACCTCCCAATTGAAGCCCCAACCTTCGGGCGGGTACTGGTGCTAGTTGGTTATAACGAGAGAATGGCGTCTATATTCGTTTACCTCACGAGTGTTGGTAGTATTGTATTTTGTTATATTAATGGTACTAGCAACGGTACCCGCCCTATGGGCGGGTCTTCAATTGGGAAGCCCAAATGAAAAGGCAAAATATCAGAAATTGAAGGTTTTTTATATTTTAAACGATTCATATAAACATCCGTTGAATCATATCACACGCAAATCGTCAAAATATAAACAGTACATGGTGCCCATTTTGAAAAAAGATTGAATTCTGTAAAACGGAAGTGGCCGCTACACGTCTTTCTCAGTCGCACGTTTATGTGTGAAGATTGCACGCCGAATCTGTAACATGGAAGCGGCCGCTACAGCTGTTTCTCAGTCGCTTTGAACACGCTGCCGTGTGATTTCGGAGCCGCACGTTTATATAGGAATTGTTCGTCAGGAGTCGATCTACTCTCTCCTGGTATGAAGAATTTCAACAAAAGCCACATCACTGTTCATATCGGTAAATATTATCCCATCGTGTTTGGAAAAACTGGAAAATTGGAAAAATTGGAAAAACAATATAGCATATTTTACTCCAGGGGGTCATAGAATTACCCACCCAAAATATCGTTGCGATCGGTTCAGCCGTTTTTGCGGTACCTTCGAACGGACAGACAGATGGACAGACGGACATTTGGTGAATTATAGTAAGATAATATTTATTTGTGATTGAAATGATGCTGTCTGGAATGAAAATATAGACAGATTGAGTTTAAAGCAGAATGAGGGAATGATGTGAGTGCTCCCGCCCGTGATATTTGTGGGTTCGCCATTTGAAGTTTCTCCATTAACATCATATAAATATTACCCACCTTACTTCTGTTGGGGTCAGCTGCAGTAAGCTTTTTGCCCAAGTCCTTCATGAACCGGCTGTCCATGCCTGAATTTCGCCTGAAGGTGTCACAGGAATGTGCAATTTATTGTTGCAAACTTGTTTTGTGAGATTCTGGTCTCCCTCCCATGCATAGCATAGTTACCTCGCTTGTATCTAATATAGAAAGAAGACAGTTTGTGTGTTTGGTACGTGTGAAAATCAAATATTTTTCAAGTATATTGGTTGGTCTTTTGAGATTCTGTGTATCTATCTGTCTGTCTGGTTGTTTGTCTGTCTGTATGTCCATCGCCGATAGGTCACATTTTAAACCGATCTTTGCAAAACTTCAGTAAACGCTAGAGTTGGTCATAAGGAAGTAGGCTATTTAGTTTGAGGTCAAAAGATCAAAATAGGCCAAAAGTCGACAACTTTCAAAGGTTGACAACGGTCAATTAATCAATTAATTGTTTTTTGATTAATCAATTCATTATTTAATTTTTACCGATTAATGACTTATATAATTAGTTTTCAAAAAGTTATAGCTTCGAATGAAGCACTGGTAGTTTTGGTATGCCATTAGCCAATTGATTAAGAAAATATTTTATGATCATTGTTTATTGATTTTAATTATGCAATTAATCAATCAATTATTGTACACCTCTCCCACCCAATTCAGTCTCTATGAACTGCACGGCGGTATTGCCGGGCACCAAAGGCGCCCCGGCAATGCTGCGCTGGAGGATATTTAATTATTTGGCATGGGGGCGGTGTACTTTAAATGTATCTGTACTTGTTGTACACTGCTCCTTTCCTATGCCATCTCCAGGCGATGCACAACGTCATTTCCAGTCACCGAAGGGAGCTCGGCAATGACGCAGCTGAAAAGGAGTACTCGGTTTTCAATCCGGTTGTTTGTTTGTTTGTTTCTTGTTTTATTCTTAGTTTTCTTCTTTGTTTTCTTCTTTGTTTTCTTCTTTGTTTGTTTGTTTGTTTGTTTGTCCGGGGGATATCTCAGCCATCATTTGAGCTAGGATGCTGAAATTTGGGCACAATAGTGAGTAAGTACTTTGTCAAAAACCGTATTTTTTTGTTTTTTGATTAATCAATTAATTGATTAGTTACTTAATTATTATCGATTAATTAAGTACTTATATATTTCCTTTCTCTTCTGGACATTATCTTAGGCACCTTTTGAGTTAGGAAGCTGATATTTAGACATGCCAATGACCAAGTGATTTGGCTGTAAAGGCTATTTTTGATTTATTGATTAATTATTTATTGATTAATAAATTAATGATTTAATTTTTCCGATTATTGACTTATTTAATAATTTTTCAAAAGTTACAGCTTCACATGAAGCACTGTGGTTTAGGTATGCTCTTAGCCAATTGAAGAAAATATTTTATGATCATTATTTATTGATTTTAATTATGCAATTAATCAATCAATTATTGTCCACCTCTCCCTCCCAATACAGTCTCCATGAGCTGCACGGCGGTATACATATCTGGCCTATCTGGCCACTGAATATCTGGCCACTGAATTCAACCACCAATTATTTTGAGGTCAACATAGGCCAATAGGTAAATGTGATGAAGCATGGTGATGGCAGAATCATGTCATGGGGATGATTCTCATCAGAGGGACTGGGGAACTTGTCATGCTAGAAGTGAAAATAGATGGAGCAATATACAGAAAAATCCTGGAGGAAAACCTGCTGCCCTCTGTAAGAAAGTGGAAATTGGGACGGAAGTTCATCTTTCAGCATGACAACGACCCAAAGCACACAGCCAAAGATACACTGGAGTGGCTAAGGAACAAAAAGAGAAATGTCCTTGAGTGGCCCAGTTAGAGCCCCGACCTAAATCCAATCGGAATCTGTGGCAGGACTTGAAGATTGCTGTCCATCAACGCTCCACACACAACTTGACTGAACTTGAACAGTTTTGTACAGAAGAATGGACAAATATTGCCCAATCAAGGTGTGCAAAGTTGGTAGAGACCTATCCCAACGGGCGCACAGCTGTAATTGCTTTCATAGGTGCTTCCACCAAGTATTAACTCAGGTGGGTGGACACTTACTTATACAACCAAGATATTTTAGTTTTGTATTTTTAATTCATTTTCGGAAATTTGTTGAATTTGTTTTTCACTTGGAATTCGTGGGTTACTGTGTGTAAATAAAGGTGGAAAAAGACTGATTTAATGGGATTTAATTCCAGGCTATAAGACAACAAAAGGTGAAAATTTTGAAAGGGGGTGTAGACTTTGTATAGTCATTGTGTGTATATATATATATCTATATATCTATATATATATATATATACAGTATATATATATACAGTATATATATATATATATATATATATATATATATATATATATATATATATATATATATATATATATATACAGTATATATATATGTATATATATATATATATATATATATATATATATATATATATATATATATATACAGTATATATATATGTATATATATATATATATATATATATATATATATGTGTGTATATATACTGTATATATATATACTGTATATATATATATATATATATAGATATATTGACTTCCGCTTCCGGTCCGGTCTGGAGAGGACGCTGGCGTTACTTGTTCGCCGCTTCTCCGACTGGGCCATTGTACATAGTTTGCTTTTCTGGTGGTCGTGGCGGATTTTTGACCGTTGGGTCTGCCCTCTGCTCGGTCCCGGCTCTGCTCCTGGCTTCGCCTGCCCGGCTCCTCCACTGTTTCCTCAGGCCCGCTCCCGTTGTTTGCGGCGGTGGCTGTTTGCCGCTGTGGTCTTGATTAGCGGCTGCAGTCGTTTGCCGCTGCGTTTGCCGCTTTGCCTCCTCGACCTTGGCCTCGTACTCATCCCTTCGCTCCTGCCTAGCATGGCTCTGAGGTACTCCGCCGCAAGGCTTCTTCTGCTCAATACCCGCTCCACCCCATCATGCATCTCTGCCATCAAATCAAATGGACTCCTCCGACGACCCAGGTACATTCACCGTGGCTCCGGTCGTAAGTTTGTTTATTTGCAATCAGGTCACTCCATCCCCGTCCTCTGGTCGGCTCAGCGCACTCTCACTCTTCGTCCCAGCGCACCTGGTCACAGCAACGCACACGATCGCACCTCCTGCCTACGAACCCTGGCTAAATCACCTGAATTCATCCCTGCTGTTCAAAACAACATCAAGCTCACCCTGTTCAACACCCGGTCCCTCAACAACAAATGCCTCATCCTGAACGAATACATCCTGGATAACAAACTGGACTTTCTCTGTCTCACCGAAACCTGGCAACAACCTCTGCACTACTACACACTTAACCTCACCACACCCAATGGATATTCCTACGTCAATAAACCACGCTCGGAGGGCCGAGGTGGTGGAATTGCCGTTAGCCACCATCAAGACATCAAGACCAACCTCATCTCCATCTCATCTGCTCCATCATTTGAACACCTGGCTTTAAAACTCTCTGGTCGCACGCAGTCAGTCATGGCTGTCGTCTACCGCCCTCCCAAACAACACCCATCATTCCTGTCTGACTTCTCCTACTTTCTGACCCAGCTATGTTCCCTCTCCCCTTCAATCCTCCTCCTTGGTGATTTCAATATCCACATGGACTCCACTGACTCCACAATAACCACTGACTTCACTGATTTACTCACCTGCTTTAACCTCACTCAACATGTCGACTTTCCTACCCATATCCGTGGTCACATTTTGGACCTTGTCTGCTCCACTGGATTAATTTGCACCATCTCTATGGCTCTGACCTCACCCTCTCTGACCACTTAGCCATCACTCTGACCATCAACATCCCCGCCCCAACACCAAGGCATTATCGCACAATCAACTTCCGTAAGCTAAACGCTCTTTCACCTACCTCATTCTCATGCACCCTCTCTGAAAAAATGTCCACTTCTCCCTTCATTGACCTCCACACCCCTTCTGACCTCACTGACTAACAACCACACTCTCTCCTCCTGCCTTGACCAGCTTGCGCCTGTAAAAACCAAAACAGTTTCTTTCCACCCATTCTGCTCCCTGGTTTACCCTTGAACTCCACCTGATGAAAACTCGTGCTCGCCAACTTGAAAGACTCCGCAATAAAACGGGTCTCACAGTTCACTCCCAAGCCTACAAGGACCACCTACAACACTACAAAGATGCCCTCTCCCACGCCCGCTCTGCCTACTACTCTCAAATTATCCACTCTGGCTCCGGAAACCCAAAAGCACTCTTCTCGACAATAAACAAACTCCTCCGCCCCCTGAACACCACCACCCAGTCATTCACAGTAGACAAC